>NW_012148052.1:4435251-4598632 GCF_000956105.1 Propithecus coquereli | reverse complement strand
AGACAGAGTCTCACTGTGTTGTCCGGGCTAGAGTGCCGTGGCCTAGCTCACAGCAACCTCAGACTCCTGGGCTCAAGCGATCCTTCTGCCTCAGCCTTCTGAGTACCTGGGACTACAGGCATGCGCCACCATGTCCGGCTAATTTTTTACATGTATATTTTCAGTTGTCCAGCTAATTTCTTTCTATTTTTAGTAGAGACGGGGTCTCGCTCTTGCTCAGGCTGGTGTTGAACTCCTGAGCTCAAAGGATCCACCCACCTCGGCCTCCCAGAGTGCTAGGATTACAGGCATGAGCCACCGTGCCCAGCCTCAAATAGTGTTTTTAAATGCATAAAATAAGATACATAGGATTACAAAGGAAACTCATTCTATTGAAATACGGTTCCAACCATAGACTCCAGGTTAAAATGGCCAGTTATGCTCCTTTTGAAGACAAATATTCCACTCTCTGAAAAGAGCAGAGACGCTGGCTTCTCCTCCTGCACATTTGGAGGGTGGGGGTCGGGGGAAGGTGTTTGTGCAGATTTTGGCAGGGCTGTCCTGGGACGGAGGGAACAATTATATCCCAAGATGTGTGGGAGGCAGAGTTTGGGATCCTCAGGAGAAACCAGAGGGAGAGAGTTGGCCAGGGTGCCCGGGGCAAGGAGTGAGTGCCCCCTCTCTGGAGGTGGCGAGCTGGAGACCCAGCTGTCAGAGATTCTGGGGTCAGGATGGGGTGGGTGATTTCTGCCCAGGTGGGAGAGGATTTTGATTGATTTTCCCTGATCTTTGGGAGGTGGCTTTAGGAGGTGCCCAGGGCTGTAGGGTCTTTCTCCTCTGCCAAGCCCTGAGCCACCCAGGCAACCCCGGGAGTGAGAGGATGGCCACTTTTCTGCTGGCGTCTGCTCGCCAGGCCCGTGGCAAGAACTCTGCCGCAGTGCCACCCCAGTTTTGCCCCAGAACTGGTAGTTGGGCTTGGTCTTTTGAAGGCATTGGGCTTCAGGCTAAGGAAATACCTTGCTATTCTGAGTCTGTCCCCCAAACCATTCCTTGGGCAGGATAGGCTGTAAACCCTACCCCCTAGCCTCCCCCACAGCTGTCTGGAATTTCGGTTCTGAGTCTAGGATGGGGTCCCTCCTTCTTTCTTCTGTGGCATTGTCACCATTCCCAGCAGCTTCATGGCCTTCAGCATCACCTAAGATAGTCTTCGAAATTGTCCAGTCCAAATCCCCTATGTGGTGGTGTGGATGGGGTAACTGAGGCCCACAGGGCAAGGGCTTTGCCCATATCACATAGCCCTGGGGGGCAGGGCTGGTTCTGAACCAACCCCCAGCACCTGACTCATCTGGCTGCGCCTGAGTAGGGAGCGCGGGCAGGAGGAAGGCGGCCTCGGGTCCCCTTTGACAAGCACATCATGCTTCCCACCTAAACCTCCTCCGTGGGCGGGGAGCTGGGGACTGGTCTATTAGCTTTCTCCTGCTGTCCCCCGAGGGTGCATTTGTCTGTTTTGCATTTTTTCCAGGCTGTAGTTAGACAACTCCTGGTCCTGAGGGGAGCGCTGCAAAGAGAAAATGTCAGGGCGACACGCCGCCAAGATAACATTAGCGAAATATCAAGTCCTTTATGATGTCAGGAGGGATTCCTTCCCGCAGCTGAAGCTGCCTAATGACATCATAAAATAGGCCTGCGGCAGCCGCAGTCCCCCCAAGTCATCAATCAGGCCCGTCCGTGGAGGGCCCCAGCTTGCGGAGTGGGGGGCGCAGGATTTTAAACTCAAAGGAGGCCCCGACACAGCAGCACCGTGATGAACTGAATACACTCACAGCCCCTGGAGAGGATCAGCCCCCAGGGCAGTGCCCCTCCATGGCTGACCTGGGCGCTAGGAGACCCACATGGCGCCTTGGCCCCTTGGAGATCTTGAGGCCGAGTTGGCCTCCGTGGGGTACTGGTGCCTCCCGGGGAGGACTGCACCCAGCCTGGGGTACCTAGGGGGTGCTGAGTGAGGGAGGGGTGTCACCCAGCCTTCCTGTCTGCTGAGGGCTGACCTGTCTCTCCAGGAACAGACAGGACTTCTGGGGCCACGTTCCTCATCCTCTGGCACAACAGGACCAAGAGTCACCGCATTAGAGGCAGGTGGAGGAGGTCTTTGATTCCTTTGTGGCTGGCGTGTACTCATGTGTGTTGCGTGTTTGCTTGGGAGTGTTTGCAGCACAGCTACAAACGGGTTGGTCCGAGCGTGTCTGTGCGTGCACACTCATGCCTGCATGCCTCAGTCTACCTGCCTGCATTTGTGTGTCTGAGTGTCCGGATACCTCTGTATGTTCACATGTGTGTGCTTATGCATGCCAGAGTGTCTGCAGATGTGGGAACGAAGATGTGGGAGGGGATGAGGAGGACTGAAGGGAGAAGGGGGACCCCAGAGGGTGAGCAGGTGCCCGGGGTGTATGTGTATGGAACACGTCCCCGCATCGCGCCAGGCTGAGGGCATTGAGTGTGTATTAGAATCACTTGGGGAGACTATAAAAACTACCCACGCCTTGTTCTAACCTCGGATCAATTAAATCAGGATCTCCGGAGCCAGGGCCCAGGTACTGGTGTTTTTAAAGGCTCCCCGGGGGATCGTAAAGTGCAGCCAGGGCTGAGAACCAGGGGTGTCCTGAGCCTTGCTATTCCAAGTGTGGGCCGAGGGCTTGCAGCACCGGCTCACCTGGGAGCTTCTAAGAAATGCAGAAAATCAGGCCCTGTGCCAGACCTCCTGAACCATAATCTGCATTTTCCCCCCATGATCTGTGTTGGAATAGGATCCCCAGGTGATGTGCACATCCGTTAAAGTTTGGGAAGCATAGAGTGGTGCTTCTCAGTTCGAGCCCGAGACAGAATGTGTTTTAACAAACCCTCTGGAGTGATTTTGTTGCAGAATTTCTGATTCAGTGGCTCTGGGGTGGTGTCTGAGAATGTGCCTTTCTGATGAGTTCCCAGGTGATGCCGCTGCCGCCGATGAGACAGGGAGCTCATTTTGACAAACAGCGGCGCGGCTGGACCGCATGGAGGAGGCCAGCAGGAGCAGAAAGGAGTGGAGGGGTGTGTGTGTTGGGGGCCTGGAGGTGGGACGGACGGGGAAGGACGTCTAAGGCACCTGGGAAGATCGTGTTCCTCCCAAAGAGTCTGCCCTGCCATTATCCTTGGGCCTTGATTTCTCTGACTCTGGGGCCAGGTCAGGGTTGGCTGGTAAAGGGAACAGGACACATGAACAAGTGTCCTGAGAGCTGCCAGCACTTGTTCCTCCCCCCACCCCCCAACCTGATCCCCAGAAAGCCTCCCCCACCCTCGTTCTGTAAAGAAAAGGCGCCCAGGGCTGGATACTTCTCTGGTTTCTGAGAGCCCTGAGCCCAGCAAAGTGCCCCCTGCCTTCTGGGGGTCCCACGCTCAGTGGGGGCTCCCTAGTTAGGGCGACCGTACATCTAGGTTGCCCGGGACAATCAGTTTATGGTTATCTTCCTTTCATTCTCAGAAGTTTGCATGATAAGTCATATGGCTTCCCTACTAATAATGGTTACAGAGATGATTAAAGTTTGGTTGGGATAGAGGTGAGGAGACCACGAGGCTGGGGAGGGGCGGTGACTGAGTGGTTCCCAAGGGAAGCCCTCTGGGCACTGGCTTCCTGGGTGAGGGGTGGGATGGAGGGTCCCTCCCAGGACGCCCGGCCGGGGTACAGGGTTCAGCCTGGCTGTGGTGAGCCAGGGAGCCAGCTCTGTCTGTCTGTCCACCCGGTGGGGAGGCAGGAGGTGGGGCGGGGGTGGGGTGGGAGCAGCACATGGGCAGGTAGAGGCTCGGTGGCAGCCCCCGTCCTGCCTGGGGCCAGTCTGTGGTATCAGCACCTCTTTTGCCTGCATCTCCGCCTAAGGAACCCGAGGGCTGGGGGAGGAGATAGGGATCAGCCGGAATACCAGAGGTGTGAGGCAGGCATGACCTCACCCAGGGTGTGCCTGCTCCCTCAGCCCTGCCAGGCCACCCTCCACCCGCTCCCAGGTAGCCCCCGGCCGGGCCGGGTTAGACAACATGCTTCAGCCAGCCACGGCAGGGGCGTCCCAACGCGCTGGCCGGGTCCCAGCCAGGCTCAGGCAAAGAACTGGGTGCCTCTTCTAAAAGCAGCCCGGTAGTGAACCCAGGGACCCCTGGGAGATTGCATCCCCTCCCTGGGCCCCTGTGGGCTGGGGCATTGTGGGGGGCAGCGGGAGGTAGGGCTGGGGCTGGGGAGAGCAAGTTAGGATTGAAATTACGTGCTAGAACTATGGTCCAGAAAGAAGGGAAGTCAATATTTTCAAATGATCAAGGGAGTTTAGAGACCTGTTTCAGCTTGGGACTGGAGGTGAAAGTCAGGAAGTAGGTCCAGCAGTGGGGGCCGGCAGAAGATGCCTACTGTGTGTCTGACAGTGTGCTGGCAGGCAGCTTGGGAATCACAGCCAGAAAAGCTGGATGAGACTGTGCAAGTATTTACCACGCCAAATATATTAAAACACCTCTTGGTAACTTCAGATTCCGACTGAACACAGAGATTCACATTGCGGTAAAATGGGCTGTCAAAGTTGAGGGTTGACCATGGGCATGGTGGAGGGTGGGTGCACCCTAGCAGCTGTAGGCGCCCTGGAAATCCATGTGCAAGGGCTCTGGGAGAAAGCACCCCCAGCCCTGTCTGCTGAGGGGCTAGAGCACAAGGTGAGCTGCGAGGCTGCAGTGGGGACTGGGTCTGAGCCTTCTGGCTGGGGGCTGCCCCTGGATCCCTCCCAGCTGCCCATCATCTCTTGGCGGTCCCCACTTACCCCTACAAGCACACTCAGGCCCTCCCACACATGCTCGCCTACCCCCATCCCACTTGTCTGCAACCGCACCCACTCCACCCCTACACACACTTGCACCCGCCACCTCCATACACGTCCCACACCCACACGCACAGGGAGGAAGGGGCTCTCACCCAGGAGCTGTGCACAGAGTGCCCTCGACATCTTTGCATAATGAAGGCATGGATCCACTTGGGAGCCGAGTGGCCTTTTCTGGCCATGCTCCTTGTCTGTGGACTCAGAGTCCCAAACCCAGCGGGAATTGGGGAAGGAGGGCAGGCAGCATTTGCCCCAGGGCCAGAGGCCACAACCCCTGCTTCCCAGAGCACCTCCTGGTGGTTGCTTTCCCGGCATCCTGGATCTGAGCTGCTGTCCAGAGCCCCCTTTCTCCCGCGTGTTTATAAGGGACCCGGCTGTAACTCTGTGTATCTCTCTCTGAGTCATTTATTCAGTTCAGCAAATGTTTCCTGGGCTTTCCATGTGCCTGGCCTTCTGCTGAGCTCTGGGGCCCCGAGACAAAGAGAATAACTCATCGCTTTCAAAGAACACCCAGTGACTCTGGGGCTTTATAAGACCCTCAGGCTGGCCGCCACTCTGTCCTGGGGTTACAGCCCCTCTGGACCCCACCCCGCCTGTTCACTCCCACTTCCGCCCTCACATGCACACGCTTTTCTCTGCTGTGTGACAGCCACCCTCCTCCTCCTTGTCATTCTCTTCCACCCCCCTCATTTTCCTTCTTCACACTGGCTTTGGAAGGATGACAATGCTTGGTCACCTGGTCATGTCACCTTGGTTCCGGGGCAGGGTCAACAGTGTTGTGGAGGGTCTCAGACCCCTCTCTGGTAGCTCACAGCCCCTCAGTGTCCTGCTTTGGCACTGGGAGAAGCAGAGCTAGGTGGAAGCCACCGGGGCGGGTGGAGGTTGTCCCTGTTGGGTTCTGGGTAAGGGTTTTGGCTTCTTGAGGCCTGAAGCATGGTGGGGAGTGGACAGATCAGGGACACAGGGAAGAAAGGGAGGAGCAAGCTGGGGAGGGAGGGAGGAAGAGAGAGAATGGGAGGTAGAAACAAGAGTTAAAGAAATTCACAGAGACTGAGAAAAAGAATAGGGACAAATGAACCAGCAGAGAGATTCTAACCCTCTCGCCAGGCACTTCTAAAAATTCACCATCTTTCCTTAAGGATGTACTTGGGTTTATCTCAGTGCGATAGGAGATGCCACACATATCACAGCCCTGGAATGGCACTAAGACAGGGCCCAGGTCACACTTGGGCCTTTTTAGCCGCCTGGGATTCCACCCCTGCTGTGAAGGGCTGGAGGCGCCTCAAGGAGGAGACTTTGGACAGTGGCGGTGACATCCCTTTGAGGGCGTTCCAGCCCTGGGAACGCCCTCCACAGCACGACTTGCTGTGGTCTTGACACCTCTCAGCTCAAGTTTTCAGGTTGCTGTGTCAGAGATCGGAAACCAGCTTTGTGGGAAATTTCACAAATTCCTGGCAGCCTCTGGCCCCACCTTGCATGGGTGGTCTTCAGCCTGTCCTCGGATCCTGAATCCTGGGTCTCCCTCCTTTGACCCCTGGTGTGGGCTGGGACCTGGTGAGCGCCTTCCTCTGGTCCCTGTGAGGCTGCCTTGGTGGGGGTGGGAGAAGGGGCTGGAGATGAGGAGCCTGACCTCTCCCCCTTCCCCGAGAACTGTCAGGAAGCTCCTGAGCAGGTTCTGATCCAACCCAACCTGCTCTGCAGGCCTCTTGGGGCCCCTCCCTTGCCCTTTTCCTGGGGGACCCCTCCCCAGCCCTGGCCCAGGCACCTGCTAAGAGCCATGAGCAATCTCGTGGACTCAACAAGGCGTCGTGGCAGGAGCAGAGAGTCCCTTTCTGTCCTCACGGCACAGCATGCACTCGCCCCAGGACAGAGGGGCCTTGGCAGACTCCGGTCTGGTTATCTGATTTGGGGGCTGATGGGGTTTCTAATGGAAAACAATATGGTAATTTCAGAATGTTCCTGATTAGATGAAAATGATATTGCATCAAAGTTACTTCCTTAATTTATTCAGAAAATAACAAGAGAGAATTCTCTCCTAAGATCCTTAATTAAACCAGAGCTTCCACCGCAGGCAAAGCAGCTCTGAGCTCCAGGTGTGGGGAACAAAGGCCGTTCCTGGCCTGAGTCTCCGAGAGCCTGCCCTCGGCTGTAGGGTCTGGGCAGGTCTTTACTCAGATAGGTTGCCCATTCTGCCTGGAGGGAGCATTGGCAGCAAGAAGGCAGGGGATGAGTCTCTTTCCGCTGTGGGGACCAGTGGGACAGCCAGCCTGGAATCGTTCCAGTCTCTTCCTGTCTTCCTGTCTTCTCCAACTTCATCTTCCTGGGTCCTCAGGGACCCCAATCCACAGAGACTCAGCATGCAGGGGTGGCAGAGCTGGGAGCCCAGAGCATCTTCAAGACATGGAATAGCCGTCGCGAACATGGAAGGCACTGGCAGGGCCAGTTAGGATCTGCGCTGGAATCAGCTTGGGGAAGCTGGCGCACCCAGGGGCTCAAGTGAAGGGCCTCTGATTTGAGAGGGAGAGGCAGGGTTATGAGACAAACTACAGGATGGCGAAGGACCTGGACATTAGCAACAGGGGGAAGGAAGCTGTGGCTACGCTTAGGCCTGATGGGGCAAGTGAAATAGGGACAGAGGAAGGGCCCCTGCCAGAGCTGTGGCCACAGAATATCTCCGCCAGTGCCAGAATACAGGCAATCAGAGAAGAAATGGGGAACATATTCCCAACCTCTCTTTCCCCGCCCTTGAGCTCCTGTTGGTATCACATATTCGCTGGCCTGGCTCCTGGGGGCACAGGGCAGGGCAGGGGAGGAAGTGAAACTGGGGGCAGAGAAAGCCCAGCCCCCAAGGCAAGGGTAAGCACCTTGCAGCTGTCTGATGCTTCAGAATTTCTTTAGCAGACTCACACCCATTTTCTTTGTCACTCCTGACAACAGCCCTAAGTACGAATTTTTGTCTCCAGGAGGAAACAAGCTCAGAGAGGTTGAGTGATGTCCCTGAAATCACACAGTGAGGAAGTGATGGATTTGAATTTGGTTCTGCCTCACTCCAAAAGTACCCACCCCCTTTCCCCCAACATAGAGGCTTGGACGTATAAAAGTGCTAGTCTGAGCTGGGTGTTACAAAAGTTTCTGTCAGGCAAGGGCCCTGTCTAGAAGCTTCTTTGAGGCCATGCGGGAAGTCCTGCCTACTGCTCATGAATGAAGATCTGCAGTGCCCTCAGCACTTTGCAGAGTAGACCACAGAAAACTCCCTAGGAAATGAGAATGAGGTCCCTAATTCTGCTGGGACCTCCTGTCCTGGGGTCCTCTGCAGAGAGCTGACACAGGGGGCATCATTCCTGTGTTGGAATCATTTTGGAAGGAACTCCCCCCATCCTCCCAGGGACCATCTCCATTTGCTCACACGCTTGCTGGCTACCCTGCACCAGGCGCCCACCCCCTTCCCACCAGGTGCCAGGCCCCCACCCACTGGACAGTGTAGCAGGGCCAGGGACTGGCTGGGGATACAACGTGCCTAATCCTCTGGGTGGAGGGAGGAATCTGTGTAGGGTTCTTGGGGATCTTCTAACTTTGAATTCTGACATGGCAAAGGGGCAGAGAGTTAGAGACCAGGGCCCTGAAACTGAAGCTGAAGAGGAACACAGTGCAAGGAGCGTTCTGATGGTGGACAGGCTGGTGAGGGTGCACATGGGTACTTGTATGCATGGGGGGGTGTGTGTGTGCACCTCAATACACACATCTGGGCACACATATGTGTGAAGATGTGTGTGCATGGGAGAGAACTGTCAGGTTGTCAGGGAACGAAGGGTCAAAATCAAAGGGAGAGGGGCTTGGCTGGGCCACACAGGGTGATAATAATAAAAGCAGCTAGCATTTATTAATATATAATGCTTTCTATAAGACAAGCCACTTCCAGACCCTTTATATATATTAACTATTTTAATCCTCAAAACCAATTTAGGAGATAGGTACTATTATTACCCCATTTTACAGATGGAGAAACTGAGGCACAGAGAAGTTCAATGATGAGCCCTAATACTGCAGCTAGGATTTGGGCCCAGGCCCAAATCTTGACCACTGGGTGGTCCAGCGTCTCTCAGACTTGGAGGGTGTGATCCCCATGGTTACGCACGGGGTCTGGACCACTACTCTGATGCTCTTTGACTCTCTCATGCACTTTATTACCAGCAGGTTTTTCTTCGGGGTGGGGGATGTGAGGTTGATCCCACAGAGCCCAAGTGTCAGGCAGGTGGTCCTAACTGACACAAAGCAGGGGAGTGTCAGAGGGGCTTGGGTTTGGGAGGGCTGTCCCTCCTGGGTGGTTGGTTTATGGGGTGTATGGAGGTGAGGTACAGAGGCGAGCAGGGCTGGTGTGTAAAGGGACTTTGCAGGCCAAGCTAAGTCATGAGACCTCCATCCTATCGCATAGGGAGCGGGAGCCCTTGGTAAGGGTCTCGTGCACGAGGTGGCATGTGGAATGGCGACCCTGGGAGGCTCGGTCCAGCGCAGCATGGGCTGCATGGGAGAGACGGGAGGCCCGGCAGCCAGGGAGCAGAGCGATGCAACAACCTCCAGGCACAAGGTGAGCAGGCCTGGGCTTGGGGGTGTGTGGTGACGGGGGGAGGCTATTTAAGGGGTGGAAGCCTCAGTATTTGTTGACTACTGGGGTGGGGGGAAGGTGTCCTTAAGAATGACCCCTAGGTTTTTGGGTACCTGGGTAGGTAGCAGTCATGGGAGGAGGAGCAGCTCCTGGCACACCCATGGGTCCCTCAGGAGGGCAGGGAAGCCTGTGGCCCTGGTGGCTGAGACACGGCTATCCGGAGGAGCCTATGAGAAATGAGCAGGGGATCTCCCCCTAGGAGGGCATTGGGGACCCCGAAGATGCTTGGATTGGCCTTGGATTCCTTCCTGATAGACACCCGAGGCTGGCGAGGCAGGAGGCCAGAGGCGTGGCCAACGGACAAAGCCGCAAATGGGGGTGGGGCAGGTATTGATTTCCTTTTAAATAATTTTCACTTTCTTAGGCTTCCTCCTTTCTAAAAGACTCAAACAGGATTACATGAGAAAGAAAGCTGTATATCATTCATTTTAAAGTCTGAAACACCAGAGAGGCCCTGTGGTACAGTGGTCAGAACTCTCATTCTGTGGCTAGCTGGGGTTCAAATTCCAAAGTTACTACTTTGTATTAATAGCTGTGTGTTCTTGGGCAAATTGCTCTACCTTTCTGAGCCTTAGTTTCCTCATCTGGCAGTTAGGGATCACCTATAGTACTGCCTCATAGGCTTGTGAAGTTTAAAGTAGATGAGCCCCTACATGGCAGCTTGTTCTGACAGTCAGGCTGCGCAGGATGGCAGAGAGAAAGCTTGCTGCGGCACGTCTCCTTACCTGTCTCCTTTCCTGTCTTCATCCTCTCCACAGGGAGGGGACACAGCCATTCTTATGGGACTGGGGAACAGAGGGAGAAGGGGAGGGGCGCTGATGAGTCTTTACTACCTGGCAATTCCCCAGGCCCTGCCTCTCCCCTGCAGTTCTGGAACAAAAGGGCAAATACCCCGTTACCTCTGCCTAGATGCAGACGTCCCCAGATAGGGTCTAGACCTGCCCTTTCTCAGCTTTTCCGCCGGCTGCAGGCAGTGCCCGTTTCAGCTCACCTTCTCCCCTTAGGGCAGCGAGTTGGCTTCAAGCTGCCTGCGGGCCCATAGACCCCTATTCAAAGCCAGGGCTAGTGCTCCCTGAGCTCTCAGATGTCCCAGAGGGGATCTGGGGTCAGGGCGGGCCCCAGCATTGCTACAGATCCCTCTGCCTCCTTCCCAGGCTGGAGCTGACGGGGAAGGCAGCAAGAAACAGCCCTTCCCTCTCCCCCTGGCTCCAGCTCTCCGAGCAAGTGGAGGGGCCTGACCCCTGGGCTGAGCTCGGCTCTTATCCCAACCCCAACTCAGAGAGTTTGCTGGCAGCAGCGTAGATGACTTTGGTGTAGTTTCTGTGGTTTAATAAGCTACAAAAACGACATTATTTTAAGCCAATCTGGATATAGCACAAAAACTCTCACCCCGTCTGTTCTGTGAAACTCAGATACCCTGACGAGAACACAGCTCACAACCAACTAATACAATATTCTACTGGGCGCGCTGTCAGCGGGCCCCACGCGGGAGCCGCTCCCCGAGGACGGCCCAGCCGCGCAGCGCAGGCCGAGGAGGGAGGCGGCGCCGGGCAGGAGCAGGCGGAGGGCTGGGCTGGGACCTGGGGGGGCTGCCGGCCTCTCCCGGCCTCTCCCCAGGAGCTGGGGCTGCCCACACACAGCCCCCCTCCGCTGCCCTGCCCCCTGCACGGGGACGTGGGGAAGAGAGGAGAGGCGAGGCAAGGCGAAGGGAAGAGAGGGGAGGAGAGGCGAGGGGAGGAGAGGCGAGGCGCGGCGCGTTCTGGCCTGCTGACAGCAGTTCTACTCCCACAACTCACATATGTCTGATTCCGAAGCAGGGAAGTGTGTCCAATACACCCAATGCAAAGACAGGTTGTTGAATATTTTTTCTCTCATCACTAAAAAGGATTCCCTGCTGGGTGCAATCAAGATCCATAAACTCGCGGCTCGAGTCGGTGTGAAAGCAGCGCTCCAGCCCAGACTCCCTCGCTGGCGCTAAATGCAGGCTCCGGGCGGGCGGAGATGCGCAGACATCCGCTAGCAGCCTGGCCTTGCGACCGGCAGTTCCCGGCACATTAGGCAGTACGCTTATTTTGGGCTCCGCTTCAGTGGATTAACTTTCAGTGTAAAGTTTTCTGAGCTCGGGCATCGTCCCTGTGGCGCTGCCTCCCTCCCCTCTTTGTGGGTACCCAACTTTGCAGAGCCAGAGGCAAGGAGAGCTGGCGGATAGGTTCTCAGCAGCCTGCCGGGTCAGGGAAGCAGGGAAGACAGCTGTCCCACCGGCCCTGGCAGCCCCGAAAGCCCGCCCGGCTTGTGACCCCAACCTGCCCCAGGTTGGACCCGATGCCCAGCGCCTTTCTCCCTGGCAGAGACTGAGCCTGCAGGCTTTGATGGGCTTGCAAGCTTCCCTTAGGGGCTGGTCTGGGTTGGAGCCTCCCCTTTTCTGCTGTGGTGGCAGGCCCGGTACCCACCTCCCACTCCCCGGCTGGGCTTCTGACTTCCTCCTATCCTGGGGACTGGAACCCAGGACATATGCTGGAGGTTGGAATCCTGCTGCTTATATAAAGACAAAGGTGTCTTCTTTTTCTTTTCTTTTTTTTTTTTTTTTTTTGAGATAAGAGTCTCACTCTGCTGCCTGGGCTAGAGTGCAGTGGCGTCAGCCTAGTTCACAGCAACCTCAAACTTCTGGGCTCAAGTCATCCTTCTGCTTCAGCCTCCCAAGTAGCTGGGACTACAGGCATGCGCCACTATGCCCGGCTAATTTTTTTCATACATATTTTTAGTTGTCCAGCTAATTTCCCTCCATTTTTTTTTTTTTAGTAGAGACGGGGTCTCGCCCTTGCTTGGGCTGGTCTCGAACTCCTGAGCTCAAAAGATCCGCCCGCCTCGGCCTCCCAGAGTGCTAGGCAAAGGTGTCTTCTTTTCCTCCTGAGATGCCTTTTTCCATCCCAGGAGTAAGGACACTGAGGCAGAAAGGGAAGTGGTGGAGGTCTTGGTTGGGCCATAGGGGATCCCTGGGGGTGCTGAGGAGAGTGGAGAAAGGACTCGAGAAAACGGAACATGGTCAGCCTGAGACCTCTTACTGATGCCTTGAGAAGGAAGAGCTCAGGGGTCTTGCTGAGACCTGGGGCTCCTCTTTTCCCCTGGGAGGTACTAGTTCCCATGAATTATTTAAGAAACAACTAGGGGCTGGGCACAGTGGCTCATGCCTGTAATCCTAGCACCTTGGGAGGCTGAGGCGGGAGGATCACTTGAGGCCAGGAGTTCATGACCAGCCTGAGCAAGGGTGAGACCCTGTCTTTACAAAAAATAGAAAATTATCCAGGCGTCGTGGCGTGCCTGTAGTCCCAGCTACTCAGGAGGCCAAGGCAGGAGGATTGCTCAAGCCTAGAAATTTGAGGTTGCAGTGAGCTACAATGACGCCACTGCACTCTAGCCTGGGCAACAGAGCAAGACCCTATCTTAAAAAAAAAAAGAAAAAAAAGGCAACTAAAAATGTTGTCTCCAAAAAAGCCCCCTCAGCATCCCGTTTTTCTGGGGGCTTATGATGTATCTTAAAACCAGAATGAGCTTCAGAAATAGCATGAGGGCAGCCCAGCAAGAGTGCGGCCGCGCTACAGGGTGTGGAGTCTATTATTCACTCACTCATTCATCCAGAAACATCAGCTGACTGTGTACAGGTTCCTGGACAGGCGCTGTGCGAGGCACAGCCGGGGAAGGGGAACAGACACAAACCCACCCACCCATTTGTTCATTTCTGAGCACGGACCGCAAGCCAGGCACCGTGTTTGGGCGCCGAGCGCAGGCAGATGCAGCTTGAGTATAAGGCAGAATGCAAAAGGGGCTGTGAGGGAGAGAGGGGGCTTTGGAGGAGGGCTGCACCAGCCCCCGAAGGCAAGGTGGCACTGTCTGGGGCCTCTTCCAGCTGTGAGCCAATGCCCAGTGAGCGCTGAGTGGACAGGGCCACCTCCCAGGTTCTTCTCAGCTTTCACAGGCCCATGGGGGTGGGATCGTTTTGCCTCAAAGTTACACCAGGGCAAGAGCAAACGATGAGAAAGAGGAAATATTGAGGCAGTTCAAGGGAGCCTCGGATTAAAAAAAAATCTCTCTTTACTCGTAAATCACCCTCTCTTTCTCCCAACACCTCCCCCACTCTCCCTCTCTCTCTCCAAGAGATCAGCACATTGCAAAGACAGGTTGTTGAATATTTTCTCTCTCATCACGAAGAAGGCCTCCCTGCTGGGTGTAATCAAGAACCGTAAACTTGTCTTGTGGCTCCAGTCGGTGCAAATCGAGCCCCACTCAGCTCGCCTCGATTCAGACACGCTCCGGCCGGCTGGCAGCGGGTGGGAGGGCAGGGGGCGGTCAGGCTGCTCCCCCAGATGCATCGGAATGGGCTGAAGCCAGAGGGGCTGGGGCTCACAGAGTCTCCACCACCGTCTCTGTCATGACTGGGCCTGGAATTCAGGCCGCCTCTCCCGAAAGGTCAGGAAGGAGAGAAATCAATATCTGCAGACAAGGAGTCGGTGCATTGACAGGTGCCATGGACACTCCTTGTCCCTCACCCCGTGTCCTGGGTCCCTGGGGAGGGGAGACAGGAGACAGGATGACCTCTCAGAGCTGGCGGTTATTTCTAACAGGTGGAGTGGCTTTTCTCTGCTTTTCAGACTTGTCCCTTTCAAGGTAGAAGAGGGCATGGCCCTGGTGTTGCCCCAGTGGGCTGGGGAGGGCCTGGGGGGTGGGCACACGGGGATGAGAGGGCTGGTTGGCACCCTTTGTCTGAAAATCTATCAGCAAATCTTCAGAGGCAAAGCTGGGGAGGAAGGAGCCTTTCCCATCTTTCCTTGACTTTCAGCCTCTGACAATGCCACTGCCACTGCCTGGACCCCTGAGTCAGATCACCCCTTTTCCCTGACTCGAAATCTGCACCCAGTATTCCTTTCAAAATGTATCACTCCCCTGCCAGCCAGCAAACCTTCTGGACACTCAAGCTGTTTTCCAAATATACCTTGTATTTTCTTACCTCCAGCCTTTGTGTTTGCCATTCCCCCGCCAGGCATGCCCTTTCTTCCTCCTCTTTCTAGTGAACTCCTACTGGTCCTTCAAGGCTCTGTGGAAATGTCCCCTCTTCTGAGGAGCTTTCCCTGACCAGGTGGCGGTAACCTGTGCTCCCTGGGCAGTTTGTGCAATTCAGCCCTTGCCAGGCTGCCTTTGATTGTCCGAGCCAGTGTCTCTCTCCTCTCTGGGTGTGAGCTGCTCCGTTAGGGCTGGGACTAAGTCCAATTCAGCTCTACGTGCCCAGAGCCCAGTATCTAGTTTGTTGGGATGAACAAAATCAGAAATTTCTAAACCAAGTTTCAGCACTGCTTTCTGTCTATACCTGCCTACCTGCGTACCTGCGTGGAAGAGTGTACCCTGGTTCCCATGCATCAATCAGTTGTGGGTATGTCTTCCTGTCCACCCTGCCCCTCTCTACCCTTTAAACCAGATAGGGAGCTCCCTGAGGGCAGGGCGAGCTCTGCTTCCTCTCTGAAAGCACAAATGCAAAGTGGGTGCTGGTAAAGATTTGTGGATTGGATTTTGCTAAAAGGGACCTGCTCAGGCTCAGCCTGGAAGATGCAGGGGCTCTCGATGCAGGGCTGCTGTTACGGCTTCTCGTGAAGGGCCCAGGGAGCTCCCTGTGCAGGGTTCGAATGCTCAACCTTCATGGGGTGGGAGGCCCTTTCCGTTCAAGCTTGGAGGGGCTGCGGACCCAGAATCTGCAGGCTCAACCTTAGGGGCTGGCTCGCTGCCCACGCACTGTGTTGCGATCTACTTTGAGGCTTTTCTCCCAAGGCTGCTAGGTATTACAGATGTCCAGGAGGAAGAAGGGCAGCGTGGGGCCTTCTGCTGCCTTCCTATCCCTCTGCTGGGAGGCCCAGAGCAGGGACTCAGGCAGAGTGAGGGTTTCCTCGCAGGCAGACAGTGTGCCCGCCCTCCTGCCTTTGCAGAGGCCACGGAGATATTGCCCACCAGCTTCAGGACTCTCATAACTCTTTCAAGACAATCACTTTATTTATATGAGTTTGTTTAAAAAAACCCGCAGACGATCCACCGCAGGGACCTCTCTGACCGCCTCTGCTTGATTCTATCCTATCCTCCGAGTCCATAACTCTTAGTCTTTTGATTCTCCCAGTCCACAAACTATAAAAATCTTATTTCTATAAGGTCTTTTATGGTTACCAAGATAGTCAATAGTGTCATTTTCATTCATATCATTCTGCAGGGAAGTTAGAGGAAACGAACCAGACAGAGGAGAGCTATAAATAAGGTTCAGCTACACAAGGCCCCAAGCGAATCCCACTGCGTTCTTTTAAAACTACTCATGCATGGAATACACACACACACCATACACATATGCACACAAATACGCACACGTATGCCCATTCGTGCCTAGAGACAGGTGTGCACGAGCTCACCCATGCACACAGCATACAGGATGCTCGTACACATGGTGCTTGTACATACACGGAGCATGTGCATATATGTGCGTACACACTTTGGCAGTCTAAAATAGAAAAGCCTGGCTTTGAAGGGCCAAGAGCAGGCAGCAGCACTTGCTGTGGCGAGATGGGGGGACTGAGAACACATTCCAAAGCCATGGACTGCAGTGTTGGGCACTTAGCCATCCATGAGCTCATGTGTGGGGAGCTTCAGGATTCCTGCCAACACAGGAGCCTGTGCTCTGGCCCGAGCAGCAGGGGCAGCCACTCAGCCAGTGCTGGGAGTGGCGAGGGAGCTCTCAGGGCTCCCTCTGACTGTCTGTGGGTGTCCTCCGAGGGCTGAAACCCTCATTCTTGGAAGAGAGCCAGCCAGCTTCATGATTCAGGTTTGTGCCTAGCTGCCACCCACCTGAACCTGTCCACAGCCCTGCCGCTGACAGCTTTGCCCTTAGGGAAGGACCCCAGAGGAAGAGCCCAGGGTGTGACCCTGGAGCAGAAAGAATGAAGTCTTGGGCACTGTGGCCCACGTGGTGAGGCAGAGAGAGTGAGCTGGCAAGTCTGTATGCTGGGGGAGAGGGGGGCCGCCCAGGCTGGACCAAGCAAAGATGGAGGGGGCAGGTCCAGGCCCGGGCTAGGGGGAGGGCTGCAAACCCTCCCCAAGGCAGACATAGTCTGATCTGCATCCCTGCCCCTGGGAACAGGTGGGGGAAGGAAGGGGCTGTGTGACTGGTGCCAGAGAACTGTGCTCTGCTCAGAGAATTCCAGGCCCAATGGCCAGGGGTGCGGAGGGAAGAACACCCACTGGAGTGAGGAGGCCTGGGTTCTAGCGCTAACTCCACACTGTTGCCATGCGTGATATTGGGCAGTCACCCTCCAGTCTCTGGGTCACTGTTCCCGCAGCCAGTCATAAGGAGGGATGAGCTCTCAGCCCCCTCCTGGTCTGGGAACTGCAGGTGGACTCGCTACACGTCAGGGCCCCAGGGCAGGTGTGTCTCCTTAGTTCCCCCGTCTTCAAAATGGGGGTGATGATTTTTGACTATTGGCAACATCCCAAGGATGCCATGTGGGGCGGGGCACTGGGCAAAAGCCCAGGGGTGTGGATATACATATTTGGGAACTGACGGCTTTGGAACTTGTAATGGCTACAACCCATCAGGGAGCCTAAGACCCTGGAAAGGATCCCCTCCCACCCTCAGCTTTCTCCTCCCTCCTTACTACTAGGCACCCCCCACTCCCAACACTGAAGAACTGAGAATGGGGCCCAGGGCTCTGAGCTCAAGGCCCTGGAATTCCTCTATCTGCCCCCCACCTCCGACTGCCTTCTTCAAGGGAACTATTAATTGTAATCTAAGCCTCCCAAGTTAAAAGCAGCCTGCAGATTTAAGGATTCTTTCATCCCAATTACACATCGTTTCTGGCCACACTTTAGTGCCAGGCTTTTATCTGTTGTTCTGGGGAATCACTTATCGGCCAAAGCAGCGGGCTGCACACAGATTTCCCCCTGATTGTGTTTAATGGCAAATGGAGAGTTAACTCTCCTCCCTGCCCGGAGCTGTGTCGGCAGTTTTCCCAGCCCAATCAGAAAGCAGCCCCGGGGAGCAGGAGGGCATGGAATGGGGGAGCAGCAGGGACCTCCAGGTCCTGGAACTGTTCCTGCAGGGCTTTGAGGAGACCCGTGTGGCTCAGGGTGACTGAGGGAGCACGCTGCCCCCACCGCCCAGGTGACTCAAGTGCTCTGTTCTGAACACTGATAGCAGCTATTTTTTTTTTTTTTACTATTTTATTTTATTTCAGAGCATTACAGGGATACAAACGTTTTGCTTACATAAATTGCTTTTGTACAGTTTAATTCAAAGTTATAAGTGTGCCCATCACCCAGACAGTGTGCATTGTACCCATTAGGTGTGAATTTACTCATCCCCTCTTCCCCCTCCCACCTGCCTGATTTCCTATGAGTTTTATTTCCATATGTGCACATAAGTGTTGTTCGATTAGTTCCAATTTAATGGTGAGTACATGTGGTGTTTGCTTTTCCATTCTTGTAATACTTCACTTAGAAGAATGGTCTCCAGTTCCATCCAGGTTAGCAGTTATTTGTTCATTCTACAAATTTCACAACCATGGAATCTACTGGGCATTCAGGCCTCAGGCTGGCATCCTTGCCTCACTCACAGTGGAGGGTGCCCAGCTGCCAGGGCCACCGCATCACTCTCATACACATTTGCACAATGAAGGTGTGCTCAACCCTTGGACCTGCACCGCACAGACACACACATGTGCACACACAATCAACATCTCCATGCACAGGGACACGCTCTACTTGCACAGACTCCCTACTCTCACCGCCAAACACACCACACATGTGGACCCTTCCTTCCCTGCCTGTCGCTCACAGGATTAGGCTGCCAGAGGAGGCTGAGTGGGTCTTGCAATGTCAGGTGACAGGATGATGGAATTAGGCTCCTGTACCACTGAGCCCTCAGTGACACCCACTTTGGACTATACTCAGCCCTGTGGAAGCTACTCTGCAAATCTCAAACTCAACGCTGCAAAGCAGAGCTTCTGGCCTCCCCAGACCTGCTTCCCCCGTCCCAGCTCTTGGCAAGGCTTTGCTTCCATCGCACAGGACAAAACACCTTGGAGTCATTCTTGCCTTCTCTCTTTTCTCACCTCCCACATCCTGGTCCATCAGCAGATCACGCTGGCTGTATTTTAAAAGCACATTCCTGATCCAATCACTTCTCACCACCCCCACAGCCACTGACCTGGTGGACCCCGCAGAGACCACCACCTGGCTCACTGCAGTGGTGTCCCTGCTCCCTCCACCCCTCCCCTACAGCGCAGCCAGATCATGTTCTTCTCTGCTCCTTTTGGAGAAATAGCTGAGACCTACAGTGGCTTTCGAGTCTCTGTGTGATCTTCTCCCTTTGCCCGCCGCACCGGCCCCTTGCTGTGCCCTGCCTAAGACGCCTCCCGCCAGGTCTCACTCCTCTGGCAAGTCTGCTCCCAGGTCACTTCCGAGTGGATCACCTTCAATACTCTGCCGAACCCTGCAACCTGCTGCCCCTCAGCCCCCGCCGCCCAATCCCCCTCCTCCACAGTTTTCTTTTTCTCTTTTTCCACAGAACATGTGCCTTCCGTCAACAGGCTGGGTGCGTTGGGAAATGGACTCCGATGGAGACTTTGCTTTGCAGAAAGCTAACTGGGGAAGCCTGTCCCATCAAGACCCCTTGCTGTGGACAGAGCAGACTCGGGTAGAAGGAAGAGTTGGACTGTGAGGAGGTCACGGCAGAGGCCTCGACTGGCCCCACAGGGAGCTGCGAGTGTGATGACTTTTGGAGTTGCTCCAAGGGGCTGGGGCCTTTACAACCCTCATCCGCCAGACACTGGGTGTGGGCTGCCCAGGGAAGGGGCGGCCTGCAGGTGAGGTGGCTGTCGTCTCTGAGGGCAGTTCCGCAGAGGGATGCAGATGATGCCATTGGCCACCCGCACTCCCAGCCGCTGGGGGAGTGAGTGCCTCACTTCGGAAGTGGAGAACTGGTGCCAGCCAACAGCGGCCACGATGCCTTTTAACATGTATTTATTGTTTCTCGTCTGTCTCTCCTGCTAGAAAGGAGCCCACGAGGGAAGGGAATCTCTGTGTGTATAGCTCCCTCATGTTTCCCAAGTGCCTGGAGCAGTTTGGCCCATAGAAGGCTCTTCATAAATATTTGCTGAGCAGATGAATGAACCTGCCTGTCTCAATGTACTGCTTGTCTCCGTCATCAACCTTACTGGAATGTCAACCCCAGTTCTACCACCAAGCAGTTGTGCACACTGGGGCCAAGTTATCTACCTTCTTGGAGCCTCTGCTCCTTCATCTATAAAATGGGATAACAGGCCGGGCGCGGTGGCTCACGCCTATAATCCTAGCACTCTGGGAGGCCGAGGTGGGTGGATCGCTCAAGGTCAGGAGTTCGAGACCAGCCCAAACAAGAGCAAGACCCCGTCTCTACTAAAAAATAGACAGAAATGATCTGGACAAAATGGGATAACAGAAGCACCTGCCTCACAGGGTTTGGGGAGGGTGAAATGAACTAATGTTTGTAAAGCACTTAGTAGGTACCTGGAACAAAGCTGGCACTCAAATAAATGTTAACTGTTGCTGTTGATGATGTTGTTAGTGTCTCGGGCTCTCCTTGCTTTGTGTTGCTGCTAGGGTTCTGATCATGATTAAAGACAAAGCCAAGACTCCAACTGGGGTACCTTGACCTTCCAGGTGCATAGGGAGAGGTAGTGTACAGAAGCCTTCATCTGCAGAGGTCAGTTTTTGGCTAACGAGGATAGAGATCTGCTCTATGGCTGCAATCTTTGCCTTGGGAAAGCCCATTGTGTACCTGTGTGTGTACATGTGTCCTACACATGCTTGCATGGAGCTAATGCAAGCGACACTCAAAGCTGTGCATTTCTAACGGACACCTTGTCCCAGGCATTAGGCCCATATAGGAAGCCAGCCATTAGTGGGGCCTAGAGAGGCCAAAAGAGTCATCTTCCCTTCCCACCTTCTGCTCACACCTCACCTCCTGCATGGGCTTCTCCCCTGATGTTCTCCTGGATTAATCACTTTCCAATCTCCAGTAACTTCCTTGTGGTCAAATCTAGTGGACACTTATGAGATCTCAGCAATAATATTGACCATCACTCTCCATCTTTAGTTCCCTAATATTGAGTGTGGTGGAGACCATGGTACAGTCGCCAGGTTTCCCCCAAGGGGACTCGTTGAGGTATTCAGTGGCCAACAACAATTCAGCTGAATTGCCTTTGGCCAAAAGGAACTTTCTCTTGCAAGGCTTATCCCCAACTCCCTGGAGACAGTTTGAATTCCATGACTAACTGATTACTCTTGCCTCTTTTTGGGACATCTCTAAAAGCCCATACCTGCTCTAGAGCTTTGCACCGGCCCCTGTTGCCAATGCATCAGAGTTCAACTTCTCCCTCTGCCCGGTCCTGCTTCCCTCCCTCTGTTGCTGGTGCTGTTCCTGAGATCTCTCTCCAGTGAGTCCGCTGCACGGAGGTCTCCATCTTGGATCTATTTCTAGGGCACCTGACCTACTACCACAGTTGGTGCTAGAAGTGGTTCCTAGGAAACAGACTCTGAAATGGGATCTTGGAGCTGGATCACCCACCGGCCAGTGGGTAATGAGAACCCTACCACTGGTGGTGGGTGGAGATACTGATGGTCCCTGACACGCTCTAGCAATGCAATTGTGAAAGCTTGTACCGGTGCTGACGTGGGATGGGACACTCGTGGAAGGGACCACACTGGCAGGTGTCATCTCTCAGACATTTGAGAGGCTCAGAGGAGGTAGTAATTATGAAGTCTGTGGAATTAGGTGATTGTTGCTATGGGCAATCAATGCATTGGACAAAGATAACGAAAGGCTGAGGGTGATTAATCGCCAATTTCAGGTGAAGTGGGAAAGCCAGAGGGCCTCCTTGCCAGCAGATAAAAAGACTTTCTCCTACAGCTGGAGGGCAGAAAAAAACCTGAGGATTGGCTCAGGAATGAATTATAAGGGTAGCAGATTTCCAAAGAAAATTGAATTCTCACCATAGCAAGTCAGCTAGGCTTTGATTGGTCGGGGCTTGGTTGGGGGCTCTGATACTATGCATAGGGACATCGGATTGATTTCCCCGAATACTTGGGAGCCCTGGGTCACCCTGAGCCCTCTGAGGCAGCAGAGTGTCCTTTGTCTTCCTGTGAAAGACTGGAGGTTGCCCGGCTGGAAGGTGGCGCAGGGGCTTCCATCTCGCAGGATGCCACGTGTCATGCACCCTCCCCACCCTCCTGCCCCAGGGTGGTCTCCCACCTCCCCTTCCTGCCACCAGACTTATAACTTGGGCTAAGCTGCAACATAACCCAGCTGCTGAGGAGCTCATCCGGGGTACACCAGCAGGAGCCAGGAGTTTAACTTCATTTCTCTCCCTCTGGTCTCCACCTTTCACGTTGCTGTCAGAGGAATCTTTTCAGACACAGATCTCACCACGTCTCTGCCCCCGCTCAGACCTCTTCAGTGGCTCCCTGTTGCCTCAGGATAAAATCTCCATTTCTCTGCTCAGTGTTGCTTCCTCTCTCACCCCCTTTTCTATGTCTTCTTCTTTTTGTGCTTGGCGTGTGAGTTCCCGTGTCGGTGCCTTTGCCTGGAAACTCTCCCCTTCCTTTCTTGTCCCAGCTCAAGTGCCACTGCGTCACCTCCTGTGGGGACACTGTGTTCTCCTCCCAGCTCCCTCTTCAGGGCTGGCGCCTCTCTCCTCAGCCACTGGGAGTACAGGCTCCCAGCCGTGTCCCTCCTCGGGGCTGTCTGCAGCCAGACAGCCACCTTGCCCAAGGTTATGATGCCCCGCCCTGGGGCCAGCCCCCAGCTGATGCTGGCCGAGGAGGGGATGCACAGCCCTGGCCCCCTTGCCTCAGTTTAGGACAACCCTGAATTTCCTTCCCACCTTCAGAGCTTCTCCTAGCGTTGGCGGAGGTCTCAGTTGCTGCCGTATGGCTGGTCCAATCCTAGCTTCCTCATTGCTTTATGCGTGTGTCTCTACAGAGCACCCTCGCACCCCAACTCTATTTTGAAGTCTGTTTCCAGAGAACCCAATCTAAAACACCTTTTAAGGTATTCTTAGATCATCTTTCTCTGGGCTCCCTCAGAACCATGCCTACATGTCTGATATTGCGTGTTTTTTGGTTATGTGTTGCTGTGTAACAAACCATCTCCAAACATAGTGACTTAAAATAATGATTGATTTTTTTTTTTCCTCATGATTTTATGGGCTGACTGGCCTCAACTGGGCAGTTCTGCATCATCTGGTGTGGTTTAGGTCACTCGTGTGGCTGCACTCGGCTGGGAGCTCCGCTGCAGCTGGCATGTCTGAGATGGCCGCTCATCCTCCAGGGAGGGCTTCCGCCCACCTGGGCTCTCGTTGCTCAGCAGTGCAGCCCTGGTCTCCTATGCCGTGCAGCTGGGCTCCAAGAGGGAGAAAGCGGAAGTGGCCATTTCTCTTAAGGCTTGAGCTTATAAGGTTTAGAGCCTCACTTCGGCCACATGGTATTGGTCAAAGCAAGTCACACGGCCTGCCAGACCTACGAGGAGGGGAAATGGGCTCCACCTGCTGATGGGAGGAGCATCGTTTGTGTCTAGGGATGAGAGGGAGTGGCTGATGACCTTCGGAACTATCTACTACAGCGTAGGACAGTCCTTACGCTAGGACTCTCCTGAGGGCAGGGATTCAGCTGCACACCCATTGGCCCTAGCCCAGGCACTTTCAGGAGCTGCCAGAGATTTTGGTGACAGTGAGCTCCAGCCCCGGTATTCCTCGTACTGTGGATGGTCCCCATAGAGTGTGGGGAGGGGTAGAGAGGTATTGGAGCCAAGCCACAGGCTGTCAGCTGCCTCTATTGGGACATCTCTTTAATTTTCACGATAGCACATTCAAATGCTGTCTGGAAGTCTATTTCTGAGCACAGAATCTGCCCCCTGGGGCATGAGTGGGGGCACATTTTATCCAGCCACATGGTTACACAGGGCCCCAGATCCAAACACAGACTTAATAATTAAAGCTTGTCTCTTCTCTCTCTTGTCATTGTACATTTAGAGCATGTGGAAGTCATTAGTGTTGTTTGTCAAATATTTCTGGCGATGCACCTGCTGAACACATGGAGGATTGCACTTCTTGGCCCTCTTGTGGTTGGGTGAAGCCTTGTGATGAATTCTGGCCAATGAGTAGTGAATGGAAGTGACTCGTGCCATGTGTGGGCACTTAGTTGCTGTGTGAGGCCCTCCGGAGCTCTCTTTTCCTCTGCCTGGGTGACTGGCAGGGGCTGAGATGGTGTCTGCTCCGTCAGTTGGATGAGGATTCATGGAGCAGAGCCCCAACCAACCCATCATGCCCATGTAGCAGGAGTAAGAAATATTTATTGTTTTAAGCCACTAAGATGAAGGGGTTGTTTGTTATAGGAGCATGACCAAGGCTATTCTGCCTGATACCAGGGTACTGGCTTGATCCAAGCTGAGCTCATCCTGGCATTCAGGTAGATCTGGAGTGGGATTGGGATGGGCCTCTGGGGGAAGAACTCACCTTCAGGGAAGAAGGAGTAGAGGCTGGAGATATTGGGGTGGGACTCCAACACACAGGCCAACTAATATAAGCACCTAATATATTAATATGTGTTACAGTTGTAAGGGATTAATATTAACATTGAATGGAATAAATATTTGGGAAAGTGGGACCATTAAAAAATTCCTATCTCTGTCTCCAATATGTACATTTCTTCCCTCCCCCTCCTCGCCAGCTCCCCTCATTCACTGCTAGGGATTTGAATAGTTGTCTTAAAGGCAGAGTGATTTGAATGCCCAGACATTTGCATATGGGCTTTCCTTCTGTTGCTTTCTTTATTCTAGTTCAGTGGCTCTCTAACTTTAGTGTGCCTAAAAATTTCTGTTCATGGCTGTATAAACAAACCCATGTATACTGTACTGTATGAGTGGCTTAAGAATTTTTCAAGGGTACTTTTGACTACATGCAATTCCTGTCTTATGCACAGACTTCAAAATCTAACCCCTGTGTAAGATGAGATCCCATTGTTCAAAACCAAAAGAACCTTGCAAATTTTATGAGACACTGAGAGCACAAGATGTCAGCTGCAGCTGCTCTTAGCCCATTTTCCGCCCCCCGCCCCAAGTCCTGTTGATTTCATACTCAGAGTCTAAGCCCCCACCATCTCCTGAATTACTGTGAAGGCTTCTAACTCATCTTTTTGCTTCTATTCTTGCTACCTGCAATTCATCGTCCACACCGAAGCCACAGGGATTCTTTCCAAACACCCGTCTGGTCATGTTCCTTCCCCCTTCTAAATCTCTTCCGTGGCCTCCCATTGCTCTTACCAAGAAGACAGACATCTTCAACGGGTTGGAGAGACCACAGGACGTGGCCTTGCCCGCCCCTCTAGCCTCATTTCACCGTGGTCTCCCCTTTGGCCTTTCACTTTCACCGACACGTTCCTGTCCCTCTCCCTCATCGCAGAGCCTTGGCACCTGTTATGCCATCTGCTCAGAATGTGCTTCCCCCGCCCTCTCCTTTTTGCCTGGTTAACTCCTACGCGAGCTTCAGATGTCAGTTCAAATGT
Source organism: Propithecus coquereli (assembly GCF_000956105.1). Taxonomy (NCBI): domain Eukaryota; kingdom Metazoa; phylum Chordata; class Mammalia; order Primates; family Indriidae; genus Propithecus; species Propithecus coquereli. The sequence goes on along the minus strand of NW_012148052.1, from coordinate 4,573,495 downwards.
TATGTCCTCAGAGACGCATTTAAGCCAGCTTATTCTTATCTGCCTTCATAGAATGTATTGCTTCCCCTCAGAATATTTATGTCAGTTTGTAATTACACACTAATTTGTTTGATGATCTGATGAGCACTTGTTTCTTCCACTAGAATGTAAGCTCTAGGAGAGCAGGATCTGTGATTCCTTGTTGTTCTTGTGTTCCCAGCACAGGCAAATGTGTATTCCCTGCGTGAATGGTCGAATGGTACTGGTCGTGGTTCGGTGGCAGTGATAGTGGCTGCGGCACTGATGTGAGTGATGGCAGATCCATTTCTGTCTGCTTTGGGCTATTATTTGCTCTCATTCCTGCCTCCAGCTTCTGTGGCCTGGAATTACCTCCAGCTGCAAAAACCAAGACCTAGAGAGTAGACAAAACTCAAGGCCAGTGAGCATCTGAGTCAGGTCCAGAATCTGTTTTCCAGATGCTAGGTGTAGAGTTCTTTCTCTGACGCTATCCTGCTCCCTGGCCTGGACTCTGACCAAATAGGAGATGTCTCCTGAGGTCTCCAGCATGGATGATTTGTGGGGTAGAGATGGCACAGTAGCATCTTTTACAAACAGTACTCTTACCTCTCTTCTCTTTCTCTTTCTTCTCTTTTTTATCTTTCTCTTCTTTTTCCTTCTCTTTTGATTCAAAAACCATTGTTTTGGAATAAGGTGAGCATGAGTGAGACTTTTCGAAATGTTGATGAGAGAATAGAAAGAAATCCGGCTGAGCACAGCCTAGCCCAACCTGTGGGGCCAGTGAGGACCCATATGTGGGATTAAGGCTGAAGAACTCAGACTTTGGGAAATGTGTTAATGTCAAATCATTGTTGGGGCTTTAAGGTCTGATCACATCTCTGTGGGTGGGGGATAACACTTCTCTTGGAAGGGACTGATATTCCCAATTTCAATCATCCTAGGAGGAGGTTAATCCTGGAGAGGAAAGAAGGAGATGTGAGGTAGAATTTAGTCTTAGGGGATGTTTTCCTCCTCTCTCTGGAGCTTTGAATCAGTTTGTTCTGGATTTTGAGGCATAGAAGTAACTAGAGCATTGTATTAGCTGTAAGGTCAGCTGCTATAACAGATAAACTGTTAACATCTCAGTATCTTAACAGCATAAGAGTTTATTTCTTGCTTCCAAAATAGATGTCCTAGTAAATGGTGACTTTCTTCCAAGTGGCAATTAGGGACCCAGACTCCTTCCATTGTGTGGCTCTTTCATTTTATTTATTTATTTATTTATTTTTTATTTCAGGGTATTGTGAGGGTACAAACATTATGGTTACACTTGATGTCTTTGCCTCACCCAAGTGCGGGTTGGCTCCTCCATTTTTAACGTGTGACTCTCGAAGTCACCATAGAAGAAGAAAAGCTAACTGGCGTCAGGTCTCAGCATAGCTCAAGCAGGGAAGTTCAGATCCTGCTCCAGGAGGAAATAGCTTATTCACCGAAAAAGCTGCACAGACTGCCATAATGGCCCTGCAGGAACCAGGGGAATACATGTAGAGTTGGATCCTGAAGGTTTGGGACTGGGGCAGGAGTTGGGGTGGGACCGTAAGTCTAGACCAGGGAGTGTTTGTTGATATAGGAATACTTTCCTGGGAGTCAGGATTTAATGTCTAGCATGGACACTTGGAGTCAGTGCTAATATGCTGCCACGTGTCTCCATGAAGCTTGGACTGCAGTAAATTAGATGGAGATGCTGGGACTGCCTTAGTAGAGTATTGAGGAAAGGATCAGAAGATTTAGAGTTGGGGCATGAGACTATGACACCAGCTGACTATGTTTTCTAGAAGGGTCCAGAGGATACTTCCTCCACTAAAGCAATGAGGAGTGCCCCAGTCAGGGGTGGACAACATCATCAAGGAGCTCAGTAGTGGCCATCTTCTGTAGGCAAGGGTTGATGGTAAGAGATGCTGCCATAGAACTGGGCTCCCTGATGACAGTGGGAATGACAGGGCTTTGGAATAGCAGAGGCCAGGTGCCAGCAGGTAACTGAAAGAGGAAAGGTAGAGTTGTTTATCACATCAAGTAGCACAGCCAAGTGGCAGCTAGAGGTCTTGACCCAAAAGGATCTGTGCTGAGAGCTAGTAAATCACATTTCTATGAGCTAGACATATGGCAGCCAACAAGGGTACTGCTTGACTTACATAACCAAAAAACATCAAGAGCAGGTGAGCAAAAAAGATCAAGGCTTATGGAAGCCTCTGTAATAGAAAATAATGAATCTTCACCCATTTTTCAGATCTGAGCTACAATTTTTCAGACCCAGAGGCCATTGATGGAAGGGGAGGCCAAGGCCCCTTGAGGAAGGACTCTGCAATGCCCCTTCAACTATGTGCAACAAGCACTTCCCCAGTCCTTCTCCAAAGGGACCTATAGCTGTTTATCAGAGTAACTGGACATTAGGGAAAGAGGGAACAATAAGATCTTTTGAGTCTGAGCTGGGAACCCATATGCCACAGTGGCTCCCATATTAAAACTGGGGCATGTTAAGGCCGAGTGAGTGATAAAGGAGCCCTAGCTTAACTCTGTCTCACAGTGGGACCAATGGACCCACACATTGACTCTTTGTTCATTTTCCTGGTTTCTGAGTCCATAATTAGAATGAATGGATATACTTAGCAGTTGCCAAAGCCTTTACATTGACTCCTTTACCATTACTGTAAGAAGCCCAAATGGAGGCCTTTAAAAATGCTAACTCCTTGGCCAAGATATTAAATCAAAAACAATTCCACTGCCGGGCGCGGTGGCTCACGCCTGTAATCCTAGCACTCTGGGAGGCCAAGGCGGGCGGATCGTTTGAGCTCAGGAATTCGAGACCAGCCTAAGCAAGAGTGAGACCCCGTCTCTACTAAAAAAAATAGAAAGAAATTAGATGGACGACTAAAAATATATAGAAAAAATTAGCCGGGCATGGTGGCGCATGCCTGTAGTCCCAGCTACTCGGGAGGCTGAGGCAGGAGGATCGCTTGAGCCCAGGAGTTGGAGGTTGCTGTGAGCTAGGCTGATGCCACAGCACTCTACTCAGGGCAGTAGAGTGAGACTCTGTCTCAAAAAAAAACAAAAACAAAAACAAAAAACAATTCCACATCTTAGGTGGCATTGTAGCAATTAGTGCTGCCATCAAAGGCTTAAAGGACTTAGGGGTTAGTTTTCCCCAGCACATTCCCATTCAGTATATTGATAGAGCCCTGAAAAATCCAGGTTGGTCAAAGATAATGACAGTGGACTGCCAAAACAAGTGGTAGCCCCAATTGTAGCTGCTGTGATAGATAGGGTATCTTTACTAGAACAGATCAACATAGCCTCTAGCACTTGATATGCAGTATTTGATCTTTTCAATTCACATCAGAAAAAAGGATTAGAAGCAGTTTGTATTCACATGGGAAGGACAGCAATATATATTCACTGTCTTGCCTCAAGGCTATGTTGATTTTCTTGCTCTCTGTCACAATATAGTCTAAAGGGACTTTGATTGTCTTGACATTCCAAAACCATCTTGCTGGTCTCCTATACTTATGGTATAATTCTTGTTGAACTCAGTGAACAGGAAGTGGCAAGTACTTGGATGCTCTAGTAAGAGACATGCGTGTCCAGTGGTGGGAGATAAACCCTGCAAAGATTCAGGGCTTGATGCATTGATGAATCTTTTAGAGGTATTGCTCCTTGAATCTCCTACCACTAAAAAGAGGCATAGTGCTTGGTGAACCTCTTTGAAGTTTTGAGGCAGTGAATACTACACTTGGGAGTAGTATTCTAACCCATATATTTAATAGCCCAGGAGGTTGCCAATTTTGAAGGAAACCTAGATTAAAAGAGAGTTCAGTAGCAAGCCCAAGTTGCAGTGTAAACTTCCCTACTTCTTGGGCCATATGACCTGATAAATACAATAGTGTTAGAGGTATCAATAGTAGAGTCTGGTAAGTTCTATTAGGAGAGTCACAGGGAAAACCCCTAGAGTTATGGAGCAAGGCTATGCCTTCTGTAGCAGAGAACTACTCAATTCTAGAAAACCAGCTCCTGGAGTGTTACTGGACCCTAGCAGAGACTGAACACCTGGCCATGGACCATTAAATGACTATGTGGCCAGAGCTGCCCATCATGAGCTAGAGAGTATCATATCTGAGTCATAAGGTTGTGTAAATACATCCGCAACCCATTTTATGGAGGAAATGGTATTTTTGAGTCAGATCTGAAGAGGTTCAGTGACTGGAGTATGTGCACAGATGTCTTAGACTCCCACGTCATCGGTCTGTTGAACTGACACCTTCCTCTCAGCTCAGATCTATCCCTTTGTCCTGAGATCCCCATGACCAGCTGATGGAGGAGGAAGAATCCTGGTTTGGTTCACAGATGGACCAGTTCAATGTATTGGTGACTCCAAAGAACAGTGTTGAGATGAAATCTTCCGCTAGGTAGAGCTTCAGGCAGTACAGTTTGGTCACCAACTTTTTATGGAGGGAGAAGTGATCTGGAGTGAGTTTATCATAGACTAACACGCATTGCTTGGCTAATTGGTCAGGGACCTGGAAGGAGCAAGACTGAATGTCAGAGACAAGGAGTCTAGGGATAAGTGGTATGGATGGCCCTAGTACACAACATTTTTGTCTTTTTGTGTCTCACATTAATGCTCACTAGTGAGAAAAGGCATTAAACAAGTAGAGGACAAGAAGACTTGTCCATTGGATGTCAGGCAGCCTCTGTCCTCAGCCGTCCTGTGCATGCAAAGAGTAGCACTGTGGCCAGGAGGAGGCTTTGCACAGGCTCGACAACATGGGTTCCCTCTTTCCAAGGTGGGTCTAGTGAATGCAGCTGCTAAGTGTGTGGCCTGTCAGCAGCAGAGACCACCACCGAGCTCCCGTATGAATGTGATCCTGGTGGAGAACAACCAGCCACTTGGTGGCAACTGCCTCTGGAAGGGGCAACAATTTGTCCTTACTGAGAAGGACAAATACTCTGGGTATGGGTTTGTCTTCCCTGCCTGTGGTGCCTATGCCAGCACCAACGTCCAAGGGCTTACAGAGTGTTTAGTTTGGTCATGTGGAATCCCACAGAGCATCAGCTCAGATCGAGAGCCCCGCTTAACAGCAAAGGAGGTATGACAACGGACACATGACATTGGGATGCACTGGTCCTAGTATATATCAAATCACTTGGAAGCTGCTGGCCTGATAGAATGTTGCCATGGTTCCTTAAAAACTCGCTTAAAGTGGCAGCTTGATGAATGGTAGCTGACAAGGTTGGAATCTGTCTTCCAGGATGCGGTATGGATGTTATGCTAATGGGCATTGAGTGGTGTTGAGTCGCAATAGTTAGAATATATGAATCTGGGAAGCAAGGGGTGAAAGTGGGATTGGGCCCATCATCACTTCCAAGGACCAACTTGGGGGAACTTGCGCTTCCTGTCTGAGAATCTTAAGGCTCTGTAGGATTAGAGATCTTGGTCCCAAGGAGTGAGTCACTTCCACCAGGTGAAACAGTAAAGATTCCATTGAACCCAAAACAAAGATTCCCACCAAGTTGTTTTGGGTTCCTTGTGCTAGTAGACCAGCACACAGAGAGAGGAGCTAGGTTTGCTGCTGTGTAATGGGGATAATGAGGAATCTGTCTAGAACTTTTCTGCCTTCCCCATGACCATTCCCCCTTTCCTACTTTACCTGTGCTTCTTGGGGACTATCTCTTGCATCGAAGTCCACGTCTGAGGTTCTGCTCTAGAGACAACACAGTAAGGCAATGAGATTTTACATTGTGCCTTAAGTGCAATGGAATTCATTGAAGGGTTTTAAGCAAGGGTGGACACGATCAGATTTGCATTTTAAAAAGATAACTCTGGTGGGTGTGTGGAGAGCACATTGGAGAGGCTGGAGTGGACTTGGGAGTCCAGTTAGGAGGCAACGATAGTAGCCCAGATAAGAGATGGTGGTGGTGTGGACTTGCATGATGGTGGTGGTAGAGATGGAGAGAGAAGTAGATGGACTCGAGATATTTAGGGAACAGAATCAGTAGGACAAGGGTTCCCTTTATCCGTTTCAGAACAATTTGTTTACAGTTTTGTCTTAGTGCATGCACACATGTTCGTCTGTGCACTCCTTGTCCTCTCTGAGGCTGGTCCGTGGCTCTAGGACAAGCCCTGCTTAGATCTCTTACCAGCAGCTGTCTTCTGGGAGGACAGGGCTGTCTGTGCGAATCAAAGGGCTTTATCCTTGAATATTGAAGCACCATGATGCTCAAGAACTATGGTGGGGCCTCTCTGGTTAGCCTAACAGAGAGAGACTGTTCTTTCTTCAGGAGAGCAAAGACTCTGCGTTCCAGTTCTGGTGGAGCCACTCCGAGTGGCACCTCTGCAAAACTCTTGGGCCCCAAGGCTGTGGTGTTTAGTTGGTTATCACCGCAATGAGCAGGGGTCAGGACAGAATTGCAGACACACAGTGGCAGCCCTTAAGATTCCCAGAGATAATTGGTAGGGGAGGTGCAAGGAAGTGGAGTTGAAGATGACTCTTCAGAAGACTGGATTTCCTGCTGTGCGTCAGCTGGGGCTCCAAGTTATCAGAGTAGTGTGACCGTGTTGGTGCTCAGGGACTGGGCAAGCCTGATGCATTTGGACTATGGTGTTTATTATTTCATGGATCCAGATGATTTTGGCTGCCCAGACACTCTTCCTAGAGCCTGGATTTCCCAAGGTCTGCAAAAGGTAACATCTAGAGATGGCAACAGTGACTCCAAAATGACCAGGGCCTGGTGATGCATCACCTGGGACCCAGTAGGGACCTGGTAAATGTGTACTGGGCAACGTGAGAGGTGGGGCAGAGCCTGATGATTTCCCCCGGCTTAGGGGACTGGATGGTGGGATATTGAATTCAGTTTTGGATACACTGAGAAACGTCCAGGGAGTAGTGTTCAGCAGGCTGTTGAATATATTTGTATTTATGGCACCTAAAATAATGCTTGGTGTAGTAGAAACTCAAGAAATAATTGTTCACCCACATTTGTTAAATTCTTTTCCCAAATTCCCCCTAGCAATACCCAACCTTAGTGACAGCCCAGGAGAGTTGTGGCTACTTTCTGTTAGGGATAATTTAGTCTCTAGGTGAGGGAGGCATGTCTTTGGACTGTCTCCATAATACACTTGACTCACTGAAGCCTCCTTTGTATATTCAAGGCCATGAGGACTCAGAGGTAGGAGGTGAAGACCCCCAAGCATCCTGGGACCCAGATTTTCTGAGTGACGTGGATTGGGGGATGGGCGTGGAGGGGAAAGGCAACGCCTTCCTTCCAGATCAGGACACTACTGGAATCTTTCTGATGGTAGAGCTTTTAAGTACAGGCTTTGGAGTTGGATAACATGGGTTCAAATCTTCACATTTTCTCACTTTGTGACCTTGGGCAAGTTATTTAACCTCCGAGCCTTATTTTCCATTTTTGTAAAATGAAGATATTTTTATTATCTATCTCATAGTGTTGTTGTGAGAATTAAATGTGATAGTAAGCATATAACATGCTTAGTTCAATGTTTGGCATACAGAAAACATTCAATAAATACTATTAATGATAATAATTCAATGATCAATGATACTAATGATTATTTTTATCTTTCCAGCAATACTCCTTCTAACAACCTATGAGTGAGGTGTCATTATTATTATTCCCACTTAATAGATGGGAAAGAGAGACTTGGAGAAGTGGAAATGACTTCACCCAGCTAAGAACATGGTGGAGCTGAGCCAGCTGGTCAAATCCATGTTTCCCTTGTGTCTTGTCATGGAAGGCATAGGTACAGATGAGAAGGTCCAGCCAAGTCCAACAGCAATGCTGAAAGGTGAGACTCAAGTTCTAGGAGAAAGGACACACCTGCCAGCTCAGCCAGGGGGGAACGTGTGCCTGTGTGTGTGTGTTTTTGTATTGGAGGATAAAATGGCGAGACATCTCCCCTAAATCTCCAAGCACCCAGGAATCCCCAACTCACAGAAGGCATATTTTTGCCCTTCCTTTTAACACCCTTCTGAGGCCATCCTACCCAGATCCATTTTTTGAAAAGCCTTATCCAACAAAGCTGAATTCAAATGAAAGAGAAAGACATTCCTTTTCCATGGTTCTCTGTATTTCATTGTCCAACCTGAGTCAATTGAGTAGCTTCAGACCTGGGAGAAATCTGAGATCAGAATATCTGGATTTTAGTTCTGATTCTGCCACTTTCTGACTCTGAATAATTCCTTTTCTCTCTCTGGCCCTGAGTTTCTCTGTCAGCACCAGATGGGGACTACTCCAGCCTGACACCCCGTAACTCAAGGTTGCACCCACATCTCCCACCTTTGGGGGAAGGAGGGAGGGGTTATGGGGCAGTGGCATCAATCTCCTTCCTGAGATGGCTCCTCTGAGCTCCATCTTTCTTGCCTGTAGTGACCGGGGAATTTTCCCTATTGATTGCTTTCTGTAATCGAGCTTAACAAATAGAACTTCCCTCAAATGATTCTTCCAACTAAACTGATAGAAAGCTAACCTTGTTATATTTATTGACAGAACATTGAAATAAATATTATAGGTCTAGAGGGAATGTTTCAGCCCATTGATTTTTTTAAGGAAATAATAAATGGAGCCTATTCCCTTTGGCATATTATGCTGGGAATAATCTGAAAAAATGCTTAGCTTGTTCAACACAGAGCTTAGAAACCCTCCTTCCACTCCCAGTGGAGCAGGGACCCTTTGCATAAATCTGCTCTAGCCCAGACAATCAATTTTCAATTTTAATTATTTTTAAAACTCGTTTATTATTTGCTTGTTCTGTGAGTTGGGAGCTTTCTTTTTTTAGTGAGCTTGCAGCCAGAGTGATCAGACCTCTGTCTTGGGTCTGGCTGCATGAGATCTCTCAGTTCTACCCACCAGGGAGGAAAACTCACCATTCCTCTTTCCAGGGACTTTTGTTCTAGAACAGGGGCCAGCAGACCATAGCCTGTGGGCCAAATCCAGTCCACTGCCTATTTTTGTAAATAAAGTTTTATTGGAAAACAGTCACGCCCATTTGTTTACATGTTGTCTGTGGCTACTTTCCACTACAATGGCAAAGTCTAGTAGTTACAACAGAAACAATATGACCTACAAAGCCTAAAATATCCATTATGTGGTCCTTTGTAGAAAAAGTTTGCAGACCTGTTCTAGAGTTTCTTCTCTCTTGCCCTTCCAAATGAGGCCAGCATGCTTCAGCCTCTCACTTTGGGGTCTCCCTGGATTGAGTGGCTACTATGATAACAACATTCGCCAAAGCCTATATCGTGCTCTCTAGGCACCTGGCACTATCCTGAGGGTGTTACATATATTAATCTGCATTTAGTCCTCACAACGAGGTAGGGAGATTATTAGTCCTGCTTTATAAATGAGGAAACTGAGGTACAGAAAAGTTAAGTAACTCACCCAAGGTCACACAGGTAGAAAATAGCAGAGCTGGGATATAAATCCAGGCAGACTGGCTTCAGAGACAGTGTCAGAGCTGGTGGATTCTCAGAGAAGGTTTAGGTCAATGTCCCCAAAGTACAGATGGGCAAAATGAGGCCCAAAGAGCGGTCACATAGTTGGTGGTAAAGCCGGAAGTAAAATCCAGGTGATGGTTCCAGGGCCACGTCTTCCTATTGCTGTTAGTATGTGGTTCTGCTCAGCTTCTCTTCATCAGGGCCAGGTGGTGGTGGTGGGAGGTGTTTCAGAGACCATTAAAGCAGAGCCCTGCATTGTCCACCCCCTGTCTCCCACCCGGCCAGGACTTTGAGGGTCATATTATCTGCTGTGTCACTCGTTACATCTCTTTCTCACAGTCATTTCTTCTTTTATTTTCCCATGTTGGTGGAGGAATTTGGTACCTGGCTCAGGGGTTTCTTTTCTGGGCAGTTTCAACATTCACTCATACCATAACATTGCTGAGTACCCAGAGCAAATTCATTTTGTGATTTGCTTGGTCATTAGCAGCCCTTTGGGAAAAAAGTTAAACCATGTTATAGACTAACACATAATCAAAGGTTTCGGCTACATATATGCCAGTCCATTCCCACTTAAAAAAAAAATCATTTTTCAACCCCTTGTCTGTCCTGGCCATTACCTTATCTTTGATTGAGTGAGTTTCCACTCCATCATTGTGTCCGCATCTTTCCCTCTCATTCACTCCTATCTGGTGTCCATCCAGAGCCCCCCTGCCCAAGACTGCCCTAAGGAGACCCCTGATGGGCCCTGAATCTCAAGGACAGTACTTTCCAGCCTGTACCTCCAAGTTCTACTCTGAAATTTTTGACCACCCCCTTCTCCTTGGAAGGTTTTCTCTCTAGCCACACCCTCACAGCTCTTCTACATCTCCAGACACACCTTCTCAGGATCCCTTTCTGGTCTTGCTTTGTCTGTCCTGTTAGATTTTGGGTCACCTTGGGTTGCATCCTAGGCCCTCCTCTTACTGCACTCAGGGTCAAGACACAATTCCCATTACCTACCACTTACTCTTCCACAATTTCCCCAAATTTCAACCAGCAGCCCAAATCTCTTTGCTAAACTTCAAAATACACAACTGGAGATCACCTGGAAGTCCCTCAGGTACTTCAAAATCAACTTTCTGACATCAAACTCATCATCATCCCCTCCCCATAAATTACCAATATTGATGAATGATTTCGCCACCCAGGCTGTGCAAACCCAGGGCCTCTGCCGTCTCATCTCCTCTTTATAGCTGGTCCTATTGATTCTAGTTCTTAAATACTTCTCACGTTTACTGTCTCCATTTCACTCTTGATGCAACTGCTTTAGATTATGCCCCATCATCTCTCACCTGGACAATTAATTAGCTAATTAACTTAACAACTATTTATTACATATTACTATGTGCCACTCACTAGGGGAAACAGTATTGAACAAGATAGACACTGGCTCTGCTCTCATGAACTCAGATTCTTAGTGGGGTGAGACCGTCAATAAATAAGAAACAAATACTTAAATAAGACAATTTCAGATAGCGTTAGTCCTGTGAAGGAAATAAAATCAGGTGATGTGCATGAAAATGACCAGAGGTGAACTGTAGATTGGGGATCAGGAAGGGTTCTCTGAGGAGGTGCCATATGAGCTGAGACCCAGATGACATGAAGGGGCAGCCGTACAGAGACGTGTGAATGTTCCAGGCAGACAGCTCGACTAGCGAGGCAACCTGGAGGCGGGAACGAGCTTGGCTGGGTTCAAGGAACAGAAAAAGGCCGTTGTTAGCTAGAGTGTCGTGTGTCTGGGGAAGACCAGCAGGAAACGCGTTTCAAGAGGTTGGTAAAGGCCACAGTACGCTGGACCTTGTAGAGAATTTAGGTTTTATTCCGTGGGTGATGAGCAGATCAGATGAGTTCTGACTGCAGTTTGGAAAGCTCGCTCTAGCCGCGGCGCTGAGAGTGGGTTGCATGAGGTCAAGTATGGAGTCAGGAGCCGGGGGCCATTGCAGCCACGTGGCGAGGTTGAGGGAGGTAGAACTGGACGGGAAGGGGTGTGGTGGGCTCAGGATTTGATTTGGAGGAAGTGCCATCAGGCTTGTTGATGGAGCGTGGGGGGCGAGAGAAAGAGGGAGCAAGGACATCTGCTCAGGACCTTATGCCCTACTCCCTCCCTGGGCCTCCTTCCCAGAGGCCCCTGAACAAGAACTCCATCTCTTTCCCACCCTCCTGCTCTGACGACCTGGCGCAGAGAGGGTCTGTAGGCCAAACTCTTCTTGCCTAGAGACAATCTGCCCTGGGTGAACAGCTTGGCTGGACCCCATCATGAACTGAGCCACTGGGGAGGGGGCTTGGTCATCCTCCCATGTCCAACTGCTTTTTGTCCTTAGAGCCAAAGCCCTCGTCCCTGTTGCCCTGTGTTAGCCAGGAGATGCGGTGTTAGTGGCAGGAGATGCTCCTACACCACTCGGAGGCTGAGGAGCCACCTGATGCGCGCTAGGCTGAGCCCCTCCTCGGCCTGGCTGATTCCTGGATGCCTGTAGGAGGTGGCAAGAGCAGTGGGCTTGAAATCAGATCATCTGGGTGTGAGTCCCAGACAGGCCACTTATAAGCCATGTGACCTTGGATAACTCATTTCATCTCTCTGGGCTTCACCTTCTTTGTTGTACCTTGGGGTAAATTAATTCCATCCCCCTGGACTGTGTTTACACCACAGTGTAGCAGGATGGAAGGGCTTGGCTTTGACTCCTACCTCCGTTTTGGGCTTTGGATGCCAGAACCCTCTGCCTGTTAGGAAGGATGAACTTGTGCGTCTGGAGGCTGAAGGAGAAAAGAAGAACATGGTTTTAGTTTTGCAGAGACAGGCAAATCCTCTATGGGGGAAGCTGAGAATAGAGTGAGGAGGGTAGTTTTCCAGAATTCTCTACAGATGCCTTTCCCTGCCTATGGTACTCTGGAAACTCTTAAGCCCAACGGGGGGACATTATTCTTGCATGTCACCCATGCGGCTGTCTTTTCACTCTTACTGATCAACCTCAGCGGGCAGAGCCCAAGGGTAGTGATGTCTTCAGGGGCTAGGCAGGCAGTGAGCGAAGGGCTGTGTGTGGACTGTGCCTGGCGCCGGTTCATGCTCCATGCAAAGGGAGCAGGGCAGAGGGCCGGGGAGGATCCACCGCTTGGCCCCTGGCTGGTTGTTGACACACGGGCAGTTGGACCTGGTGCTGCCAGGTCTTCTGTGTTTTCAGGAGAAGTCGGAAATCTGGAATTTTACATGACATTTTCTGAATTTTAAATGTTGGCAACTAAGTCAATTAAAAGAAAATATCGGTGTGGGCCAAACAAAGCTACAGGATGCATTTGGCCTGTGGGTGGCCAGTTTGTGATGCCTGATGTAGAATCATGAGGAATAGCTAGGCTCTGACAATAGCCAGGTGCACCAGCTACGTCTGGACACAATACAAAGCACTAGGAAATGCCGACAATGTAATGCTTGTGTGTTCCCACCAGGAATACTTTGTTCATACCTGTAGAAGATGGAAATGCTTGTGACATTTTATTTCCACTACATACTGGACAATATCCAGTGTCCCTATTAACACAGGTTAATTAGTTGGTGGTTGAACACAAAGTGTGTTATACCTATTCTCATATATATGCAAGTTCATTTATTTATTCATTCATTCAATGGGCTCTTGTGATTATGGCATAGAACACAACCCTGGTTACGTGTCATGCAAAAAACTACCTATAATACCAGACAGGACAAAATCAGTGCTATAAGAATTACAAGAAAAAGGCTGTGGAAGTGAGGCAGAAAGATAATATTGATTAATTTTAAGGGACTAGGGGAGGGCTTCAGAGAAGAGGTGACATTTAACTTGAGCCTTGAAGGATGAGTGGTGGAGTGGGGAGGAAGTAGATTTCAGTAAGGATTCTTGTCTGCAAGTAACAGAACTAACTCAGCATAACTGGTTGTGATGGTTATTTTGATGTGTTAACCTGACTGGCTATGGGATGCCCAGATATCTGGTTAAACATTATTTCTGGGTGTCAAGAGATTGGCATTTGAATTAGAGGACTGAGTAAAGCAGGTCGCCCTCCCAGTGTGGGGGTGGGCCTCATCCTGTCTACTGAGGGCCTGAATAGGACGAAAAGGCTGGGGGAGGTTGAACTGGTTCTCTCTGCCTGCCTGCTTGAGCTGAGATGTTGGTTCTCACCTGCCCTCGGACTGGGAGCTGCACTGGCGTTCCTGACTCTCAGGCCTCCAATCTCAGTCTGGCGTTTGCACCACTGGCTTTCCTGGGTCTCCAACTTGCAGATGGCAGATTGTGGGACTTTTCAGCCTCCACACAGCCCTGATGAATAACAGTGATCAACAGGAGGCAGAGAGCTCACACACGGGAAAGGCAGAGACTGAGGAAGCCTTGGAGGTCTGGGATTCAGGAAGCAGGAAGCTGAGAAACTGGTTTTCAGCAGAGGCAAATTCTGCCACTGTCCCCAAGTCAACCTCTGCGTGGCCATGATCCTTGTGCTACTCACTCAGGATTCAGCGTCCCAGGAGACAGTGACTGACTGGCCAACTTTAGGTCACGTCTTCCCCATGCCCCAGCCAGGTGAAGGCTATGGCCTTCTTCGTGTGCATAGTTGGGGATGAGCATTGGGCAGCTGCCCTCCTGCCATGACTCTCTGCAATGACGGCCATTCCCAGCTGGTGCTCACTAGTGAGGAGGGCACCCCACAGCCTCCCACTGAGCAGTTAGTTCTGGGATGCGGCTGTGCAGGGCCTCGAGAGGACTCTGGGCTCCATGGGGCTCATCGAGGCGAGGAGAAATGTGACAGAGACTGAGCGGGGAGGCCTTAGTGACCTGGGGTTTCCACTAGAGCCCGTCACCACGTGCTCCTGCCTCTGGACCATGCTAGCGCACACGCTATAGCCTGGAGCACAGTGACTTCCTTTGTTCTTCTGGACACGGAGCCTTGTTCCTGCCTCAGCTTTCATTCCTTCTCATCAGCTGGAAAGAAATAAAGACCTACTTCCTAAAGTCAAGCACCTTTTAGTTTCACTTATAAAAAGAATGAACAAAACTGAAAAGTAATTGAATTAGTATTGGAAACAACCTAAATATGTGGTAATAAGGGATTGATTAAATAAATTTCAGTACTTAGAATTAATCTGTCCAGATTGCAAAACAGTCTGGCTATTACACTTCTATTACAAATTATATCACACACACACAGGCCACATACACATAAGTGCACATGCATACTTACATACATACATACACAGACCATGCTTACACACACATAAGTGCACATGTGTGTGCATATATATGTAGAAAAATGACTGGAAGGATGTACACCAAAATGCTAACAGTGATTGTCTCTAAGTAGTAGGATTCTGGGTGAACTTTACTTTTTAATTTTTGCTTATTTTACCATTCTATAGTTTCTACAATAAACATGAATTACTTTTTAATCAGAAACAAGATTATCTTAGAAAAATAAATTTGGTGAATACAATCGTCATTACAGTCTGAATAGACTACTCCTCTGATACTAGACATGAAGATCATCCGAGTGTACACCGTGTTGTGTGCAACACGGGCTCTGAACAAAACCAAGGATGTGGCTGAGAAATGGGTTGAAAGACATCGACGTTGTCCCCAAGCTGCTTTTCCGTCTCCCTGCCCCCACCAGGGACAGCCATCTGCTTGGCGGTTTCTCTCGGGGAGGGGGGGTGGGAAACGGGGTCACAGCTCCATCAGTCCAAGGCCTGTGTCTTTGTTTTGCTCAATGATTTTGCCCATGAGATTTAGGACACTTTTACCATAATATTTATTCAGTTTTATGGCTTTAAATATAGCATTAACTCCTAATAATCAATATTGATTTAACTATAATATCTTATTTATAGACACAGCCCTCTGGTTTGCATATGGACTCCAACTGTAATGCAACAGAAATAAGCCACTCAGTCCCCTGGCCCTGGGCCAGCAATGAGGGAAATGTCAGCCGTTGATGAATCGCTCTGGGGCCAAGATGGAGTCTGGGGTTTCCGATGCCCTCTTCTACCCACCCCCTCCCAAATGGCTATTTCCTACCCCCCAGAAAGCCATGAAGCTACCCTGGGGCTGAGAATGCCCATTCTGTTTCATGCCACATAATTGTCAGTCGTAAGGAGACAGCATGCACCTGGCCTCATTGGAGGGCAGTTATAACCAGTAGAAATGCTGATGAAATAGGATCCCGAGGGAAAGAGAAACAGGTAGAAGTAGAAAGGCTAAGGCAGGGCTTGGGAAAATAGAGACTTGCCCCTGCCTCACCCCAAGTGGCCCTGCCTGGATGGCGTGGATTTCTGGAGATGTTATTATTGTTGCTATAATTAGTGTTGAAGAGGTGGCCAGGCAGTAAGGCTGGCAGCTGCCCCACATAGGGGTGGCCGCTGTGATCTTGTGTGCCTAAGGTCTATGAAGAAGTGTAGAAGAAGCCAGGACTATTTGGCCTGGAGAAGAGAGGACTCAGAGAGACTAGCGAAGCTTGCGTAAGACTGAGAGGTTAAGGAGATGACCTTTTCTTGTTCAGCAATGGGCTATGCCTTCTAGGGACCAGAATACAATGGTCACTGCTCAGAATACCCTCCTCTTCCTCCTGAGGTTTTTGGGAACCCCTATTCACATTTGGTGAGATTTGTTATTTATGCCCTGAACCCCCCACAGCTCCAAACACACACCAACATCCATTCACCCTTCTCTGGAAATAGTTCCAGCTTCCACAGGTGGAGTCTCTGGTCCAGGCCTGCCAATCAAAGCATCTCTTGCCCTTGATTGCAGATTGGTTCAAGAGGAATCCCAGGACTTTTAGAGGAGCTACCAGAAACGAGTCTGGTTCTCTTCCACTACACTTGAAGCTGAGAGGATGTAGTGGCTGGAGCTGCTGCAGCCATCTTGACGTTATGTGTGCTTGGGGGAGAAACCAACACGGAAGAAGTGAACTGAGAGACACCTTGCAAGAGACACCTACTATTTCCTCCATACCCACATTCCTTTCTTAGGGACTGCCCTCCCACTTCCACCCCATGTACTACTAGGGAGCATGTGACCTTCATTCTTGATCACAAACGATTTTATCAGGGGTGAACACCTAGCCCAGCCTGACCAATCAGATTCTTTCTCCTGGGCATTTGGAACTGAGGCCCGGGAACTGAATCAGTAAGATGTTATTGGGCACTAGAATGGAATAGTCGCGCAGAGTGAGGGCCAGGGTAGATGCTCTAGCTTGTCTGCTTGCTTGTGGGACACACGCCCATTCATATGCAGGCCAGAGTTATGGGGAAACACACGGAAGCAGACATAACAATCATATTAATAATGTTTTGGTTATTTCTTGCTGTGTAACAGACCAGCCAAAAACTTAGTGGCTTAAAACAATAATTTATTATTGTTTCTCATGGTTCTGTGGGCTGACTGGACTTGGCTAGGTGGCTTTCATTTGGGGGTCTATCATGCTGTTTTGTTTTTTTTTTTTTTGAGACAGAGTTTCCCTCTGTTGCCTGGGCTAGAGGGCTGTGGCATCAGCCTAGCTCATAGCAACCTCAAACTCCTGGGCTCAAGTGATCCTTCTGCCTCAGCCTCCTGAGTAGCTGGGACTACAGGTGCACATTATCTTGCCTGGCTAATTTTTTCTGTTTTTAGTAGAGATGGGGTCTCACTCTTGCTCATGGTGGTCTCGAACTCCTAACCTCAAGTGATCCTCCTGCCTCGGCCTCCCAGAGTGCTAGGATTACAGGTGTGAGCTACCATGCCCGGCCTCTCATGCTGTTTTAATCAGGGTATGGCTGGTGCTGGTGTCATCTGAAATCTCAGCTGGGCTGGATGTCCAAGGTGGCTCCTGCATTCCATAGCCACTGACCCTGACTAGCACTTGAGGCTGCCTAGCAACTGCCATGGGCTGTAGGCCAACTCTGCTGGGGCTGTTTCCAGAGTACCTACAAGTGGCCTCTTCATGTGACTTCAGTGAGCTTCTTACTGCACGGTGGCTGGGTTCTAAGTGGAATTGTCCTAAGAGTAAGTGTCTGAAGAGAAGGGGAGAAAAATTTCTAGTCATTTATAAGCTAGGCCTGGAACTGGTGTACTATCACTTCTACCCTATTCTGTTGGTCTAAGCAGTGCAAGCCTAGACTCAAGGGCTGGGAGAGATACGTCCACCTCCCGATGGGGGAAATGGCCGTGTTCTAAGGAGGGAAGGAATGGATGGTGGCCACCTTAGACATAAGCTGGCACAAATAATAATGATTTCTAGCAGTACGATTGCTAAATGATTGTGCAAGCGCTGTTCTAAGTGCTTTATATGCACCATCTCCTTTAATCCTTAGAACAATCCTATTATTAGTCCCATTTTACGATTGAGCACGTCAAAGTATGGAGACGATGAAATAAAGTATGAAGGATGTTTCAGTGTCAAGAAGCAGAACAGGAAACTAAGAAAGGTTCAATGATACTCCTGTCCCCTCGTCTTGGCAAGATGGCTACAGCAGGTGACCCCAGACCTCCTCCCAGATGCTTGGAGCAGGGGCAACCGCCTCACCAGTCTGGACCAGTCAGAGGGCAGCAGCAGCACGTGGCCACACCTACGGCTGGAGGAAAGGATAAGCTTCTCCTGGGTCTCTTTCTTTCATTAAGCTCCCTGCAGACGTTTCCTTCTGTGTCGTTGTCCAGAACCGGGACACACCAACCACTGGCAAAGGAGAACAGGATTATCAAGACTGGTTTAGACCAGTTATGATGCAATCCTTGGGCTGGATTCATTACTGCCTGATTTCTGAGCAAACTCTGGGTCCTGTTAGCAAGGAAGAAGGCGGGAGTAGAGCTCTTGTACAAGTAGCCAATAGTTTCTGCCTCCTGCAGCTTTAAGGGGCAAAGAGAATGGCTTTCTGTTCCTGAGGTTCCAATTCCACTTCTGGGCTCCCATGGGCTGGATGTGCCATTTCCTGTCCTTGAGTGTCTGTGAGATTGCCTGTCACAGCCGGACAACCAATTCTCATTTACTTAAGCTAATTTGAGCGGGTTTCTTTTCTTTGCAACCAAATGTGTCATGCCTAAGAAAACCACTGAAACACTTTGAGGTACTTTTTTTTCATAATTTTCTAGAATAAAATTTTCTAGAATGTTTCATAATTGACTAGAATACTTGTGCCTGAGGGACATTGGACTTGCAGTTGGGAGACTGAGACCTAATCCTGGGTTGGCATTGCCCTGCATGCTTGCTGCCATTACTTCTACATCATGGGCATTGCTGGTTAACTACAGGATTCCTTCCCACTGAGCCCTTATATGGCCCTAGAAGTTTTCTCAACACAATGCTCAAAGCCAGCCAGAGTTTGTACATGAAATGAAATCCATTTTCCATTGCAGCTCTAAGTAGCTCAGTGGCACTGGAAATCCTTCTTTAGGTATGGGTTTCCTTGTGTGTAATGAGGGGGGTTGGATGGGGCGACTTCTAGGGCTCTTCCGTCACTGAGTTTCTTCTCATCTTACTAGCCAAATTCCATTTCCCAGGCTTGATATAGGCCATGGTCTCTGGCCACATCATTGGGGGCCCAGAAAATCAAATGACATGAGCCTGGGTGTAGGTAAGCGATGTAGACCAGTCATGTTCCAGTAAGCGGGGGTGCTTGGTCTCTTCACAGGATTCTGGAGGAGCTCTGGTCTCCATGGGGAGACCTTGAAGCTCTCATTCCCTAGGTGTCAGTGAGAGGAACACGTAAGAGCAGCTGGATTCTGTTGCTTTGTGAAAATCCCATGGGCAGTAAGTACAGAGCTATGGTCAAGAGCACAGCCTTGGGGTGAGAAAGACCAAGGTTCAAAGAACACCTCTACTTCTTCCCAGGTGTGTGACTGCAGGAGGGTCATCCAATACTCTAGTCCTTAGTTTCTTCATCTGCAAAAGGAAAATAACTCTACCTTTATTATAACAAAGATTAAATAACGCTATGCATGTAAAGCAATGAGTCGAGTGCCTGGGACAGAGGAAGTATTAAACAAATGGAAGCTATTACTGCATGCCATTCAGGGGGACATTTTTCATGTTGTTGGGGTGCTGCAACCCCCCTCCACATATAGAGTCCAAGACAGTCTCTTGCCTGAGTCCAGGGAAGGCAGGAGGGAGGGAGGACAGTCTCTCCCAAGATGGTTCAGGCAGTCCATGACCTGCTATTTTGGCTGGACACTGAGCAAATCCCACTGTGACCCATATTTTAGGCGACAGTGGCAGATGGGGCTCATTTGGAGGACAGGAGCTGGGAGCTGGGGTCAGCAAGGGGACGGGAAATATTGTCCCATGAGGCAGAGCTGAGGCAGCTCAGCCTGGAGAAGATCCATGCAGGGTCTCTGCTTCTATTTCAGACCACTGAGAGGCTGCCATGGGCAGAGGGAGCAGACATTTGCAGTAGCCCCAGAGAGGACGGAGGGACGTCACGGAAGGTGCTCTGTGGCAGTGCGGATTCCGACCCAAGCTCCCTGAGCAGGACTCTACACGCCCTCTTCTCTTCCCCCTGTGCATCAGTGGCTCTCAGTGTTAGCTGGTTGCCAGAATCACATGGGGTGCTTTCTAAAAATACCAATACCCAAAATCCCCCATGAAAACACTGCGGATTTGGTGGGTCATGGTGGTCGTGGTGTGGGGGGCAAGGTTCCCTTATCCTCCCCTCTAATCCCCACTTTTCCTTGAATTATTTGTGTAGATTTTGCCTTCTTAAAATCAAATGACCCACACATTGGGGTGCCTGGATCCCCTCAGCCCCAACATGGGGGACTTTCTCCCTCCTAGGTGGTGGCACCAGGCCAGCTGAGGGTTGGCACACCTAGGCCATACTCTGACCCTGGTTCCTTTGTGGCCTTGGCCATGCCAGCCAGGCCCAGCTGGTGAGGATGAAGCCTCTTGTCCTCTCTTTATGTGGTGTTGCTTGGAGGCTCAGACTCTCAACACCGCAAGGGACATTCACACCCCTCCTCCCCACCCAGGGGACATCAAGAGCCTCACAGGGTACCCTGCTGCCTCTGGCCACCTCAGGGACTGGGTGATGGGGGCCAGCCCAGGGGAAGCAAACACCTTGCTAAGGACCCTGGACTCTCAGTATGGCATTTTCGATGCCCAGGAGCATTCAGGAGGCACTGACAGTTGGTGGTGGGGGCTGGGGAGGGGGAGGGAGAGGGAGAGGCAAATACATTTTTAAAGATAACCTGGAGGCAAATATAATATTTATACTTATTTATCCTCAGCGCTCACTCACAAGGCCCCAGACATGTCTAATGAGCAGGCATTGCAAAATGGCCAGGAGTCCTACTTGTTTGCCTTCGCGGCGTCTCTGAGCAGTCACATGGACCCAGATTTTTCAACTGTGTGACCGCTGCAGGCAAAACGGCTGTAAGGAACACCAGGACGTGCAGCAAGTGCCTGACTCCCAGAGGCATTGAGCCACAGAACTGCCAACCCAGGAAAATGAGGCGCTCCCTTCTGCCCCCCACCTCGGTGGAACACAGAGCATTCACACAAACACACGTGTGCCCACACTCGGTATGCTGACACATGTATGTACACACGCACACACACGGAGAGACTCCCACATCCTCATGGCCTCCTGCACAGGCCTGCAGGCCTGCCCCATCTGTCCAGACGTGTGGTACATCGGGACGGGATGTTCCCTGGCTAAGGACTCGTCCTGGATGACGGCTCTTCCCTGCTCTGCTCACCCTGGACACCAAGGACGGTAAACGACATGTGAAGGGGCTTCCTATGCATAAAGTCGAGCACAGGGTTAATCGAGACCAGCACAACCTGCTCTGGAAGGAGAGTGACATGCAGTTTACTGTATGGTTAACTCAAGCATCTATGCATCACGTGTGTATGTATAGTTACATAAATATGTATACAAACATACATGCATAGATGGAAATAGAAACATTTGTGGTTATATAAAAACGTACAAAAGGAGGTTGCTTGGTGGGTACAACGTGTGTCGCGCCAGTGAGGGACGCACTGAAGGCCCTGACTTCACCACAGCACAGTACATCAATGTAGCAAAATGCACTTGTATCTTATTAATATTGATATATACAAATAAAAAAATAAAAACAAAACAAAACCCCCAAACTATACAAATGCTAGACAATTGGACCTGATATTAGCTGCCAGGTCTTCGTCTTGGGGATTGATGAAGTTTTCAACCGGTGGGACTGTGTTTGTCCTTGTCCCTGACTCCCCAGATTGGGCCAGGTCTGCTGTTGTAAGCTCTCGGAGTCACTGGTGTTTCTTTCTTTGTAGCACTTGTTACAATTGTCATTCTACCTCTATTTGTGATACTGGTTTTTCAGGCTAGAATACACCGGCCTGCAAGCTCCATAAGGGTAGGGCGTATCTTGTTGGTCACCATTACATTACAAGTGCCCAGCACACAGCAGGTGCACAATAAATAGACATTTGAATGCAGGCATGGCCTTCTCTTCTGCTGTGTCTCCTTTCTGTGTCCTGTGACAATCAAGTCTCCCTCCTTGGCACCAGGAGGGTGACTTCTTTTCATGCTAACAGCAGGAAATTCTCAGGCTTGGTCTGAAAAGTGCAAATTTCAAATACCACATCAACGCCAATCATATTTGTAACAAGGTGGTTGTTCTGGCTTCTGCGTGGCTGGATGCCTGTCCCTTCACCACCAAAAGCAGAGAAGGGACAAGCAGTTTTCTGGGTGCTATGGACATGGTTTAATTTGAACAAACCAAGAATTTCTTTGATAAACAGCTGGTATTGTTGGCTAATGACTGCCTAGAAAGAAGGGTTTCTGGCTAGTAGCTTTAAAACCCACATCATCCTTTTGGGGCAGAACCTTTCCTTCTGACACATAGCTGTCTTATAAACCCATGTTTATGGAACCTCGTTTCTTTATATAACAAGGTGAACTTCCAGGTCTCATCAGTGTCATGGGTGGATGGGAAAATCCTTGGCTCAGATGCTGGGCTGTAGTCCTCGTGACTGGCCATCACACAGTGTCCCTGGCTCTGTCCTTTTAATTTATTTGGAATGTGTAAATAAAGCAACGATGATAAAAACACACAGCAAAGTTAGCTCCTCAAATGCCTCCATCAGCCTCGGGCCCCTTCTCCCTGGAAAATGCCTGTGGTGCACATCCAAAGACCAGCTGTGCAAGGGTACAAAGGCCCTGCCCTCCGGCCTCCATCCGAGCCTTCCCTGAACTCCCATCTAAAGCCCGGAGCTCCACTTGGGAGTGGCTGAGGCCTTCGTTGAGACTGCAACGCAGTTCACATTCTCTTTCTCTCTGGTCCTGCTTCCTTCATCCCTGGCAGGTGTTGAGTCCCTTATAAACTCCGTTCATGAAAATTTCCATCTCAGGGTGTTTCTGGGGAATCCAACTTGCAGCAGCCACCTTGGTCCTTTGCAGCATTCCACTGCTTAGGTGATTTTGGTGTACCTGTGGGGCTATATGTTTTCTTCTGATAGAGTTTGACATGACCTTGGCTGGTGCCAGGTAGCCAGGATTCAGGGTCAAGCATTCGGGGTAAGATCTCAGGTGCTCTCTGCCTGGACCCAAGACTTCCACTGAGCTCAAAGCTCTGGACAGCAGGCAGGGCATGGCAAGCTTTGCCAAAGGGCATGTTTATGCCCTCGCAGATCTGCCTGTGCTCAAAGGAGTGACCTGTCTGAGCCTGGGACAGTCAGGTTGGAGCTAGCGAGTCCCTGACACTTTTCGCTTTCCTTTCCCTTGGGGGCCTTCGGGAGGAAGACATCAAGCTCAAGAGTTCACGAGAAATGTTTTGGAGAATTGTGCCTATGCTGAGCCTGTGTGCTCTCGGATCCCTCCTGGGGAGCTGCCCTGCAGACTGCATTTCCAGGTTCCTCTGTCAGCCGCCTGCTGGGCTGGATTTGGCCAATAAGAGACATTGTTGGGAGCCTGGATGTGGAGGAGGAGGGAGGATCCAGGATATTTGTCCCCTTCTCTTTCTGCCTCGGTGGCTTCTCTAGTAGAGGCTGCGTCCCCTCCCCTCCAACTCCCCTGGAGCCTGTGGTTCCAGCTGTTGGGTGGCAATGGCCTGTGATCTCACCTCCTCCCTTTGTCCGTCCAATCTAGAGTTGACAGTGACCTCCTGCTCATTTCTGGTCACTTGTCTGCCACCTGATTGGGTTTCAACTTCTCTGTCATCTATGTAACCAATTCTCTGCATTAAATTCCTTCTGTTATGAATTCTTAAGGTGGTTTCTGTTTTTCTAGTTAGACTCTGACTCATACAAGAATTTTTGTTGTTCCAGTTGAGTTGGGGTCTAATTTTAAAAGAGGGCACTGTGTTCAGCTCTGGCCCTAGAACAACTGGTCTCATGACTGAATCATCCCCCAGACCTGCCAACAGATCACCCCAGGTCACTTCTACGCTCCTCCTCCACCCCCATCTCAGGATCCAGTCACGGAAGAGCTCTTTTTTCCATGTCTGCCATTTCTGGGAATTTGGGGTGACTTTATGTTTGCATCTTATTGAATTTTAGTTTGGCCCATGTTATAGGGAAGAATTTAAGCGAGCAAGGTGCTACTAAAGCTAGATTTGTTTCATAAGCTAAAATGACAGTTCCATGGCAGAATAAAGTTGTTCCCGTACATTATGGCTGGAGCTGCTTAAGTGCTATGTAAGAAAAAGGGTTTGCAGGGCAAGGTATTTTGAGAACCATTGGGTTAAGCAGGATTGGGAGGTTCCTTTACTCCAGGACTTTTCAGCACGCTTAAGGCGCTAACAGAATTCCTGAATCTCCGAGAGGGGAATACAGTCTATAGAGTTTCCTAAGCTCATTTAACCTAAGAACCCCCTTTTAATGGACTATCTCATGGGAACGTGCCCAATAAGACCCACTCTGGAAAAACTTCTTTTTGATGGCCCATTTGTCTACTTGCGGGGTAGGAGCTAGAGCTATTTTCAGAGGAAAATACTGTACTCTGCACGGACTGGAGTGGCCATTGTTTGGGTGCAGGTCCTGGTTTACCATGCTTTACAAGCTGGGCACCATTCTTGTTTCCTCAGTACTTCCTTAGGGTTTATCTGTCCATGCCCAGCCGCAGTAGAAAGCTGGGTCTGTGACTTCTGGTTATAATTCAGGAGCTTAACCAGGACTTCCAGTAGGACTGAAAGGGGTAACACACAGACCATGCTTAGCACAGCACTTGGCACTTGGGAAGGGCTCGAGAAATGCTGGCTGCCGTGGGCTGTCAGCCACACTGCTGCAGATTCTTTGTGTGTCCTCCCTCAGGTCAAAGAGGGTGCCGATACCTTCCCCAGACTCAGTGGTTTCAGAGGCCCCTCCATAGATTCTGAGTTCTGGCCCGTGGCATGGGGATCCAGGCTACGTGGGAGCCCCCAGAGCCTCTTGGATGGGTTAAAGCCCATGACAATCCTTGTCCCTTGCAATGTTTATTCTGGTCCTGCCTGGCCTCTCTCAGGGGAGGGGTGGTCTGAGCCGCTCTTCAGTTCTGTCTTTTGAAGGCCCCCCTCTCTGCTGTGTCCGGAGATTGTTAGCTCTTCTCTGCCTGGCCCAGCCCATGCACCCCGGAAATCCCTGTGACTCAACCCCCAGTCAATTCCCTTGCCTCAGACAGCTGTTCCCCATTATCCAGCAGAAACAAGGAGATGGGGAGAAGTTGCTACAGGAACATTTGGAAATGGGAACCAGCAGCAACTCTTGCACCAGGAACCAAAAGCTCAGACTGATGCAGACAAAAGCGTTTTTGTTCCAAGGGGCTGGTGACCATGGTCACCTCCCAGCCAAGGAGCAGTGAGCTTCACAGAACACTCCTTGCTCCAGCCTTCCCCAGCGACAGGGCCCTCCTTGATGCCTGGGGAGCTGACCTTTCCAAGAGCAGGGTGGTGGGGGACGTGGGGCTGCAGCTGGGCCCCCGACCCCCTGCCATCCCCAGCTTGGAGCCAGGGCCGGAAGGACCACTTCCAGTGGTGACTCAGCCTTTGTCCTTGGATAGCCCGGCTGCACAGGGCCAGGCAAGGCCTCTGCAGCTGGCTGAGTTTTATTCTCCTGACCCCCTCGCTTTTTATTTTAGAAGTTTTCAAACTTACAGACAAGTCGAAAGAATAGTCTAATTATTACCCATAAACCTTCCATCTAGACTCAGCACTTGTTAACATTTTGCCATATTTGCTACAACTTTCTCTTTTTTTTGTATAGTATTTGAAAATGAGTTGTAGACAGCATGGTTCTCCTTGCTAAATACTCCTCATGCTTCTCCTAAGAATAAAGACATTCTTCACAGCCATAGTGCCATTACTGCACGTGAGAAAATTAACACAAATTCCATAACGTCAGTTAATTTCCAGTTCATATTCATATTCTCCAATTGTCCTAAAATGCTTTTTATGTTTTGCATTTGGTCTTTTATAATAAAATCTAGAATAGTCCTTTTAACTTCTTTTCTTATCATATTAACTTTTTGAAGAGTCTAGGCCAGTTTTCTTGTTACAGTAGAAGTTTCTACATGCTGAATTTATCTGATCGTTTCTTCCTCATGTCATTTAACTTGTTCCTTCACCCCCATTTTTCCTGTAAACTTGAAGTTCCTTCTTAATTAGATTCAAATTAAACACGGCTCACAAGAATATGTCCCAGGTGCTGTGCATTTCACATTGCAACACATCAGGCCTGTATCCTAGTTTCTTTGAACTTTTCTTGACGTTCGACTTGAAAGCATGAAATACGGTTTGACGATCGCCGATTATATGCCAAGTACTTTGCAGAGAGCTTCTTATCTGGACTCACAAAACAATTTTGAGGAGAGGAGATTGACCTCCCTACATTACAGATGAAGAGCTGAGGCTTAGAGGTGGCAGGGGGAGGGAAAGAAATCAGTATTTGTTAAGTAACTGTTGGGGGCCAGGCTGTGATGCCTACTTCACACGGGGGAGTTTGGGAGGTTAAGTGGCTTGCCTGAGCTTCCAAGTCAGGTGAGTGGTGGAGCCAGCTTCCCACTCGGATCTTCTTACCCCAGTCCTGAGTTCCTTCTGCCGGACCGTGCTGCCCCTTCTCCCCGGATGCCCCATCTTTTGGGTTCTGTTCATCCAGTGGAAGAACTAGTCTGGTGCCCAGATTCAATTGTGCCGGGCCAGCCGGGCATGCTCAAGTCCTCAGTAGGCTCCGAGCGGTGACTCTGAGGGGGTGGAAGCTGAGATTGGCCTTTTAGGAAGATGCTTTTGGCCAGCAGCTGTCTCTTCCAGTCTCCTGTGACATCACCAGGGCCAGAGTGGGGGCAGGGTGGGCGAGTGGGCCGTCTGCTGCCTCTCCCAAGAATGCAAGCACAGGTGGAATAAGGCATGGCAGTGAGGCCTGAGGAGGTCTCCTAATCCCAGGAGTCCAAAGGACCAGGCCACAAACCTGGTGTCTAAGCAGCAGGCATGTGAGGAAACTGAGGCCCAAAGAGGGGCAGAGGCTTGCTTCAGGTCACACAGCCAGACGGACGCAGAGCTGGGAGTGGAACGCAGGTGAGAGTCGGTACTCCTTGTCCAGTGCTCTCTGCAGCAGCCGCCCTGCTGTCTCTGTTATTTAGGTAATCCTTCTTCGGGATGGAAAAGGAGCTGGAGTAGGAGCGCTGAGCGGAGGGGCGACGGGGTGAACTGATGGAGGTGGAGGAGGGCAGAGAGAGCAACACAGGCAGCAGGACGCTGGCTCTCGGAGGGCAGAGCCCCCAAGGTAACCCGGGTGGTAGGATATAGTGCGTGTGTCTGTGTGTCCATAGCAGTACCCCGAAAACACACTTCCCTGCATCACGGTGTCTCCATGGGAGACCCTGGGAGGACTCTCATTTTATCCATCCCTGCTGCCTCGATTAGACCTTCAACTTCTCACTTGGGACTCTGACATCAGCCTCTTTGAGGGTCTCCAGCTGCCAGCTTCACCCCGTCTAACCTCTCTTCCACCTTGCGGCCTGAGCACTCTTTCTAACACACCTCTGGCCAGGCCCTCCCTCTTTGAACCCTTGTATCAGTTAGCTGTTGCTGCCTAACGAACTGCCCCAGAATGGAATGGCTTAGAACAACCATGGTTTTATTTAGCTCATGATGCTATCAGTCAGCCGGCCGACACCACTGATTTCTGTTGGGCTCTATCAGGTGTCTGCTGGCAGGTTGGCTGGTGGTCACTGGTGGTGAGATGACCCAGGATGGCTTCACTAACATGGTGGATCGTTGGCAGGTTGTCAGTGATTTGCGCTTGGCTCCACTGGGGCACCTCATTGCTTTTCCGTGTGGCCTCTCAGGCTTGTTTCCACGGTGGTCTCTGGGCTCCAATAACAGCAAGAAGGCAAGCCCCATACACAAGCATTTTTCTTTTCTTTTTTGTTTTTTAAGATGGGGTCTCACTCTATCGCTCACACTGGAGTGTAGTGGCGCAATCATAGCTCACTGCTGCCTTGAACTCCTGGGCTCAACCGATCCTCCTGCCTCAGCTTCCCACTAACTAGGACTACAGGCACACACCACCATGCCTGGCTTATTGGTTGACTGATTGATTGATTGTAGAGGTGGAGGTCTCCATGTGTTGCCCAGGCTGGTCTCGAACTCCTGGCCTCAAGTGATCCTCCCCGCTTGGCCTCCCAAAGTGCTGGGATTACGGGTGTGAGCCACTGTGCCCAGTTGTACAAGTACTTTTCAAACCTCTGTGTATCACATTTGCTGAAGTCCCATTTGCCAAAGCAAGTCACACGGCTAAGCCCAGATGTAATGAGTAGAAATAGATTTCACCTCTTTTTAAAAAATTAATTAATTTTTAAAATTTCAAAATATTAAGGGGGTACAAATGTTTTTGTTACATAGAAGTCAGGGCTTTTGGGCTGTCCTTACCAGAATAGTGTTGATGTACCCAATAGGTACATTTTTATCCTGTACCCCCTCTCCCTCTTCTTCTTCTTGGGGTCCAGTGTCCCTTAGATTCCACTTCCTGTGGGAGGGGAAATCTGTCACCATCTTTGCAGTCTGCAAATCTTCCAAGGCTCCCCAGGATATACCAGGATATACCCAGACTTTTTAGCCTGCTGTCTACACCCTCTGTGACGTGTTCCCAAACCACCTTCCCAGTGTGTGTCCCACGCAGACCTCGCGTTGCGGTTGTTCCAGAATCTCACCATCTTCAAAGCACCTTCTGTCCCCCAAGCCTTTGCACGTGCTGTTCCCGTCGTCCGGGATGCCGACCCTCCCCGCTCTGCATCCTGTGCCTGTTTATTCTTCAAGGTCAACTCCAATGCCACCCTTTTCTACAAGCTCTTTCCACTTCATCTCCATGCGAATTCATCCTCATTTCTGGATCTCAGAGCCTTCTGCTCATGTCTCCGTTGCAGCACTTCTGTGCTCTGGGAGCACAACTTTGCTCAAGGCTGGTAGGATGAGAGCTCTGGACTCACTATCGGGGTTCGAATTCCAGCTCCTTCATGTACTCTGTGACCTCGCACACATCATTTTACCGCTAAGCTTCAGTTTACTCATTTCTAAGAAAAGGGGGACACGATGGTCCCAACATCGTAAGGTTGTTTTGCAAATCCAGTGACGCTCCTGTAAGTGCCTGGCAGGTGCACGCAAGCTCCTGAGAGACTGCAAGCACCTTGTGAGCAGGAGCACGTTGGTTGAGTCTCCTCCCCAGACCCAGCATGTGGCTCGACACAGAACAGGTCGGGGGAGCTCCTTGGTGATCATTTTTGTGAATTGACATCTCCCCCAAATAGCAACGGGTCCTGCAGATGCAGCAGACATGGGGCTTGCCCGGTTTTTGGCTTTTCCTCGGCACTCCTCAGTGTGGGACACGACTTGGCTGGGCCCACAGCCAGCAATGATGTGGTTGCTAATAATATCATTATATGCTGAATAATTAACTGTCATTTAAATATTCATATGTTGTTGGGGGCAAGGCCTTTTATCAGCATCTGGGGACGGAAGAAGGCGATGGATGTTGGCAAGGCTGACTTTGCCCGTGAAGGGCAACCCGGAGTCCAGGGAGAGCTGTGCAGTGGCCACCAGATAGTCAGCTAATATATAACTGCAATATCCCCACATGATAAACTGCGACTTCATAAACGCTTGATGCATATAAGCAAGCCTAAAACAATATTGGAAGCATTAATTTCATTTGACTAATGCTTATCTATATTTTATTCTGTTCCATCTTTAAAGAAGCCCCTCTTTCATGCAAAGGGAGGTGGGGCTGGAGACTGCGGAAGGGCTGGAGTAGAGGGGCTGGAGCTTCTCCCCTGTCTGCCCGATGAACTGTAGGCAAGGCTTGGGGCCTGTCTGGTGCACCCTGAGACTTCAGGGTCTCAGGGCTGCCACTCAGCCTTGGAGCCCTGCCTCGGGGAGTTCTGACTCTGGGTTCTTGGGAGAAGAGCTCATGCTCTCCGGCGGGCTCAGGGGAGAGCAGCATGGCACCTAGTTCCTGGCCAGTTGGGCCGAAGCTGCTGTAGGTTTGCCGCTTGTTTGTTAGGAATGAGCCTGGCAGGGAGGCCCTAGTGACCTTGCAGGGAGAGGTTAGGGACTGAAGGCAGGGAGAGGCTTGGGAGAGAAGGCAGGGACTGTCACAGCGCAGCAACCCCAAGGTGGGGAAGCCGGGACAGGAGGAGAACGGGGGAAGGGGAAAAAGGAAGTTCAAGGAGAAAGACAAGAGGAAGGAGAGGAGAGGGTAGAGGAAGAAAGGCAAGAAAGATGAAGGAGCCGGGGGCGGGGTGGGGGCTGGTGCCAGGGAGCTGGCTACCCTGGAGGGACGGGGCAGCCTGGCGTGGCCGTGGAGCAACGGTTCTAGAACTGGGCAGCCCTGGGCTTAAGCCCCAGATGCACCTCTAAGGAGATGTAGGTCAGTTTTCCATTTGTGAGATGGGAACAATCATAGTACTTAACTGATGCATCAGTTGCCCATTTCTGTACAAATTCTAACCAATAACCACAGACGTAGTGGCTTTGAACAGCACGCATTTCTCACAGTCTCTGTGAGTCAGGGGTTTGGGTACGGCTCAGTTGGGTCCTCCTCCGAGGGTCTCGCAAACCTACCATCGAGGCGGCGGCCAGGACGCATTCTCATCTGGAGGGCTGGCTGGGAAGAGGTGTGCTTCCAGACCCACTCGGACTGTGGGCAGGACTCATCTCTCACAGTTGTGGTGCCAAAGGCTCTGGCCCCTGCTGGTTGTCTGCTGGAGGTGGCCCTCAGCGCCTAGATGTCACCCGCGTTCCTTGCCACGTGGGCTTCTCCAGCACACTGCTTAGATCCTCTAGCCAGCAGGGGAGCCTGTCCCTACAGCCTGCTAAGCCAGTCTGATATAATGTGATGCCGTCTCGGGAGTGACATCCCATCACCTGTGCCGCAGGCTATCGGTTGGCAGCATGAACACCAGGAGGCTGGGGTCATGGGTGTTACCTTCAGGCCTGCCTGCCATACCCGAAAGTGACAGCCTGTGACTGGTCAGTGCCAGCCACCCATTCTAGGTGCTTCTCATGGACTATTTTGTTTAATCTTCAGGACGAGCCCAGGATGTGCTATAATTATCACCCCTGTGCTGATGGAGAAATGGCAGCACGAGGGGTTAAGTAACAGCCGTGTGGGCAGCGGCAGGTGGAGTTTAGACTTGAACCAGGTGCTCTGGCTCCAGGGCCCAGACTCTTCGCTACCATGTGATCTGGCCTCCCAGGCTGCTTGTGAAGATAAACCACACAAGACGCCGAGGACAGGTCTTGGGTACAAGACCTGACAAATATTACCCCAAAATAACCCATCCGTGAGTTGGCCTCCTTCAGCAGCCTCTGCTTGCACCCTGTACCCACGTGGGGGCCACGTGGTTCACATCCCCAGCATAACCAAACCCAAGCCCCAGAGCACTGGAGAGCAAGACGGGGAGGTGGAGGAACGACAGTGTGTTGTTTCCTTCGCCTGAAACACTCCCAGCCCGATCCACTCATCTCTCAGGCCCCACGTGCTTCCTGTTGTGGCCATAACAAAATACCACAGACTTCGTGGCTTAAAAACAGTATGCATTTATCAGCTTACAGCCCTAGGGGTCAGAAGTCCGAGACAGGTCTCACTGGGCTAAAATCAAGGTGTCAGCAGGGCTGTCTTTCCTTCTAGAAGATCTAGGGGAGAATCTGCCTTTTTGCCTTTCCTGGTTTCCAGAGGGCACCTGCATTCCTTGTCCTGCGGTCCCTTCCTCCTGCATTTGTTGTCCCATGGTGACCTTCCAAGTCAGCGACAGCTGGTTGGGCCTTTCTCATGTAGCAGCAGTGACACCGACTCTTCCTCTGCCCTCAGTGCTCCTGTTACGGACTCATGCGATTACACTGGGCGCCCTCAGAGGATCCGGGGTAATCTCCCTCTTTTAAAGTCAGCTGATTAGTAACCTAATTCCATCTGCAAGCTAATGCCCCATTTGCCACATAACATAACATATTCTCAGTATCAGGGATTAGCACGTGGATCTCTTTGGGGGCCATTCTTCTGCCCAGCACACTTCCATGGCGGGGGGTTGGGTGCTGTGCCTGGGGCTCTGTGGCCTTCTTCTCTCATCCCATTGCCACCCTTAGCCTCCTCCAGGGTCTCAGACTCACACTCGGGCCAGGAGCTGATGTAATTAATCCTCCAAGTGTAAGGGAATGAAGGGTGGTAGCTTGTAGCCAAGGAAAATCTGTTTCTTTTTCTTTTCTTTCTTTTTTTTTTTTTTGAAACAGAGTCTCACTCTGTTGCCTGGGCTAGAGTGCCATGGCGTCAACCTCACTCACAGCAACCTCAAGCTCCTGGGCTCAAGCAATCCTCCTGCCTCAGCCTCCCGAGTAGCTGGGACTACTGCCTGGTTAATTTTTTTCTACATATTTTTAGTTGTCCGGCTAATTTCTTTCTATTTTTAGTAGAGACGGGGTCTTGCTTTTGCTCAGGCTGGTCTCACACTCCTGATCTTGAGTGATCCTCCCGCCTTGGCCTCCCAGAGTGCTAGGATTACAGGCGTGAGCCACTGCGCCCGGCTGAAAAGCTGTTTCAAATTAAAAAAGTTTGAAGCACTTCGCTGGCCAAATTTGGCCTGCAGACGGCCAGTTTGCTTGTTGGGTTCCTGTTAGACTGTGAGCACGCTGTGATCGGAAGCTGGGGCTGCAGAGAGGCCAGCACCTGAGTGTGCAGCAGGCCGAGCCGAAGAGGCTCTCCTGTCTCCAGGCTGAAGCAGCCTGCTCTGGGCCAAATGTCAAATGTCTTCTTAGCCAGGTGCCTTGTGCAGGGCACAACCTGCACGCCCTCCGTGCTCCTGTCCCTGTGACGGGCGGCACAAATGTAGACTCAATATTTGTTGAATGTGTAATTGAATGAAATCCGGTGCCGTCTCGCTTGCTCTCTACCCTGTTCAGGGATATGTGACCTCCTTCGAAAGTGCTCAGCTCCTCTTGACAGGCGTCAGCCGCAGCCACAGGCACCGTGGTCACCTGCGTACATGCGCATCAATCACAGGCTTCAGTGACTTGGAACCCAAGGTCTTTGCGCCTTCCCAGGAAATCACTGTGGCCTGTGACCAAAAGGCTGGGGCCAGCGGCTGACCCATGGAGGGGGTCCCGGCCTGTCCTCGCTGCTGCCCCAGCCTCTTCCTTTCCACTCTCTCCCCACAGCCCCCCTTGAATTCAAGATTCCCTGGAGGTCGAGCCTGGTGTAATTACAAGGTATCTGCTGCCTCCCCATAAATCTAATAGACTTTTTGGCCTTGTCAGATTAAAACTTACCTATCAACCCGCTGCAGTCCTCTAGATCTCCCTAAATCTGTACTTGGGAGAGAATTTATGGCCAGGAATTGCATTTTGCAAAATGATTAAAGTTGCCAAACAGCCATAAAAAGTTGCAGGAGGAGATATGGTTTTTTTGAAAGTCTGCTTAATTTATAAGGGGTGGAAGGTTTATTGTCATTTAGAGTCCACAGCGAGGCAGCGATGGAGCGTTCGGCGGCAGCTGTGCACAGCTGCTCTCGCTTTATGCCTTTTACATGTTTTTAAATTGCCCTGTTTGAATCCGGTCTCCAGCAGCAGCAGCAGCAATGCCCCGGTTTGCAGGAGAGAGGCTCCGCCTGCCCTCTGGTGCTCGGCCCCGTGTGCCCCCAGCTCCGGGCCCCACCCCAGACGTACCTTCCAGAAGCTTTCCTGGCTGACCTCTCCCCACGCTGACCGCTCCCCCCATCCCGGTGTCCTCTGCTGGCCCCTCTGAAACATGAACAAGCACTCACATGTGGAAAGGCTTTTAAGTTTATAGGCGATTTCATGTGTCGTATCTTAGTACTTATCACCCTGGATTAAATGATTAAACGAGATAAAACCTGTAAAGCTCTAAACACAAGGCTGCTACCTAGAGAGCTAATAAATAGAATTAGGGTTCCCATTTATCGGCCACTTACGAGGTGCCAGGACCTCTGCTCTAAGCCTCACATGCATTAATTCATATCATCTTGGCTGCCACTCTACAAGGTCGCTGTTAATTATACATGTGTTTTAGGAAGCTTAAAGGACTTAAACCCAGGTCATGTAGTAAATGCTCGATGAATATTAGCTGTTATTATTAATATTATTGGGGCAGGAGTCCTTTCTGTTTTTCCTCCACATTGGCACATAGTAGGCATTCGACAGGCACTGCTGAATACAAGCATGTGTGCACACACGAACTAGACTCTTGTCATTGCCTGCTTGTTGTCCCCTGTTTCCGTGAGTACAAGGATCAGACCTCTATCACCTTACGTCTAACCCAGTGCTGAGCCTAGTGCTAGACACATACTAGGGCTTCTTTATACATATGAAAAATGATTGGATAAATTTAATCCTCACTGCAATCCTACAAGGATGGTTTTCTGGAACTCCACCTTGCAGAGGAGGAATAGGAAGCTGAGAGGGCTTGTGATATCTGCTCAAGTCACAGCAATGATGGCAGAGGCAGGATTTTGGATTCCAAGTCCAGTAGGTTTTTTTGTTTTCTGTTTTATTTGCTTTTTACCACCACCTAGCTGACCACCTGTTAGGCATTTGGGTTAGATTTAGGAATTTTTCTTCTTCATCATTATCATATCTAATATTTAGTAAATACCTATTGTTCAATCAGCTACATACAGATACTATCCCAAATTATCCTCACAACATACTTGCATGATGTATATTATTTCCTCCATTTCATAGATGTGGAAACTGAGGCTCAAAGAGGTTGAGCAGCAATTGGCTGAGCTGAAACGTAAGCCCGGGTGTGTGAGATTCCAGAAGCAGCCATTATGCCATAGGAGGATGATGGCTATCACGAGGGATGGTCTCCAGACCCAGCCCGGAGAAGAGTGGGAGGAGCAGAGGAGTGTCAGGGAAGGCTTCCGAGAGAAAGTGGTTTCTGAGCTGACGTTTGAAGGATGAGTAGGAATTTGTCAGAAAAATGATAGAGAATCATGTTCTTGGCAGAGGGAACAGCATAAAAGCAAGCAAGAGCAAGGCTTGTTGAAGGACTCGCGTGTTTAGCCCGGCCAGAGGCAGTCTTGCATTCCCTCTGGCCTCAGTCTGGAACTCCACCCTTGGGGTGCAGAGATGCTCAAGGTGGAAGAGAGGCCCTGGGTCGTCAGCACACACCCTCCTCTTTTTCCTGGGATCAGGCTCACTCGCCTCCTATGAGCAAGCCTCAGGGAAGTGGAGCACTTCCTGCTGCTGGCCCATGAGGGGTGACTTGGTCCAGTGCTCTTAAACTCGCCTCTGTCCCCCGATCCGTATCCTGGGGCTCTCCTCCCTCCTCCCCACAGCCTGGGCATGGCAGGTGAAGGAGCCTCTTTCTCTGCTTTTCCGGCTTCGCAAACGTTCCACGAGCTTTGGGAAAAGCCCAAAGACTTCTCCAGGCTCTGTGTTCATTCATTCAACAAATACTTTCTGAGCACCCAGTATGTTCTGCGCTCTGTTCTAGGGGCTGGGAGCACAGTAGCAAGCACAGCGGGCGGGCCATCATCTGCATGGAGGTTCCTGTGAGTGAATAAGATGATAAAGAGAATGACATGTGTCTTGACGTTAGTACAGCAGGTTGGCACGATTGGAAGTGACTGGGGGCACGAGGGGCACTGCTTTGGTGAGCATGTGGGGAAATCCACTCCAAAGAGCAACGTTCAAACCAAGATTTCAGTGAGAAGAAGCCAATCCAAGGAAGACGTAGAGGAAGAATATTCCACATCGAGGGAGCCACAGGTGCGAAGGCCACGAGGTTGGAATGAGCTTTACCAACTCAAGAAGCGTAACGAGGCAGGAGCTTGGAGAGCGAGGGGCAGAGGTGGGGAGGGACCCAGTTGCGCAGGGGCTTGTAGGCGACAGTCAGACTTTAGATTTTACCCTAAGTGCAACCAGAGCTCTTGGAGGCTTGGGTCAGGGGGAAAACATAATCTGATTTACATTTGTAAAGGATCATTCTGCCTTCCGTGTTGAGAACAGACAGATTATCAAGAGTTCTGACACCTACACATCCTAACCCATACCAAACTCTTTTCCAGATATATACTGTACTCTGTCGTACCTCCGGGTACCTGCAAACCCCTCTGCCAGGAATGCCTTTCTTCTTACTTTCTAGAACGTTCTGGTTTATGCTTCAGGAACCAGCTCCCCAGGACGCTCCTCGTGGGTCCTTTGTCTCCCTTGAAGGCAAGAGAAGTTCATGTTCTTATTGTCATAATCTAATTACAGCCATACACAGACACCTGTTTCTGAGTCCCTCTCTCCATTGGACAAGGAGCTCCTCAAACACCCAGATTGCGGCTGACACAGCTCCGAGATCCCAGGACCCTCACACAGCCCAGCCCAGCGTGGGTGCCTGACAACTTGACAAATGCTTTCTAGGTTGACGTGAACTCTTTGTGTACCAAAGTCATTGACAGAAGCTCTAGGTGAGCAAGCACCCTTCGTTTGAACAGATAA
Organism: Propithecus coquereli; assembly: GCF_000956105.1. Lineage (NCBI taxonomy): Eukaryota > Metazoa > Chordata > Mammalia > Primates > Indriidae > Propithecus > Propithecus coquereli. The sequence continues at coordinate 4,537,086 of NW_012148052.1, read as the reverse complement.
TAAGATTAGAAACATGGCAACATACTACTTACCATAACATTTAAACAAACTCTGTACTTACTAGGAATCTTGGCCCCTGGAAGTTGACTTTCTGAGTGTTTACCAAAAGCAACAATAGCCTAGGATAGTCAAAATCTGAATCGTTCTCTTAAGGACTGTTCCCTTGTTACCTTGACATTATGAATGTTTGTTAAAAAAGAATCCGTTTGTTAGAACACTTCTTGTAAATACTTGTGTTGGAAAGAATGCATTTGTTAAAATAATTCCTGTGTTCCTGTAAATACTCATGTTTGTGCGCTTACGGTTGTAAACCTGTGTTTGTCACAGGTTGCTGCATATGCTGCCTGATTTTTTTTCTAATTAATCCACCAATGTAGAAGAACTGTGCATCTTTTTATTAAGCTAGGGATGTAAGCTGTCTTCCTTGTTTTAGACGTATGCAAATAAAAATTAAAGAATTTTGAAACAATGCGGCGTCTCATTCTCTATCAGCCGTAAGCTTGGTGAGGGCAGGGATGTGGGGACCTTATCTGCAGAGGCATCCCCGGTACGGAGCCTGTCTGCCGCAGAACAGGCATCAGCACGTGCTTGTGGGTGGAGGAATGGGTGGACCTGGGTGCGCACAGGCCAGAGCTCCCTCCACCAAGCTCAAATGCCCCTCCTCTCCGCAACGAGAGCGTGTGGCCAGACTGAGGCCTGCTGATCGATTTCACTGCACTGGGGCATCTAGCTCACCCCCAGCCTGCCTGGTCACTGCTGGGACCTGTCCTCACCCAGGCAGCCCTGCGAGCATGGCACAGACCGGGCTATGGCTGCAAGGCCTGGCAACCCCTGGGTAAATGCTAAAAACTGCATCCTAAGATCTGCATACTTGGCCACTGGGATGCTCAGCCATGAGACATGAGGCAACAACTGGAAATTGAAATACTCAGTTTTCACTCAACTATGTGGCGAAGACACTAAGACCCTGGACAAGTAGTTTAGCTTCTTTGAGCCTCCGTTTCCTCATCTATAAGATGGGTATCATAATATATTTCGCAAGGCAGCTCTCTAAAGCCAAGTGGCCCTGTTTGAGGAGCAGACAAGGGTCACTGACTCCCCACTGCCTCATCCTACATTGGCCTCTGACATCAGGGTAGAGGATCAGGAAAAAAGACCTTGCCCCAACTCTGGTTAAATCCATGATGACTTTGCTCAGACACCCCAGAGCCCAATGGGACTGTAGGTTTCAAGGCTACACCAGACCATCATTCTTAACGCCCAGCGCAGGTGGCCAATGTGTACCCTGGCTTGAGCACAGCTGTTGTGTTCATTGCTGCACCCCTCCAAGTTGAAGGCATCCTGGAAGGTGGCTCTGTGTGACTGGGTGCCAAATGCTGACCCACCCCTCTCAAATGATGGTGTTAAACTTCACATCCTAGGCCCTCTCTTATAATATTAATTTATTCCACAGATAGTTACTAAGAGCCTACTATCTGCAAGTGCCAGGCAGCACTGGGGATACAGGAGAAGACGACCAGTTCCTGCCCTCATGGGGCCTACATTCTAGTGGGAGAAGGCGGGAGTTTTGAGGGAGAGACCCACAGGCAGCTGGGGTTCGTGAGGTCGAGAGTGTCTGATTTGAGGTCTGCAGGTGTTAGATGCTTGCTATGAAAGTCAATGTCCGTCCTCAGGCCTGACTCTCTAATGCCCACCCTTGGCGTTGCTGGGAGAATTAACGGAGACAACGTCTGTACAGAGTCTGGTGTGGCGCTGGGCACATCCTGGGTGCTCATATGTTGGCGATCCCTTCCTCTCTCCAGACACAGATCTTCTTGGGTTTTCCTTCTGGTGTCTCCTGCTCTGGCTTAATTTTCAGGCAGAGCAGGAAGTGAGAGATGCCTTTTTGCTTAGGACTGAAGGTGAGCCACTTCTTTGGGCTCGGGGACAGCCTGCTGGGGGAGGTGGTGTAGGATGAGATCAGGGGGGAAAGGATGCTCAGTGCCTCCGCCCTTGCTGCCAATACCGAAGCAGAGGGAGGCAGGGCCCAGCCTGAGGTCCCCTCAAAGGTTATGGAGAGGAGGAAGACACAGGTAGACCAGAGTGAGGGAGCATGGGACCGGCAGAGCAAGAAACACCAAAAACAGTTACACCCACTTCGCAAAGTCCCACCCAGGAGCCATGGCATCTCTCCATGTAACATATCCAAGTGTCTGTTCCAGAGCCAACAAGACCCCCGCTTGCAACCCCCCGCCAGCAAAGCAGAGGATGGCATTGTTGTCCATCATAAAAATCAATGGTTCTTTTGCTAAGTGGTCAATATTTATTTGGCTTTAGCATTGTTTAATTCAATGCCTCAATTAAAGATAGTGTAATGTCTGCTTTGGTCTGCAGCCCCGGCTTCTGCGTGTCGTTACCTCATCTGTTTGAGATCACTCACGTCCTTACGTCTCTGCTCCTTTGTCCCCTTGCATAACTCAAGGACAGGAGTAATTGACGTGAAACTTTTAAAAATTAATTTCGCTGCATATGCCACTGAGGGAGAGTGCAGGTCCTCCCAGCCATTTATAACGTCACGGTGATTGGTCCTGACAAAACAATACCTTAAAAACTCACCAAAGTAAATTATGGCCCGAGCAAATGGCTGCTCCGCGGCAGGGCCGGAGGCTTGGAGGGGAGCCAGGCACAAACAAAGTAATGTGCTTTTGATATTAATAACAGAGATGATATTGATCTGCAAGCTAGTGTCACTTCTCCACTCTGGCAAGGAGATTGCTCCCGGCATTTAGTCCACTGAAAGCCACTTTCCATGCAGGCCATTTAATTTCGTGAGTCTTTAATTATGTGAAATGGAGTCTAGTTAAAGGGCCAGGTCCCAGTTTTGCCGGGCGGAGACGTGGGCTGTGATTCAGGAAGCTGTCAGAAATGAATATAACTCAATTCTTAGATCTGCAAATGCAGTTGTCTTTCTAAATGTTTATTTCATTCCTGCACTTCTCTGGCCTGGTGCCACCGTGCATCAGGACAGACACAGACTCTGATTACAGGACCACATTTTTCAAAGGACCTGAAGTTAATGTGCCTGTTTTCTGCATAATAAAAGTCATAACTCACAGGGGCCGCCAACGCCTCTGCCCTGAAAGGGGGCCTGCACAGGCTGCAGGAAGGCGGTGCATCCCAGCCCGGGCAGCCTGCATGTCCTGGGCTTGGCCCAGTTTTGGACAGTCCATCTCCTCGTGGAGCTGTGACAGACCACGCTGGCAGACCGCGAGTCAGACCACAGGCCGGCCCGTGGGGCAGATTATGTATCAGATCGTGCAGAGGTTCATGAGTCAGACCCGGGAGGAACCCACATATCAGACCACAGCAACGTCCACAACTCCTGATTTAGGCTTCAGGAAACATCCTCACTACAGCTGTCTCTATGCCTTGGGTTTACCTGGATATCCTTCCTTGGGTCAGATCAGGCCAAAGTCTCTTTCTCCCCTTTTCTTACACACACATAGCCCTGTATGCATCTGTACGCGTTGCAAAGGCACCGTTTCACCTATGTGCACACACGTGCTCCTGCAAGCACACACACAGCTCTAGACTCTCTCTCGGCCTCTGTTTTACAATTGTTCCTCATTCCGCTTAAATCCCCCCTGAGCGTGACTGAGGGTCCTCTTGTTGAGATACGTTTTCGGTGTTTAGAGTTCAGCCTGCCTGGGCCGTGCTGAGGCTGTTCTGATGCTGCCCGGGTGTTATATGATAGGAGCTACCTGGAGGTGTACTGGTCAGCCTGTCCTGTAACACTCTCCTGTCGCCTGGGCCCTGAGGACTTTATTACAAAGAGGGGTTAGTGTGGAATAGCACGTCTCGAAACTCAGCTCTCTGACAGCTCCACCTCTCCAGCCAAGGATTAAGAGCTGAGATAATCAGAACCCCAGAATCTCCACACTTTGCTCACCGGAGGATGCATCAGAACTTCACTCAGAGTCCTTTTCTCCTATTTTACAAACAGTTTTGACAGTCTCTATGATTGTTTGTCCAGCCCACAGAAGATTTAGAAGTAGAAAAAAGAGGTGGAGAGTGGCTTCTAGAAGTAAAAACACCCAGTGCAGCAGGAAATCACAGCTGAAAGTAAGGGACAAGAGAACAACTCTAATTTTTAATTTTTTAAAATATATTTTTAATAGAGACGGGGTCTCACCCTTGCTCAGTCTGGTCTCAAACTCCTGACCTCAAGCGATCCTCCCTCCTCGGCCTCCTAGAATGCTAGGATTACAGGCGTGAGCCACTGCGCCTGGCCAGAGAGAACAACTCTAAAAGCAGACAAAAGAACTCAATATAGTGAAGGTTTTCTAAGTGAATTTTATAGGGAAATGTGAGGAAATGGTTTGTCTTAGTCCATGTTGTGTTGTCATAACAGAATGCTTGAGACTGGGTAGTTTATAAATAATGGACGTTTATTTGGCTCACGGTTCTGGAGTCTGGGAAGTCCAAGAGCATGGCACTGGCATCTGGCCAGGGCCTTTGTGCTGTCATCCCACGGCAAAAGGTGGAAGGGCAAGAGAGGGTGACAGCAAGAGAGCAAGAGGGGAGTGGAACTTGTTTTTATAACAAAGCAACTGTCGTAGTGACAACCTAATCACCACTTATCAGGCCCCACCTCCTAACACCACCATGTTAAGGATTAAGTTTCCAACACATGAACGTTGGGGGGCACATTCTAACCACAGCAGGGTCGTGCACCCAAATATATTTAAGAAATGTTGGGTTGAAGAAAGTCAGACAGGTTTCTTGTCTGCAGGAGGTTTCAGTGCCCCCAATATGCTGATATGCTATTATGCAATGTGTACCTCGAAGGGCAGGGGGTTAGAATTTGATTTTTTGCATATTTATTTACCCATAATTTTTTTTTCTTCTATCCCCTACTCCAGAGGATTTTGAGAGGATTTTAAGATGAAGTGGAAAGATTCGAAGGAGAGAAAAGAAAGAAAGCATAATGTGGGGCTCCTGAGAAGGTGGGAGAGGGTGGGCCCCAAAACACAGGGGAGGCTAGGAGGAGGGACTCCTCCTTTAGTGCAGGGGTTGGGGAGAGAATGGGCCCCGATGTAGGTAGGTTTGTAGAAAGTTATCCTTTCTGAGACTTCCGTTTGCTCCAGGAAGCGGGAGGAGAGGTCATCTGGCGAGAATGAGAGGGGAGGAGTGGAGCATCTCAGAGGTTTGAGGAGTCCGGGAATGTCTGAAATGGCCCTGTGGAAGGTAGAAGGGGACGGTGTTGGGGAAATGTGGGAGAATCACGGGAAGCCGGCGGTCACGAATTTGTAGGTTTGTGTGCGGCACGGAGAGAGGGTCGGCTTCATCCCAGATTGGGATGTTGATAAACACGTGGGGAAGTGACAGTGGGGAGGAGAGTTTGGGGCATTGGCAAGAGTGTTAGTAAAATGAAGGACCACAGAATCTGCACTGGATGAAAGGAGAGGTGAGGGAAGGGACGGCGGACAGGTTGGCAGACAGGTAAAGAGGCTGATGGAGGTCTCGAAGCGGAAGAACCAGGATGAAGCTTGCAGAGACCAGCAGGTTGGCCAGAGAGCAGGAGGCTTGAGTTAGTGATGCTGGGGGGGTGGGCAAGGCTTGCGATGAGACAGAGAAAGGGCGGCTGGGGGAGGAGGTCATGAGGGATGAGGTCAAGGATCCAAGAAGCCGGGGCGTTGCGTGGCTGGTTCCCTTGGTTGTTGAATTCATTCAAAATAAAGGCACAGCTCAGGGTGAAAAGGAAGACCTGGGCAGGTGTCAAAGGCATCAGTGATGTAGGGGGTCGATCAGGATACCAACAGCAATATATCTGCCAGCAGTGAGGCAAGGGGACGGGTTGGCAGAGCTGAATGACGTGGCCCTCAGAGGTGCACCGATTTTTAGACCAGCGAGGAGTAGCGGTGGTCTAGAACAGCAATGGAGAGTAAGAGGGACACTGACCTCACCTCCGGTCCTTAGGGGGTGAGTAAGCAGACTGCAACATCTCCAGGGGGCTGCACGCGAGGTGTTGTCCTCAGGTGAGAGCCTGGTCCCAGTTAAGGCAGGAGATGGAGGGAACACTTAGGGAGGGTTCTCTGGACTGCCAGCTCCACGTACCTTTGGGAATCGAGGCAGGGTGGTGGGGAGATGCCGGGCAAGGGCAGGAAAGAGCAGCCCTAAGAGGCTGGTGGGTGTGGAGGAAGACTAATGATTGCCCAGGGACTTGCACTGAGTGTGGACACAGGGTCATGGGCACGGAAGGTTGGCTTCAGTGGTCTCTCTGAAGACGGTTGCTCCAGGGTCCATGGCCAGGGGGCTTGGCTCACTTGGCTAGGGGCACAGCTACAACGCGAGCGTGCTGAGCCCTGCAGGGCAATGGTCAGCGGGGGCTGAGTGGGCTGTTCCCTTTGGATGGGGCAGGGCAGCTCCAGTTCACCATGGTTGCCCCACGTCTCCATGGTATACAGCTAGTCTGATCCTTTGTTCTCTGTTAGGACATTTGTGTGTCTGACCCCTGATTAAGAGTTTAAACTCTGGAGTCACACAATCCTGAACCTGAATTTTAGCTCAGCCATTTAAGAGCTGTGAGAATTCAGGCAAAATCACCTCCTTTGAGCCTCAGTTTTTCCATCAGTATAATGATGGCTATAAAAGCACCTACCTCACAGATTGTTGCAGGGGTTAAGTTGATGCAAATAAAGTGTTTAGCATAGTACCTGATACACAGTGAATGCTCAATGATAAGTAATGTATATTTATTGAGCACTTACTATGTGCCAGGTTCTCTTCTAAGACTTCCTGTCTTAGAATGTTACATCCACGTAATTGTCATAATGACTCTATGTGGTGAGTGCTATTATCCCGTTATTCCCATTGTACAGATGGGGAAACTGTTGCACAGAGAGGGGAAGAAGCTTTGCTAAGGTGAAAGGACCAATGAGTAGTGACCCTGAGGTCAAAGCCAGGCAGTCCGAGTACAGAGCCCTCACCCTTAACCATCACGCCATATGGCCTCTCACTGTGCTACAAATGTTAGCTATTAGTAACTATTATCATGTAATTATCATATAATTTTGCAAAAATTATATTGCCAAGTTTAATTAACCCAAAGTTGGGACCAGTGCCCGTACCAGGTTGGCAGTGGTGTGCAGACCCTAACACTTCCTGGGCGTGCTCAGCCTGCCTTCCTCTGTCCACTGGGCTGATCCATCTGCTTCCCAGATGGCATAGGTGGGGACATCTGGCTCTCCCGGAAGCCACTGGCTGCCTGACCCAGGTCTTCTGTGCATCCAGCCAAACCTCCATCAGAGGCACAATGTCCTCTCTTGATAGGGCCTGGGGTAGAAGGACTTAACCACAGGAACTTAGGGTTCTTTCCTGGCTTCTCTCTTTACCCCTCTCTTGTTCCAATCTTGACTACCAAGTCGCTTTCTGTCTTTCGGGGTCCTTGAGAGACTCTTCTGGCCACTTGTTTCTGCAGGCCACACATTCCCTCTCTGCATTACCTTCTCTCACTCTTCTTTTTTTTGGAGACAGAATCTTGCTCTGTCGCCCTGGCTAGAGCGAGTGCCGTGGTGTCATCATATCTCTCTGCAACCTCAAATTCCTGGGCTCAAGCAATCATTCCTGCCTCAGTCTCCCAAATAGCTGGGACTACAGGCGTGCACCACCACACCCAGCTAATTTTTCTATTTTTTGTAGAGACAGGGTCTTGCTCTTGCTCAGGCTGGTCTTGAACTCCTGACCCCAAGCGATCCTCTCACCTCGGCCTCCCAGAGTGCTAGGATTACAGGCGTGAGCCACCACGCCACCACTTTCTCGACGTGTCCACAAACACCTGTTCCCCAGGGTCCTGAGTGAGAGCTGGGGCTGTCAGGTTTGGGGAGGATGTGTGAGGTTTCTCAGGGAATCCGGTCAGCAGGGCCCTGGTGGCTCCAGCTGCCCCAAGAGAATTCCCAGCATCAGATCAGATAAAGATTCCATGGATCACACCGGTGCTGGGAGCCCTGGCCCAAATTCTGGCTCGCCCCCCTGGCAGGCTTCCTGGAAGGACAGCTCCCTGTGCAGTGGGAGCTGAGCAGGTGCTGGGAGTGCAGCTTCGTCTTGGTGGTCCTGGAGCAGCAGCCCCTCGGCCACCCACCCTCCCTGAAGGGAGCCCTGGAGGAGAGAGCCCACATCAGCCTAATTGCAGGGTGTCACTGTGTAGTGCACATTGTAGGGATCCCACAAATATTTGTTGAATATCTGATCCTGTCCTCTAGATTGGAGAAGAGGGGAGCTGAGCAGCGAATGATAAAAAATAGTAAAATACTAGCAAACACTTACACAGTATTTACTATGTGCTAAGTATTATTCTAAGTGGTTTACATAAATGAATTAAGTGAATCTTCACAACACCTTGGGAGGTGGATGCCAGTATCATCCCATTTTCCATATGGGGAAACTTCGACGCCATGAGGTGGGTAACTTACTTAAGATGACACTGCTAAAAATGGCAGAGCTGAGACTTGAACCCCAAATATTGTGGCTTCAGGATCAAGGCTCTTAACCATAACATGTGCTTCCTCTCTGCTTCTGAACCTGGTCAGCAGGGATGGGATCCCAAGGCCAACAGCTTCAGCTAAAAAGAGGTAGTGGCTCAGGTGGGGGAGGTTCAGGACGGGGTCTCCCCCCGGGGACTCCGGGGTCCAAGTGATGTTGATAGGGTGTCCATTCACGCATTCTTTCTCCCTCTCTCTGTTCTGCTTCTGTCAGTGAGTCAGCTTGTGCCCACTCTGTGCCAGGGGGGCTGGGTCCCAGGACTGGCTGCCCCACCAGACCCACACTGTGGGGGAGAAGGACTGGCTCAGCGTAGAAGGGGGTGCCATGATCAGAAAAGGGGGCAGGGCAGCCGAGTAGACATACAACAGATGGACACCACAAGCTCCTTCCTCTGCTGGGGGCTTTACGTGTAAAACCTCTTCATGTACGTAACCCTCACTGCAACCTAGAAGCCGGGGATTATTAGGCCCATTTATAAATGAGGAAACTGAGGCACAGAGTGACTTGTCAACATTCATACAACTTGAACTGGTGGCATTCACACCCAGGGTTGCCTGATTCTGAAACTCCACACTGCCTGGAGCTTCTCAGACAGATGCCCTGGGGGGTGCATTGACCACAGCTCATCTTGGCTTCCCCAAGTCCTCTGGGCAGCTCTGTGGTCAGAGGACAGAGGCTGCCAGGCCCCTAGTGGGAGGATGTCGGGCCTCCCCAGGGCCAGGGTCAGCGCTGGAGGGAGGGAATCACTCGTTAGATGATGCTCCGGGCTCCAAAGCTGGCGACAGTAGGTTCCCTGCCCTACCCTGGCCCTGCCCGGCCCCCAGAGCTGGGAGCCCGAGGACTGGGCACCTCCCCTGGGCCTCTGGCAGGGAGCGAGCAGTGCCTGAGGCAGGAGGCAGGCAGGCATGGCGCGGTCCCTGCCCATCTGGGGAGTGCTCGGTGGCTGGCTGGAACTGAGCAGTGGACGGCGTTTGGACTCAACAGCACGAGCCCAGCTCGGAGGCTGCGAGGCAGAGCCGCGAACGCCAACAGTCTGGAGGCAGGCTCCGGAGGGAGACAGGCTCGGGCCCATGCGCTGAGCTCGGTTCTCACGACAGCTCAGCAGACAGATGGACCTGGGAATCCTCGCCGCCTGGCCAGGAGGGCGTGCGTACTCACGAACGGAATGCAGGCGCCCCAGCAGGGAGGGACGGGCTGGAGTTCCCAGAGAGGGCCGGGGTGGGGGGCTAGCCAAGGGGCGGGAGCTGTGGCCTGGGCTGGTTTGTTAGATAAAGCAGTCCAGTGTGTGGGGCTCCTTGGTCAGGCCGATTGCTGGACCTTGGACCAAGGACAGCCCTGACCTTGACGTTAGGCTTTGCCTTGATCCCAGCCTCAGACTGAATCCTGAACTGGGACCCAGACTGAGCCCTGACTCTGGCCCCTGCTCAGCTGGGCCCGACCTTCATCTTAGACTGAGCAGACTGAGCCCTGACCCCGACCCAGACTGAGCCCTGATTCTAGCCCCCCATGAGCCCTGATCATGCCAACTGCTTTCTGTCAGATCCACTTGCTTATGTCCTTCTCTGAAAGGAACCCAGAACCGACTGCTCAGAATACGCCCCAGGAGGGGTGGAAGGTGAAAGCTGGGTCCCGGAGGTGCTGCCGCCTCAGGAAGGCACAGGGAGCAAGAGCAGCAATAGCCAAGAGCGGTGGTGAGGAGGGGTGGCGTAAGCGACTGGGGGAGAGACGACGTGCCTGCTGGGATGGACACAGAGGGCAGTCTGCCCTGGCAGGTCCAGACTCAGACCTGAGGACAGAGCCCGGGCGGCTGGGCTTCCAGGGTCTGGGGAGGCAGGAAGCACCGAGAAAGAAGCAGGAAAGGCAGGGCTTTCCTAGTCGGAGCCAGGGACGGGGCAATGTGGGTGCAGTTTTGACCAGACAGGTAGAGCTGGGGCCTGGAGAGGAACCCTCCTCCCAGGGCCAGAGTGACCTGGAGCTCAGAAGTTAGCGGCAGTGCCTAAGACAAACAGGCAGCAGTGAGGAGGCGAAGGCGGCTCATTTGGAATGACCCAGGAATGGCGTGGGTAGGGGCTGGCAGCCACGATCAGAGGTGCGGAATATTAGGGGCACCGCCTGTTCGCAGTACTTCCAAGTGTTATTCAGCTCGTCCTCGTGTGACTCAGTGAGACGGTGGAGCAGAGGCCCTGGACGCCCCGGCCCAGAGCTCCCCTCGGCACTCCCTGCTCTGTACCCTCTGTGACACCTCGGGGGTTCTTCTGGCCACTGGAGTGTGCCTCCCTGGCACTGGGGGCGTGTGGTGGGGGTAGGTGTTAGGGCCCCTCGGACAGCCAGGGGTGGACTGGAGGTGACGGATAGACACACCGGCTTCCTCTCCTTCAAGGGGGACAACTCTGGGGTGGGTTCTGAGCTCTGTCCTGCAAACATTTTCTGCAAAGGGCCAGATAGTAAATACTTTAGGCTTTGAGGACCATATGGTGCCTGTCGCAACTATTCAACCCTGTCGCTGTGGCTGAAACACAGCATAGACAATATATAAATGAGTGGGCATGGCTGTGTGCTGATAAAACTTTATTTGCAAGATCAGGAGGCAGGCCCGATTTGGCCTGTGGGCTGTAGTTTGCCAACCCCTGAGATGGTCCCTGCAGGACTGGGCCCTGCCGGGTTTTCCAAAGGGGTCACTGGCTCACTGACCCACCTCCCTCCCCGCCATCCCCGTCTCACCCCTATACTCCCTCCTGGAGTTTCCGGGATGTCTTCTCAAATAAATGACTTGCTCTCGAATTCTTGTCTCAGGGTCTGCTTCTGGGGACTCCAACCTAAGGCAGGTATTGTCATTTACACATGAAGAGACTGAGGCAGCTGGAGGCTCAGCAGCTTGCACAAGACCCCGCAAGAAGAGGCAGGATCACCTTCTTGAACTGCTGCGGTCTTATCCAGAGCCACCTGCCTGCTGTCACCTAGGGGGAGGCTGTGTCTGCCTGCACAGGTTGAACAACCTCAAGACAGGTCCCTGGAATTGACGGAACACTGGGGGCTGTCTGGCACAGAGGACGAGGCAGTCCTGCCCCGCCCTCCAGTCTGGGCAGGGAGGGGCACTTAAATCCGGGACACAATGGGACCAATGTCTCCAAGGGGCAACCATGTCCTACACTCCCTTGGATCTTTTCTGGGAGACCTGCAGCCATAAATGATCACTCCCACTTTTCAGATGGGTACACTGAGGCTCAGAGAGGGGAGGGCCTTGCTCCAGGCCACATGGCTCATACTTGGCAGAACTGAGTCTCATTCCAGGGCTCAGTGTGCATCTAGGGAGGCAGAGGAGGTGGCACATGCTTCTGTGGGGGACCATGGGAGGCTTCACAGCTCTTGTGGACACTGTTTCTCTCTCTTCACTGCCACAAGCCACTGCATCTACATTTGCTACCTCATCGGATCATGGCACCTTGAACAAAAGGGTCCTTAGGCATTATCTAGTTGAACTCCCATTTTACAGATGGGAAAATTAAGACCCAGCGAGGGTTATCCAGTGAGACAGGTCAGACAGGGTCAGGAGCTTCCAATTCCTAGGAAAGCAGTGTTGTCCTCGTGTCCCTCGCCAAGCCAGGTGGTATCTCCAACACCTGACTCCCAGAGGCCAGCCCTGGAGAGGACAGCTGGCTCCAAGCCAGCCTTCCTCTCCTCTCTGCCAAAGCTCAGCTCTCTGGGCTCTGGCACTGTCTGAAAACTCCTCTGCTGGTCTGATCTCAGCAGAGCACAGATTATCGCTCTTGTGCTAATTATTTTTATGATTAAAAGATGATAAATTATTAAACAAAGTCTGAAAAATGTGCCAAGATCTGCTCTGAGGCTGGGTCTGCGAAGTTGCCCCCTTGGCGTCCACATTAATTAATAAATGAGGCTCTCCATGGAGAGGAGCCACAGCTGGTACATCTGGCAGGCAGGCAGGAGCGGGTGGAGGGCAGATGCCGGGCAGGCGGGGAAGAAGGGGACTCCCTGGGAGCGCCCAGCCTGGGCTTTGGTAACAGAGTCCTCTCCCTCCCTGCTCCCAGCTTAGGACTCAGCAGAGGGCCTTGTGGCCCCAGCCCGACATCTGGCCTCTGGAAGAAGCCTGGCATTTCCAGCCTAGAAATCACAGTCAATCCCGCAACCCTACTCCCTTCTCCAAATTCAGGCTCGGGAGAACCCCAGGTCTCTAAAACGAGGGAAGGAGAACAGGATTCAAATCTCTGCCAGCAATTTCTTCCTTGGGTAACTTCCAGGCAGGTTACTTAATAAGACTAAGCCTGTTTCCTCATCTGTAAAATGGGTGGAAATGACATCTATTTTGCAAGGGTGTTGAGAGTGTAAAATAGAATGGTATCTATTAAGAGCAGCCAGTTCTCAGCAGATGGTCAATAAATGTTAACTGGGCTGACTTGAAGCTTGGCTTTATTGTTGCTGTGCAATAACTAGCCATGGAACCTTGGTTGAGCAACTTTACCTTTCTTAGCCTCAGTTTCTTTACCTGTAAAATGGGCATGAGAATTCCTAAATCTCAGGATCAAAGGAAAAACCATATGCGACGTGTCTAACAGAGAATAAATACTCAATTAATGGTAGCTATTTCATTGTAACTGTTTATTACAACTTCAGTGCTCTGAAGTTTCAACAAATGGATTTTCCTTCTACCCCACGGGCTGCTTCCTCCCTAGCTCCTTTGCTGGTCCTCCTCCCCTCACATCTTACTCACTACAATGCCCGGGGTCCAGGCCTTGGTGTCTCTCTCTCCCTCACACCCTCTCCCTTGTGACCTCATCCATCTGGACGCTGGAGGTTCTCACATTTATGGCTCTAGCCTGGGCCCACTTCCCTGAAGCCCAGAGCCCTGCCTGCGACTGCCCATTCAAACTCTCCCCTTGGATGTATAACAGACGTCTCAAATGTGGTATGCTAATGACGCAGCCCAAATGGAGTTCCTCATCTTCCCCACCCGAACCTGCTCCCCGCAAGTCTTGCCTGCCTTGGTTAATGGCAACTCTGTCCTTCCAGACAAGGATGACACCTTGGAGTGATCCTTGGCTCTGCTCTGTCTTTCACACCAAATACTTCAACCATCAGGAAGTTGGGTAGCTCCACTTCCTACCTCTGTTAGAACCTGACCACCTGGCCATCTCCTACCACCTCCCCTGCCCATCCTAGGATAAGCCCCATCACGTCACACCTGGATTCTTGCAGCAGCCCCTAATTGGTGTCTCTGCCGCAGTACTTGTCCCTGTAGTAATGCGCCACACAGCTGCCAGAATGATCCTTTTAAAACACGTCAGACCTGGTCGCCCCTCTGCACAGAATCCTCCAGGGGCTCCTGTGTCTCTGTAGTAAGAGGCAAAGTCTTTGCCCAGGTCCCAAGGCTGGACACTCGGTGCCAGCCACACCCACCTTGGGGCTTCCCTGAACACACACACGGGCACACTCCCACCTCGGGTTCCTTGTACTGGTTGTTTACTCACCTCGCTCAGACCTCCGCTCAAATGTCACCTTCTCAGGGGGGCTTACCTGGACCATCCTAAAAAACGTGCCCCCTCCCAGCCCTCTTTATTAGGCCTTCCCTCCTCCATAGCGCTGCCCCTCTTCTTACATACTAGAGCTTCTCATGTCTTGTGTTTACCGTCTGTCCCCTCCGTCTAGCGTAGGAGGTCCCAAGGGCACAGACCGTTGTCCGTGGTGTGCACTGCAGTATTGCCACAGCACCAGCACGGGGCCTTGTGCAGAGGAGGTGCTGGGTGTACAGAGACAGTGTCCACCTCCCGGGACCATGGGCCTGCAAGTCAGGTGGGCAGGCAGAAGAACAAACTGGTCATTTCGATTTTAAGATGAGATCAGTCAAGAGGCAGAGAAGGCTGGATGAATTGGGTGAAGACTGAACCATGTCCTGAAACCGTCGGGGTTTCCAGGAGGAGGAGGAAGAGGGGCAGAGGGCAGTCAGGTGCGGAAGCCAGCCCCTGCGAAGTCTTGGCAGCTCAGGGAGGTCGGCTCAGAACGGCAAGTCGTCAGTGGCAACCTGGGAGAGGGATACGGGGAGATAACCCGGAGGGGGCAGGTGCCCAGGGCGGGGGTGCTGGTGGAGGGGCGGGGACGGAGGCCAGCTCGGGTCTCCTGGTCCTGTCTGGTCCTCCCCCCTCAGCCTAATCTGATGGGGCATATGCCCACTCTTAAGACTTCCCAGAGGGGACAAAGTGATTTAATTGCCAGAAACACAATTTTAGCAATATAACAGCCGTATTCCATTGAGTCCAGGATGCACGACTATTTTCCATACTACTAAGAAACACTGTCAATGAACGTATGCCATGGCATTAGGACCCATGTGAAAACACGTGCAACTTCAAATTGCTGCTATATGACCGCAGGTAGTGTTGAGCCCTTACCACGTGCTGGGACCGTAAAGCGGCTTTAGATAGATTATCTCACTGAAGTCTTGCACTCACCGACGAGTACCTATGAGACAAGCGCGCTAGTTCCCCATTTTACAGATGTGACAACCGGTGTGCGCAGAGATTAACCTGCCATCCAGCTGCTAAGTGGCGGAGCCCGGGGTGAAAGCCAGGCAGTCTCCGAAGTGCCACCTTCCGGCACGAAATGGAGCGTGGAACGTGGAAGCCGCGTGAAAGTGCAGCAAATCAGCCGTGTAAGACGGGCAGCAATGGTTCCATTTATTCAGGGTGACACCACCACGCTGCATGTCAGTAATCCCCACCCTCGTCCCCAACACCCTCGCCGTGTTCTGCCTGTGCCGGCCGAGGGGTCTCCCGTGGTGAGGCAGACCTACCCTTTCTCTTGGCCCTGAAAGCCACAGACCTCGAGGCCATAAACTCTCTGTGACCAAGTGAGCATCTTGGGAAGGTTCCGGCTTTTCCAAAGGGCCCTGACTCCTGCTGGGGGCCCCACCCCCATCACCCTCATGGCCTTTACTTCCAACGCTCTGGAAAGGGCTGAAACCAATGGGTTAACTTGCTTTCCCTATTAAATATTTACATAAACACGCTCGGGAAGGTGTGTGTAAGTTATTAATAATGCAAGGCTAGCCTAGGCTCGGTGAGAGCTAAGAGACCCAAATTGTATCATCATAATCCATTATTCACATATAATGCGTCTATTCTCCTCCATTAGCGCAGGCAGGAAATGCCCCTGAGTGCCGGGCAGGGCTTCGGAAAGCGCAATAAATGGCGGCTAGACACATGGCGGGAGGGCGGCAGCTGTAGTTAAACAAGTGTAAATTAGCGCCCAGCCTCGCTCCCTGCCTGCAGCCCGGGCTGCAGGCTCAGGCCTGGCGGGGAGGGGGTTACGGGATGTGGGCAACTCACTATCAATCCAGACAACCCTAGTGGCCTCTCTGGAAACCCTTCTGGAGGGGCTCTCCCGCCGGCCACGTGGGAGACCAGGCCTTAGAAAGCTCAGCTTCTGCTCTCCTGGGCCTGGCTGGAATCTCGGCTGTGCCACTGGGCTGGAATCTCGGCTGTGCCACTGGGCGGTGGTGACCTGGGGCCAGAGGGTGGAGGGGCTGCTCTGCAAGCTGCTGCACACTGAGCCTTGGGCCCCATCTGTAGAAGGAGAGCGAGTCGCCACCTTGCAGTGGTGTTGCATAAAGGAAATAAAATGAGGAAGGAGAAGTGTCCAGCACAGGGCATGCTGTAGGCTCTTAGAGAGTGAGACAGCACCCCCTGTCCCCCTAGGCAGTTTCAGAGTAGGGGTAAAATGTGGGAAGCTTAGGCCTCCAATGGATGTGGTCAAAGACGAAGCTAGGTAAAGACAGAGTGGCCTTATGTTGTCCCCTCTTCAGCTTTGCTGTCACTGCAGGAGATTCCTCCCGTATGGACCCCACCTGAGTACCTGGTGCCATAGTCAGGCTCCTGGCCCAGCAGGCACACCTGACCATCCTGGCCCCGTCTCCAGTGTGTCCTCAGCCCTTAGACATCCTCACCCTCTTCCCCAGCACCCCCACATTTCCCCGGGAGCCAGGCCCTGCACGGAGCCACGTACATCTGCTGTTGAGGTGGCCCCAGAACAAGCTGAAGCTCTGGATTACCCATGAGCTGGAAGGTGGTTTTCCTTTAAAGAGCACCAGACTGAGAGTCAGGAGATCTGAGCTCTCACCTCCTTCCCTGCTGACTCTGTGGTTTGGGGAGAGTCCTGTGGCCTCTGCACCTCAGTCTCCCTACCTGTAGAATAAGGGAATTAATCAGGTAAGATGATGAACACACATCACTTACTGAATGTGAAATGCTGGGTGTGTGTGTCTGAGGACCCCTCCTGGCTCCAAAACCCTGAGGAACAGAGCCATCATGATATTCTAAAATCCAGAATTCTGGTTCAAGTCATTGCTGTGTTTCGTCTCCACAGCTACAGTCAGATTTTTTCTGGTGTAGAATCTGTCGTGGCACACGGACTCTGGGCCCTGGGGTCAGGTGGATGGGGTCGGAGCCTGATCCGCCTTTTACAGCGGAGTCACCTTCAGCCTAAACGCCCATTAGCAGCCCCTCTTCACCTCTCCCCGGTTCCTAAGGACGCAGCAGTGGCTGCTGTTCAGTGGAGACCGCAAACTAAAATGCTAATTTGGAAAGGCAGGGAGCAGCTGGCCAGAGTTTCTGCTTTTCAGAAATGGTGTCTGTGTGTGGGCCGGTTTGCCTGGGCCTTCCCTGCCCTATCTAAAAGTGGCCTCCACACTCCCTTGCCCCCCGTCCACTTTATTTTTCTTGCCATCACTTACCTGACATCTTATCATATACCTATCAGTCGATTTGCTCATTGCGTGTTTCTCTGCCAGGAACGTCAGCTCTGTCAGGGCGAGGATCTTGATCTCATCTCTTCCATGGCTGGTTGTTCCCTAGCACGGTGCCTGGCACCCGGTGGGAACGCAGTACATGTTTATTAAATGAATTAATTATTTCAGATTCAAATCTAGCACGCATGTATTGAGCACCTACTGTATGTTAGTCACTGTGCAGGAGCTTTTATATATGTCACGCACTTAATCGTGGGCACTAATGTTAAATTGCAATTGCACGAACCTGACAGGAACGCTTCAAATCCCCTCCCCTCCTTCTTCCAGGCCAGGAAGCTAACAATGATCTCACGGCCAGACAGTGAATGATATCACGTTCTGATGACTCCTTCCAGACTTCCCTTCTGGTCCTTCCTTCAGTCCTGCTCATCAGTTCTCAAACTCAAGCGTATTTAGGTAAAAATTATTGTATTGGGTTATATACAAAGAAAACTATGTAGTCAATTCAAGGGATTTCAAGAACAATTTGAACTCTGTGCAACTTTTGCCTGATGTGCTAATTTTAGAATCTAATGCCCATATATGATATAAGATTGCTGTACTAGCTGTGTGGCTTTGGGCAAGTTACTGACCCTCTCTGAGCCTCAGCTTCCTTATCTGTATATGAAGATATTAATAGCTACCTTACAGAGCATATAAGATCTGTATATGATCTGTATATGACGGGCAATAGGTGAGTTCGAATCCTTCTGTCAGCACTTACTAGCCATGTGATCTTGGGCAAGTTACTTAACCCTTCCGTGCCTCAGTTTTCTCATCTGTTAAATGGAGGGTATTAATAGGGTATGACTTTTAATTGGACTGGACCCTGTTTGCATTGTGCCGTGAAGCAGACCTGTGCTCTGGGTCGGAGCTGTCCTAATTGTAGGTGCAGCACCTGGCGGTGGTGTTGGGCTCTGCACCCCTGGCAGGCGTGGCAGTCCGTGCCCCATGGGGGATGCCAGTGCAGGCACGGCCTATGGGTCAGTAGTCAGCAGGTGGTCAAAGAAAAACTTTAAGGAGGATACAGGTGGGCAGACTTAATGAAAAGAGTTCTAACAGAACCTTACCTACTGAAATCTCTAAATGCTCTTCAGTCCTAGCTGCTTTATTTGCGACATACACCGGGCCTGATCAATAAACACTTATATGTTTATTCATTCATTTAACAAGTCGGTACTGAGTGCTATTATGCACTAAGCACTGTTCCAGGCAGTGGAGAAAACAAGTCAGACACAGTCCCCATCCTTATGGGGCATACAGTTTAGTGGCTACAATGATAAAAAAGTAGCAGTAATAGTAACCACCACCAATAGTGGCTTCCGTTTATAACGTACATTTTAACGTGCCAGAGACTGGGCTATGCGCTTTACATGTGACACCTTATTTCATCCTCACAACATTCCTATGAGATTAATATTAATATCTTCATTTTATAGATAAGGTACCTAAAGCTCAGAGAGGTTATGTGACTTCTCCGAGGTCACAGAGTCCCTGGCAGTTAGGAAACTTGAATCCAGATCTGTTTCCACAGCGTCCGCACGACCTTTTTCCTCAGAAGCAGCTTCTGCAAAAGGAGTCTCCTGGGAACTTCCAGAGGAGGGAAGGGCCTGGTGAGGAAAGGAGGGAACAGTTGATCCTGAAACCCCTCAGTCTGTGCCGCAGCGTGGAGAGACGGTCCCGCTGTAGATCGCGGGAGCTCCGTGTGTGGCGAGCAGTAATGAGCCCCAGCCCAGCATGCGGGCGGCATGACGGTGAGGAAGGGCCGGCCCAGGGCTTGCTTGGGCAGTGGCCCAAGCGGGCAGTGTGACATCTTTACTGCCTGATTAATAGAGTCCTCAGGACAGCAGGCATCCGAGGCAGCTCCGAGATCATGGGCCTGGGGACCAGGAGAAATAAATAGCCTTCAGAGTCCCCAGCCTGGTGCAAGAAGACTGCCCCCATAGTCCACTGAGGGCCGTATGAGGAGAGGAGGTGGCACTGCAGTCCCTGGAGCCAAGCAGGGATGATGTTGATGGTCTGGGGGACGGCCAGACACATGGCTCCCCCTTGGCCACTGGCTGGAGAAATGGATCTGGGGGACTGGCCCATGACAGAGGCAGTGATCTCACTGGGGGGGGCCTGGGGCCTGGGCTCACGCCACCTCTCTGGCTCCGGAGTGGCAAGGAGCCAGGAGCAGGGGCAGGAGCCCTTGGCTGTCAATTCTGCAGTCAGCCCACTGTGCCAGTTGGGGGTCTACCAGAGAACCAGGACCACTATGAGTGACCAAGTGTTCGTGCTTGGGTAGAGGCCTTTCCTGATCACGGGAGCTGCTAGGCAGTGACATCAGTCTGTGCCCGTGTCTCCTCCAGGCCTGGGGTCAGCAGGGCTGGCAGTTGGGAAGGGAGGATGGCCAGGAAGAGGAGGTGAGCAAGGTCAAAGCAGAACCTGGAATGGTGCCTTGGACGTGCAGGAGGAGCGTGACCAATCGAGGACAGGCTGGGACCCGCACCTGTCTCTCATTGGGATCTGCTCATCCTCCCACTGCCTCTAAGCCCCCAACTGATGATGTGCCAATCTGCGGAAGAGCTAGCCTGCGCAGTCACGGAGCTGCACACCAAGCCAGCCCTGAGTGTGGAGAGGCTGAAGAAGGAGGTCTGGTGGGATCTGGAGTCACCAGGCTTTGGGACACTGGCCCAAGCCAGTAAGGTGAGCCGGCAGGTGGGCCGTATGCGCTGTGGCATTGCCTGATCCCACACAAACCCGCCGAGTACAAATGTTCTCCACTTCTTCTACATCCGTGCAAACCTCTCCTGTGGCCACCCCTAACTTGGAACCATGCAGCGAAGGGAACTGGGAAATGCAGTCCCTGCTTTGCTAAGCTGACTCAGTACAAAGCCCCCATGCTCACTGGGTGACATTGGCCAAGTCCTTGACTCTCTCTGAGTCGCAGTTTCTTCATCCATGAAATGAGAGATGGGGTTCTCAGTGGTTCTTCTTTTCATATTCAAAAAAGAGAAAGAAAACAACAAAAAACCAAACAACAACAACAAAATCCCAAACTCAAAAAATCACAAAAACAAAACAATGCAAAACAAGCAGACAAAAGAGGCAAAGAGACATGGATTCTTTCCTTTCCCCTTTGTGTGCAAATGGACACGAGGTCTCCTTGAAATAAACCTATAAGTCCCAAGCACTGGAGGCCCAGGTGGGAAGCACCTGGGCTAGATCATCTTGCAGACCCCTCCTCCCCCTGGCAGTGCAGAAACGAGGCTGAGCTGACAGGCAGAAGACCCGAGCCTGGGCTTCGCTCCTGGGCAACCAAGCAAGGTGCCACACCTCTCCGGGCCTCGGTTTCTTCACCTGTATAATGGGAGCAATCCTCTTTTGCCTTTCAGGGGATCATCACACAGATGCTGTCAGAGGCTGGGGCAGGGCTCAGAGTGTATGACAGACTTCTTAGACAGTGACTCAAGATCAGCTGTGGCAAGGAGATGGTTAATTCCGGGACTCTCCAGACCGTGGGGAGACCATTAACTACTGATGTAGAAAACACTTTTGGTGGGAGGGAGAAAAATTCTGCCTAAGAAGGCTGGTAGAGGAGGGTGCATTTGAACCAGGCCTTGAAGAATGGATACGGCTGTGATGAGCCTGCACCGAGGGCAAGAGCCGTCCAGGAGGAGGGAAGGGCTGGGCCAAGGCCTGCGGTTGGGAGGGTGCAATGTGTGTTGGGCGCTGGTGAGGACCGTGGTGCAGTGGAACAGAGGTGTGCAGGCCAGAAGAGGTAGGGTGTGGTGGGGAAGGAGGTGAGGACCAGCTTGTAGAGTCTTGAATGCATCTAAAGATGTTCATCGCAGCCCTAAGGGAAACCGCAACTAGTGGGAGTGGCTCGAGTGCACAACTCAAGGCAGGGTACCAGGGGTCCCCGCATCCTCCAGACCTTTGGGGTCATTCTTTCACATCTAACGCAAGCCCTTTCCCTGCAGTGGAAGCCCTGCAAGAGCTCCCATGGATTGCCCAGGGAGGCTTTCCATCCTCTTCTCACTCTGCAGTGTCGGCTTCCTAAGTCACTCCTGGCTCCTGCAGCACCCTTCCTCACTTACTGATCTCTTCACTCCCTGCCTGATCTCTGTGTGGGGACAGTCCACTGGCCCAGGGCTGTTGGGTGGAGCAGACTTTTTTTTTTTTTTTTTGGAGACATAATCTTGCTCTGATGCCTGGGCTGGGGTGCAGTGGTGCAATCCTGGCTCACTGTAACCTCCAACTCCTGGCCTCAGGTAATCCTCCTGCCTCAGCCTCCTGAATAGCTAGGACTACAGGCACATGCCACCACACCCAGATAATTTTTAAATTTTTTGTAAAGACGGGGTCTCACTATATTAGGATCAGACTTTTTTCAGTGGTTCATAGGACACCATGGGGCATTCTGTGGTGCCCTGGAGCTGGCTTGCACCAGGGAAGGAGTATTTACAACACGGAATTCAGCAAATGCTACACATCAAGGTCTGGCCTCTCCTTCCCCATAGGTGGTTCTTCAACCTCTACCAGCACCCACTGATGACAGCACGGTAGGAACCACACTTTGGAAGAGAAGATCAGACACCTCGGTCCTAAAAACCCATCAGCCAAAACCCACACTGGGGAAGTCCTCGCTGTTGGAATTCTTTCATAGGACACTACGTTTTCTGCCATATTGCCAGTATTCTTCTCTTTCCATAAACTCCCCATACATTTCCATCTCTCCCCCGATCCTTTGGGAAACTCCAAATTATACACACAATTCAACTCTCTCGGCTTTTCCACTCTTCCCACACCATGCCCGGGGGTGGGGACTTCACATGTCACACCTTAAGGGGCTCATCAAGTTATGTTCCTTTTTCTATATGAAGGCAGCTGCAGGTTGGATGGCTTCAAACAGATTTATTTTTCCTTCTTCTATGTGAGTCGGCCAAGTTGAATTCAAAAGGTGGTTCTGCGGCTATTAAAAGCGATAATTGGGATGCCTGAAACAATATGGAAAATGCTCTTGGGTCACGTGCTCAGATCTGCACTCTCACTTCTGGGAATCAGTTCTACAGAAACGTTTGCACAGATGTACGTGTATGCATGCGTGGTGGCACGGTGGCACTGTTTGTGGTAAATATTGGAAATACTCTAATCGCCTGGCAATGGAGGGATAAGTGAAATAAGCAATGGAATGCATACAGTTGATGAAAAGGTAGAAGCGGGTCTCTGTCTGTGCTGACATGGAAATATGTTCACAGTATTGTAAAATGAAAATGTTGCAAAACAGGATGTATCTTTTTTTGTAAAAAAGTTTAAAAGTGTACATATATGTGTATGTGTGTGCATGTGTGTTTGTGTGTGCGTGTTTACAGATACAGAAAAATGTCTGGAAGGATGAGCCTTAAACTGTTCACAGTGACAATCTTAGAGGATGGGTGTCTAAGTGGGGAGGCGGGAAGCGTTCTCTTTTTACGTTGTGTATTTCTGTATTGTTTGCATTTCTTACTGTAAGCATGTATTGCTTATGTAATGTTTTTAAAACCAATGATTTTTTACAAAGAGAAAATTCTTAGAACACAATGTCTAATATAAATGGTAGGATGCAAAATTGTTCACGTATTGTAGTTATAACTCTACAGACACCTGCATCTGGGCAGACAGGAATGGGATTAGGAGCAGCAGAAGTGACTGGTGGTTAGTGTGGGGTCCGGGGAGGGTTCTTTCTCCTTTTCCATAAGGCTGGGTAGGGCTGAGATCTGGGATGTCTCCAATCCCTCCAGCACCTTCCTTCCTTCTGCTCCCGGCCCATGTTCCCGTCACTTACAAGTGGCAGTGGGTATCAACTATTCAATTATTTTCAAATGGTTGAGCGTGGGTCTGAATTGAATAAATCACATTGATGCCAATTTCCAGGGAAGGCCTTTCATATTTTATGATCTGCTCCCCACTTTTTCTCCCCTTCCTTCCTTGGGCTCCTGTTAATGAACCAGGAGACTGTGCATACTGCTCGGACGTCCCCACTGCTAACCCCCAAATGGAAATGCTGCTTGCTGAAAGCATCGTGGTTCTGGGTTTTTCTTTTCCTTCCTCACAGTCCTGGGAAATTGATATGCAGGCAAGATTATGTTTTGTTTAAAGCTCAGCCCTGGCTTCTGAAAGAATACATTATCCAAATCGGTACATGCGGTTGAAATTCTGCAAAACTCAAGTCATGTCACATGTGGCTTGCCGATGAGGTGTCCAGCCGGCTCTCATGCAGCATAAATGCCCTGGATCAGAGGGAAGTATAATCACGGAAAACCATCCACTGAAGAATATTCCTAAAGTCAATGATTTATCCTGCTGGTGGTGGAAGGTGGGCATATCACGTACCTCTGCCACCACCATGGCCACCCAGTATGCCACCAACTCCCAGTCCTGGCGACAGATGCTGCTTCTTTCCTTCTTTCCAGCTTCTTTAAAATTAGGATTCTAAGAACTGATTGCACATGAACGCGAAAACCAGAGTTGGTTTTTTTTGTTTATTTTTTTTTTGCTTCTCTTTTCATTTTGTAAAATGGATGTAAAGGAACCAAGTGTGATTTGGAATGTGGAATTCTGGAACTACAAGAGAAAGAACTGGACTTAACCACGTGTGTTTCAGGGTCTCCACTGTTCCTGAGTCTTGTCTGTGACTAGGGCACCGGGAAGGACTCATTGGTGATAATTTGGGAGGCACCGAGGTCCCACTTGCTCTTTAAATATTAGAGTTTTAATGATTTAGGAACCAAAAGAATAACTAAGGAGCCCAGCAGTCATTATCTCAAATAATGAGACTTTTTAATGCAAAATCAATGTTTGTTATAATGAAAATAGATTCCTCAACTCCTGCAGGGCCAAATGTACAAATCTTTTCTGCTGTTAAATAAAATGTGACGGCTCATTTTCAGGAGGATGGTGAGCATTTTTATTCAAGAGTAAAAATAAAATGTCAGAACTTATTTACTTTTATTAAGTGCTCATTCTCAATCAGATACTCTAATCAATATCTAATTGGAGGCAAGGAAACGGAAAATAATTTTTATGCCAACCTGGGAGAAGGGAAGGAAGGGAGAAGAAAGGAAGGCAGGAGAAAGCCGCCTAGGACATATTTAGTTATAAGAAGAGCAAATATTTATTGAGCAGATGCGTGGTGCTAGGACTGTGTAGATGCTTTGCCTGTGTCGGATTGTCACAGCTTCACAATAATCCTACTCACAGAGGACAAAACAGAAGCTAAGAGACTTCTCTAAAGAAGATAATGATCCACCGTCTCATGTTTATTACGTGGTAGCTCCAGGATTGAAAGTCAGGCCATCTCGCCCTTCAGCCCTGGCTCTAAGTTACTTTATTTATCTGCCCACTAGACCCTTTTAGACAGTGTCTTTTTTCAAATTTTATTTTTTTTTAAAAATGAGTCATTCTTGAGAGATTAGCTTTATTGATAGAAGAAAGTTTTACTTGTAGGAGCATTGAAACTGGAAACTTAAAATAGTTTTTTGGAGGGTAAAAGTTTTTCTGAAACAGAGCACATTGAATAACTTTCTTTTTATGACTCAGAACTGGTTTCTAGACTCAACTCTGTGATGTAAGGAATCTATAGTCTAATAGGGGAGATAGCGTGAGAAGGGAGTTGAAATCCTAGCTCTAATGCCTGTTAGTGAGTGCCTTGGGCAAGCTCCCTACTCCCTCTGCGAAAGGCTGGATCTTGTAATGTTCTGTGATTTTAAGTTACAGGGAGGTAGATTGCATCAATACAAGGAAGAACCTTCTAAACATTAGAGTTACCTGAAAAATGGCTGGGCTGCCTTAAGAAGGAATGAACTCCATCCCTGGAGTTATTCAATCAAGACAAGCTGTGAAGATGACATAGATCAGAGATCCTCAACCTTTTTGGCACCAGAGGCTGGTTTCATGGAAGGCAATTTTTCCATGGATGGTGGGTGGGGGGAGGCAGAGCTCAGGTGGTCATGCCAACGATGGGGAGTATCTGTAAACGTAGATGAAGCTTCGCTCCCTCACCTGCTGCTCACCTCCTGCTGTGCAGCCCTCCTCCCTTCCTAAGTTTCATGGAAGACGATTTTTCCACAGATGGGGGTGGGAGGGGTGGAGCGGTGATGTTCAGCCTGGTTCCTAACAGGCCATGGACCAGTACCGAGCCGAGGCCTGGGAGTTAGAGACCACAGATATAGATGATAAGGATTGGACTAGCTATCTTTCAGGTGGGTTGGCAACCTTCTTCTATAAAGGGCCAGAAAGTAAATATTTTAGGCTTTGCAGGCCATATAGTCTCTGTCCCAACTACTTAACTCTACTGTTCTAGAGCAAAAGCAGCCATAGACAATACATGAACAAATGACTGTTGCAGTGTTTCGATAAAACTTTATTTATAAAAACAGGCAGAGGGCCAGATTTGGTCCACTTAGAATCCCTGTTCTAAGTGCTTCCAATTAGAAATGTTATGATTCTCTGCTTGTCCCTTTAGTTATTGTGCTGGGCTGAGCACTGGCACGAGGGCCTGCCTTAATTAATAATAATGAGTTAACTGTTATATAATTCCTACTATGCTTGGTACCTTTCTGAGCTCTTTATATGTATTAACTCCTTTAGTCCTCACTACAACGTTAGAAAATAATGTACTAGGTAGGGTTCTCCAGAGAAACAGAGCCAATAGTCTATATAGATAGATGCATAAGAGGAGATTTATTAGGGGAATTTGTTCATATGATTATGGAGGCCAAAAAGTCCCATGACCTGCCATCTGCAAGCTGGAGCACCAGGAAAGCTGGTGGTATAATTGAGCTCAAGTCCAAAGGCCTGAGAATCAGGGGAGCTGATGGTATAACTTTCAATCCAAGGCTGAATGTCTGAGACCACTAGCACGCGCGTGTGTGTGTGTATGTGTGTGTACACGTGTGTGAACATGTGCTGGTGTAAGTCCCAGAGTCCAAGAGCCCAGGGACCTGGAGATCTGATGTCCAAAGGCAGGAGAACATGAAGGGAGGGAGCAAATTCACTCTTTCTCCACCTTTTTGTTCCGTCCGGGCCCCTGCATGGATGGGATGCCGCCCACCCACACTGGTGAGGGTGGCTCTTCTTTACTCAGTCTACTGATCCAAATGCGAATCTCTTCCAGAACATCCTCACAGACACACCCAGGAATAATGTCTTACCAGCTATCCAGGCGTCCCTTTACCCAGTCGAGTTGACACATAAAATTAACCATCACGAGTAGGACCAATATCATTATTCTTCCCATTTTTCACACTAGACAACTGAAGACGGAGAGGGTAAGTAACTTGCACGGGTTCATGCAGCCAATAGAGTGGAGCTGGGCTGCAAACCCAGGCAGTGTAGTCTCAGATCTGTGCTCCCAACTCCTATACCAACCTGCCATTTACTACAGCACTTTGAGTAAGTTACCGCTCCCCATAAAACGGCAAATTCCACCCTTTCAGCCTCCCAGCTGTGCGATCTCAGGCAAGTCACCTATTCTCTCTGAACTTTGGCTTCCTTGCCAGACAATGGCAACTGCGGTATTTGTCACACAGGGCTCTGTTGAGGCTGCATGTGGTTTGTGAAAGAACTGTACTAAGGCTTGGAACATAGCAGGTGCTCAGAGAATGCCAACTCCTGCCTCTCCCTTAGTGATTTCTGGAGAAATCAATTTCTGGACGAGTGCCTTATCTGTTTTTTGTTTTCTTTTTTCTTTTTTGAGAAAGAGACTTGCTCTGTCACCTGGGCTAGAGTGCTGTGGCATCAGCCTGGCTCACAGCAACCTCAAAGTCCTGGGCTCAAGCGATTCTCCTGCCTCAGCCCCCTGAGTAGCTGGGACTCCAGGCATGCACCCCCACGCCTGGCTTATTTTTCTATTTTTAGTAGAAACAGGGTCTCACTCTTGCTCAGGCTGGTCTTGAACACCTGACATCAAGCAATCCTACCACCTTGGTCTGCCAGAGTGCTAGGATTATAGGCAAGAGCCACCGCACCTGGCCTAGGAGGGCCTTATCTAAGCAATCAAAGTGGCACATTCTCACTGCCTCCTATAGGTTTTTTAAACAAATCTTTAAAACTTTGTTGCAAAATTATGTTTTTCCTAAAAGGAAGTGCTCTGGCCCTCATTCCTGGGGTGGGGGCTGCTCTGAATTATGCCCTTCATAATAGCTCTGCTCTTTAGGGGTGCTGTCTCTGATCGGGCCCTCATGGGGTCTGAGCTGGGAACTCTGATCCCAGGTTCTGATCAGTAAAACCTCCAGCTGTGGTCACTCTAGTCCAGGACCAGAAAAACAGGAGACAGCTCTTTGGCCGTCACCCCATGAGATGAGGACTGTAGCATTATATGAGGCTTGGTTTATGGTCAGCACTCAACCCAGGGGCAGCTACTGTCTCTGTCGAAGTGTATTAAATCCTCATTTGATGCCAGGGCCTGTGCTCAGTATTTTGCATGCATTATCTCATTTTAACGTCCCAACAACCCTATGAAGTTGCTTCTATTATTATACCCATTTTACAGAGAAGGAAACTAAGGCTCAGAGATCTTAAACGACTCTCCCCAGATCATAACTAAATGGTGGAGCCATGATTCAGCTCCAGGAAACCCGAGTCTACAGCCTGTGCCTCCACCCTCTTCGCTGCATCTATGTCAGCAAATCCTGTCTGCTTCCTCCTGCAAACCATACCCCCAGCCCAACTTCCTGCCACCCCCACGAATACCATCCCGGGCCAAGATTATTGCGATAGTCTGCCAACTAGTCTCCTTACTTTTATTCTTGCACACCCTCCTCCCCATAATTTATTCTCAAAATAGCAGTCTGTATAATCCTTTTCTTTAAAAATCAGCTCTATTGAGGTACAATTTACATACAATAAAATTCACTGGTTTTAAAGAGTACAATTTAATGAGTTTTGACAAATGTAAACAGTCAAGCTCACCACTACCACAATCAAGATACGGAACATTTCCATGAGAGTGTGCGTTTTTCAAAAAACTTTAAATCAAATCGTGTCACTCTTCTGCTCCATGTTTTCTCAGGGTTCTCATCTCCTCTAAGTAGAAGTCAAAATTCTTACAGTGTCCTACAGGGCTGTGGAAAAGGAAAG
The DNA here is from genome assembly GCF_000956105.1 of Propithecus coquereli. NCBI lineage: Eukaryota > Metazoa > Chordata > Mammalia > Primates > Indriidae > Propithecus > Propithecus coquereli. The sequence goes on along the minus strand of NW_012148052.1, from coordinate 4,508,666 downwards.
CCTGTGGGTTTACCGAGACGTTTCGTTTTTCTCCTGGGCACAGAGGAAGGCTGTGGTTCTTCTAGTCCTTGCATCCAGGTGGGGCCACGTGACTAGCTCTGGCCACTGGAAAGTGGAAAGAAGTGATGTCCACCCCTTCCAGGCCTCGGGCCTAAAATCTCTGGAGAGGCCAGGCGAGGTGGCTCACGCCTGTAATCCTAGCACTCTGGGAGGCCGAGGCGGGCGGATTGTTTGAGCACAGGAGTTCGAGACCAGCCTGAGGAAGAGCGAGACCCTGTCTCTACTAAAAATAGAAAGAAATTAATCGGACAACTAAAAATATATAGAAAAAATTAGCCGGGCATGGTGGTGCATGCCTGTAGTCCCAGCTACTTGGGAGGCTGAGGCAGTAGGATTGCTTGAGCCGAGGAGTTTGAGGTTGCTGTGAGCTAGGCTGACGCCACGGCACTCACTCTAGCCCGGGCAAAAAAAGCAAGACTCTGTCTCAAAAAAAAAAAAAAAAAAAAAAAAAAATCTCTGGAGAGATCCCTGCTGTTTCTTTCCTCTCATTGCCAGGTGAATGTGGAAGACCCCAAGGAGCTCTCTGAGGCCTGGAGGACCTGAGAGTTACCAGGAAGATAAGTTGGGACCCCATTGGGCTGGGAAGTGAGCAGAGATACACCTCTACCCTGCTAAGCCGCTGGGGTTTCAGAGGAATTAGTAACACCACAGCGAGTGTTGACTTTGACCTTGCTAAAGCCCTGCCCGCTCTGGCCTCTATCACACCTCAAACCTCATCCCCCACTGCCCTCCCATGCACTCTCTCCTCCAGCCACACTCATCCCCTGTTCTTCTTCAGTCACCCCCAGCATGCTCTTGCCTCAGGGCCTTTGCACTTGCTGTTTATGGTCAGCCGAATACTAGTCCTCCAATGGATAGCGCCATTCTCATCTTTGCAACCTGTGACTGTCACTTTATATGGCAGAGGGATTTTGCAGATGTGATTAAGTTAAGGATCTTGAGATGGGGAGATTACCCTGGGTTATTTGGGTGGCCCAATATCATCACAAGTGTCCTCCAAGCATCCTCATAAGAGGGAGACAGAGGGAGATTTGACTACAGAAGAGAAGCCAGCGCGATGATGGAAGCAGAAATTGTAATGATGCAGCCACAAGCCAAAGAATGCCAAGGGATGCCAGCAGCTGCCAGAAGCTGGGATAGGCAAGAAGTGGCTTTTCCCCTGGAGTCTCCAGAAGTGACCAGCCCGACGACGCCTTGATTTTAGCTCTGGATAGCTTATTTCAGACATCTGGCCTCCAGAACTGTAAGAGAATAAATTTCTGTTGTTTTAAACCACAAAGTCTGCGGTGAGTTTTTACAGCAGCAACCAGAGACTCATACCCTGTTCCTTCCATCCGAAATGCTCCTTCCCCAGATATCAGAACAGCTGCCGCCCTCACCTCCTTCAGGACTCCGCGCACGTTTTTGTCATCTTCTTAGCGAGGCTTTCCTGAACTGCCCTGTTTAAGAGGGCGCCCTGGGGCCTTCTCCCCTTCTCTATTTTCCTTGTCTGCGGAGGACTTGATAACCGTCGGACTCACAGCACGTTCTGTAGATTCCCCCTCGTGAGAATGTCCGTCCCTGTTCTAGTCACTGCTGTATTCCTGGAACGGTGCCGGGCACGCGCCAGCCTGCGGTCAGTACATGCTGCAGGAGTGGATAAAGGAGTGGGGTGCCCAGGCCCACAGCGCCAGCCGGCTGCCAGCATCTCAGGGCCCTTTGAGGAGGCCTCGGGCCTGCTGGTCCCTTCGTTCGTCCTTTCCCGTGTGTCCACTGGGTGCGGCACTCTGTGAGGGGCAGTGGAGGGAGCTCCGAGGCACTCACGGACTCTGCTTCTGGGATGTGCACTTGAGCCAGGACGTGTGAGCGGCTGTGGGTCAGGGTAGTGCCGGGAGAAGTCGGGGCCATGGGAGGCACAGCTGGGAGCTCGAGCGGGAACCGCATGACTCCTGGAAGAGATCATCGGGCAGGCTGAGAGGGATGTGGGTTAGGGCCGGGAGGGGTGCTCAGGCAGAGAGACCAGAGTGAGTAGAGGCCACAGCGGGTAATACTGGGGGTGTGCTGAGACGTCCTAGAAGTTTCCTCTTACAGACGTAGTGAGTGTGTGATGAGGAAAATTGCAAAATGGGACTAGAAAGGTTGGCAGAGGCTAGATCAAAAAGTCTTCAAATGTCTCTCTAAGGAGGACAGACGTCAATCCGCATGGAAGGCGGAGGGGCAGTGAGGCTTCTTGGGGAAGCATGCAAGAAGGGGAAACACACCTGCGCTTCTAACATCAGCTCTGTCGACCACGGCCACTTCTCCTCGGGCCCTCCCCAGGTGACCAGGAGCCCTGTGTAAGCCCCTGGGAGCACCTCTTGGAGCTGGCCGGTCCCTGCCCTTGTGGCTCCTCAAATAGCCCCACCCTTTGACCAGCGTGTCCCTGACGCTCTCTCTCTGGGCAGGGAGGCTGGGCGCAGCCAGCCTTCAGAACTTGGGAGGAGGAAGTCATCTTTCTGAGTCGTGACGTAGCTGTGGATTTCTCGCTGCCCTGTGGAGAACAGAAACAGGACAACACTTCTGTGCCTAGAACCTGGTCCACAGCACAGAGCAGCTCCACATTATTGATTTGCATGTTCATGGAACAGCTGCCCACCGAGTACACACTACGGTCTGGGCGCTGTGCTAAGGGACCTACAGACAGTACTCCTTTAATCCTCACAACAGCCGAGGAAGTCAGGCTCGCTCCCATTTTCCAGATGAGGAGAATGAGTCTCAGAAAGGTCACGAAACAAGGGAGCGCCGGAGCCTGGATTGGAAGCCAGCCTGTCCAATTCCAACGTTCAGGTTGTTGCCAGCTGTGTAATATTCCACTCCGTGGCAGGGCTTATTAAACTGGGGTCTGTGGATAAATCCAAGGGGCTTGGGAATGAGAAAGACAATTATAGTAGCCACCCTTTATCTTGAACAGGTTGAGCATCCTTCCGACTCAGTGCTTTTGCACCTGCTGTCCCCTCTGCATGGAACATTATGCCCTGAGACACCCACATGACTTCCTTGCTTTATTCAAGTCTCTAACCACCCTAACTAAAAGAACATCCCAGTCTCCGTCTCTCTCTTTCTCTCACCCCTTACCCAGATTTGTTTGCCTTCATAACATTCATCGATGACATTACATGTGCGACATTTATTGTCTGCCTTCCCCATAGAATGTGAGCCCCAAGGAGGCGGGAGCTCTGTTTGTTTCCCATTGTGCCCCCACACCTGGAAGTGCAGCTGTGTGGGATTGTCAGTTGGCAGCTCAGCACCATCTCCCTCCTTCTTTGCACTGGTATCACAAGGGCTGGAAGCTTGGGAACTGCATTTCCCAGAATCCCTATTTTGATCCTGCCAATGGCACTGAGACAAGATTTGGAAGGTAGACGAGAAGCAGAACGTGTATTACTGTCCCTGCAGCAGCAGTGGGCTGATGCGTGGTCTTTGTAAATGTGACATGTCTGCAGTGGTCTCTGAGTGTTTTTCTGAAAACACCCACCTTAGTCCTGGAGGTGGCGATGACCATTTTGGCAATTTCCTTGTTTCACGCAACTTCCTAAGATGTAGCCAAGGATTTCATGAATGTACGTCCAGCCCTTTCAAAATTTTTATAAGTAGCCTTCTCCTTGAAATTCCTACAGTAGTTTCTGTTTTCCTGAATGAACTGTCTGATATAAATCATGACACAAAGTAGGCACTCAAAAAAACTTACTGAATGAATGAACAAGCCTTGATATAAGGAAGTGACTGGTCCAGAATGAATCCACACTGGATACAAAGGGGCATCCTCGGATGCCAGAGACAGTGATTCAGTCACCTCTCCCTTGGGGGTTTACCGAGAACCCAGTGAGGAGGGCCAGGCATAGACTTCAGACCCATTCTACAGAGTATTTGGAGTGTACCATGTCTGTGTCTACACTGAAATTAGTATTTTAGAAAACCCTATGTAGTTCATTCCATCATATGGATTTCAGCCATTCCTGGCTTAGCCATTTAAAAAATAAATATTCAGAGTCCAAAGAACTCCATCAGCCTTTGTTGAAGAAAGAGGGGTCAGAACTGCGGGGACCTTCTGAGATTTGCAGTCAAGGTTCCGGATCGGACTGGAGGGTTCAAGAGCACAGTCCCTTTAATAAATAGCTGCCTCTTCCTAAGGGCGTGGCAGGAGCTGGGCTCCATGCTCAGTGCTCAGTGCTCCTTGTGCCCATCTCCTAGAAACCTAAGGGGTAAGTGTCACCTCTCCATTTCACGGATGAGGAAATAGGCTCAGAGAGGCTCGGGGACTCGTCCGAGATCACCCAGCTAAGGCAGGGTGAGGCTCTGGACTCAGGTTTCATCTTTGGGGGTATCTGTCCAGCCCCTGACTGCTGTGCTTCCCCTGGGACCTCATCCCCCTTCCCTCTGCTCCTCAGGACCAAGGCCCTGCAGCCAGTTCTGCATGTGTCTGACAAGAGTGAAGAGGGGACCCCAGAGCTCCGTGTTCCTGAAGGTCCCTTCCCGTCCTTTTCCCGACACTGACAGCCTCTCCACTACCATCTGTCTTGGAGGCTATCCAGACAAATCTCATTACATCCTTAATCCTTTTCAGTGTTAGTCGCCACGAAACCCCCAAACTCCCAGCTTACCCCTCGTCCCCTGCCCTCTCATCTTCCCCTGGCTCTGTACACCCCCAGTGTGACTCCACCCCTCCTCTCCCTGTTCCTGAAATCCGTCCACTGTGCTCTCTACGGTGAGTCATCAGCAAAATACCCCATATGTCCCGGAATCGTCCCCTTCTCCTTCTCACTCTGGTGGAAACCTAGTTCCCCTCTGAGGACGCTGCTTCCCCGAAGCCTTCTCGAGTGGTGGCTGTTCTTGTTCCCGCAGCCCTTGAAACACCACGCCCGGAAGGAGGGGTAGGTATCTCCCCACTGCTCATTATGACTTTCAGGGCAGCCGTTCCCATGCATCCCCCCCAAACTGCTGCTTTGAAGTTGTGCCATCAGACCAGCCCCCTCTGATAGGTCTTGTTGCACTCATCTGTAGACCCCTAGTCACTCGCCTCTACCGTTCCCTAAACATTTTTAAATCCTGGGCACTTTTCCTCCAACACTCCTGTCGCAATCCTTGGTGATTTCCAGAAACACAGAGGTGGTCCTTCTCAGACCCTTGCCTCTCACTTCCCTGACCTGCTTTACTCCACCTCGCTCCACCCTTCACTCCCAAGGCCACACATCCGTGCTCATCATTAACAATAACTCTGTCCCCTCCAAAATCCCACGCTTACCTCACCTTGCCAGCTCGCTCTGCTTCGGGCGGTGCCGTTGCACTGTCTCCAGGTGAGAGGAGACTTTTCTCCCCTGCAAAGGGGAGGGGCTGCTTCTTCTGGCATAGAAGGCTCTTTGCGTTCAAGATTTCCAGGCTTGTCTGTACAAATGTCCTCATCCATTATGTCAGGGTCCCATGCTTTACCTGTCACAGACTTTAAGGTCACCTGTGAGACGATGCATTCATCTCCTTTGCAGCTCTCCCCCTTAATAATCAAGTCCTGGCTCCATCTCCAGCATAGTCTGCCTTGCAGCAGCAGGGGAAGAATCTCGTTTAGAGATGCCATGGGGCCCTCTGGCTTCCAAAGCATCCCTTCGGTTGACCATTAGCTTACCTGGGCCCATCATTTGATTTTTGCAAGGCTTTCAAGGCTATCAAAGGAGCTAACCCTCATCATAGTCCTCATAATTATAATTTCCTCCAAACTGAGCAAGCACTCAAGCCTCTCCGCAGCCCAATGCCTGCACCTGGTCTCATTAACCGCAAGCTAAAGTTGAGCATTTGTGAAGCCAGGCAGATCAGAGGTCACCACTCCACTTTCCACTAGCAATGGGGTCCTGACTGTCTTCAGACGGGTGGGCACTCCAGCCCCTAAGTCCCATCCTGAGTGTCTGCTTTCTGGGGCCGTGTCTAGTACCAACTGCCTTAGTCCTGGGTCCCAGAAAACAGAGTCTGAGACAAAGGCTCACATGATCACCTGAACGGGGAGTGCAATCCCGGGGCAGCAGGGCTGCGGGAGTGAGGCAGGGAGAGGGAGGGCAAATGCAAGGGAGTATAAGGCCAAGCTTGGTTGATACGCACATTTGTGGTCTCTGGTATATCTTCCTGTGTACAGGATCATCCGTGCTGTATTTGAACAGATGGTCAATGTCTGGTGGTGGCGTGGGTTGTAGAGCGAATTCATCTTCAGGTTTCCCCCATCTCCTATAAAAGTTTGCCCCATGGAGCATCAGCTCTCTTGCCCTTCTGGGTGGTGTCACCCACCCATCAGTGACCCTGAAGAAATCAGAAACTGTGCCTTTTGGTGTGATGTTTTTTTGGGTGCAGAAGTGGAGTCAAGGTCCGGTGGCCTTAGGCTGCAGAACTGCAGGGTCCCTGCCACTGTGACTGGGATGCAGGTTACTTGGAGGGTCAGTCCACATGGAGCAGCGGGAGCAAAACGAGAGGTCAAGGGCGCTTGGGGCTGTGCACGGCAGGTTCTGAGACACCCCGTGAGACAGAAGTCAAATTGCGCCAGTCCTTGGCTCAGGACCGTGGGAATAGCTTCTCACCACCCTGATGCCCATGACCCTGCCCAATCTGGGCCCATCACTTCTCTGACCTCTGCTCCTTCCTCTCCCTTGTGATTGGCTTTACCCCAGCAGCATGGAACACTCTGCCTGTCCTCAGCCTGTCACACCCTTCCACCCCAGGGCCCTGGCACCTGCTTCTCTCTCTGCCTGGAGCGCTCTTCCCTCACATAACTGCCGGCCTGTCTCCTTGATTTCCTTCGGGTCTCCTGTCAAATGTCACTTGATCCATGAAACCTTCTCCTACTACCTTGTATGCAATAGTAATTGAGTCCCACTCCCCACCCAGCACTCTTCCCTTGGGCCGTACCGCGGTCCTGACATCCTGCACGTGTTGCCAGCTGTTCCTTGTCTGTCTTCTCTGAACTAGAATGTAAGCTCCATGAGGGCAGAGGCTTCTTCTGTTACCCCCGGCACCTACAGACTTGGCACGTAGCAGGTGCTCCATGAATCTTTGTTGAATGACCGAACGTTAAGTACAGGAATGGCAACTGCACAATCCCTGTCCCCCGGCTGTGACCGATTAGACCAGAGAGGACCCCAGGTCCAAGCTGGGCCAATGAGATTTTCTCTCCAGGGAATTTGGAATTGGGCTTGAGAGCTGGTAAGCCTCTGAGAAGGCCAGAAATTTAGACCCGGAAATTCAGGAACTATGGCCAAAGAAGCAGAAAGGGAGACTTATGGAACCGGGCAGAGAATGGAGAGAGAGGTTTTGCTGGCTCCACCTTCCCTTGGGGTCCAGGAGACTACCTTGGAATAAACTCCCTCTTTCTGCTTAAGCTAGCTGGAGCTGTCTTACTCTTACTTCTAATCAAAGTCTTAAATATCAACACTACCGTGTATTGAGCATCACTGTATCTGAGGGCTGTCCGGAAAGTGTCCAACCATGGTTAATATAAGGAGAACAGTTTACGTGGCTGGATATTTTCTGGACAGCCCCTGCATATCAGGAGCTGTGCTGAGCCTTATCATGCTTTGTGGGACTAAATAAGCAGGCCACACAGGGCCACACCGTCGCTCACAGCACCACGGTTAGCACGCAGCTCTTGTTGCAGGCGTCTTTCCGGCCACGTTGCAATGCTGCAGCTCCGAGGCTGCCCTGAGGCCTCTTCCCGGCACACAGGGGTGCCCCAGCTGCCCCAGAACCTGAGGCCTTCCCTCTGAACCCTGGCACACAGGCGCCCCCCACCCCAGCTGTCACCACATGCTCCCCGCTCCCTGCCACCTTGGTGAATCAGGCTCCAGGTCTCTGCAAGGCTCTTGGGGGGGCGCCTAGGCACCCCCTCTCTCCCACCCCTGCATCCGGCTCCTTCTCTCCCAGCCTCCTGAGCCCCGAGGTACCCTCCCACCAGGCCTGGCCCCAGAGCACAGAATCTATTGTCCTCCTCTGTCCCAGGCAACCCCCAGCCCAACCTGACAGCTCCTCCATTACGGATGCACATTTACAAACAGCTCATTTACATAGAACACTCGGCAACTGCTCTGTCTTCTGAAAAAAGGAGACTCCTGGTCACTGGTCCCTTAAAACAGGGCAGATTCTGAGATGCAGGGCCTCCTGCCCTTCCTCCTTTTTCTAGGCAACTCTGAAGGGGCCATCAGGCCCAGGGTGGGGCTGGGGGGGAATGAGGTTGAGCAATAAAAGAAATGAGGTATTGGGCAGGCAGATGCTGTTTAGTTTCTGTATTTATTTGTTTGCTTTTAGAGTAATTTTATTTCTTATCTATTACACATATGCCTGTAAACTTTAGGGCCTATTTTTCACTTCTGCCCAGCCCCTAGCCCTCACTATTAGTCCCTCTGTCTGTCTCTCTCTCTCTGTCTCTGTCTCTCTTGCACACACAGTGTCCAGTTTTTGTTTGTTTGTTTTTTTTTTTTGAGACAGAGTCTCACTCTTTTGCCCGGGCTAGTGTGCCATGGCGTCATCCTAGCTCACAGCAACCTCAAACTCCTGGGCTCAAGCGATCCTTCTGCCTCAGCCTCCTGAGTAGCTGGGACTACAGGCATGCGCCACCATGCCCGGCTAATTTTTTCTATTTATTTTTAGTTGTCCGATTAATTTCTTTCTATTTTTAGTAGAGACGGGGTCTCGCTCTTGCTCAGGCTGGTCTCGAACTCCTGAGCTCAAACAATCCACCCGCCTCGGCCTCCCAGAGTGCTAGGATTACAGGTGTGAGCCACTGCTCCCGGCCTACAGTGTCCAGATTTTAATCTCAGAAGTTGTCAATCACGGGGCAGAAATGCAGGGTGTGCTGTGGGGAAGAAGAGCTTTGGAGTCCAGGAGCCCCATATCGAATCCCAGCGCCACCCTCTGGGAGCTGCTGATGTGGGACATACTAACGTTTGACAAGGAATCCACTGGGCCTCAGTTTCCCCACTAGTAAAATGAAGACACTAATATCCGCTCTATGGAGTGGTTTTGAGGATGGAGAGATTAAGGTCATGCGTGGAAAGCACTTCGTGCAGTGCCAGGTAGATAAGGAATCTGTATGTGGTAGTTATTAATATTATTAAGGTTTAGGTAGCAGAAAAACCCAACCACATGCCCCATCCTGGCCTCCTCTCCTGTCCTTCCAAGAGACCCCGTCTTGTTCTGACCCAGGCACATCCCTAGCTGTGGGCAGAGGGCATAAGCCATTTGTTCCCCTTCTTTTATTAGTTTACATTTTTCTCTGGAAAGGCTCTTTTCTTCTTGTTCTGTTCTTTGTCTGTTAGGCCCCCTCCATCCCCCATTCCCCCACCAAGAAGGTGACAGAATGTGGACCATGGTTAGGGGGGCAGGGTTGGGACACGATGCTGTAACAGTGCTGAACATGCCACTGGGAGCCAGGTGTCCTGCTGAGCTCTGCAGGTCAGCTACCTGATTTAATCACCCACTTTGGGCACTCATGGCAGGCAGTTCCGGCCGAACCCTGCAAAGTTCTCAGAAACAGCGTGGTGACCATTAGTGATGTCTGCTGCGGGTAGAGCCATGGGATGTCAGGATTCCCTTTGCCCTCTCAACTGGGTGTGGCGGGGAACATGTGAGAGGGACTCTGAGCTCAAGCTGGGGCTGGGGTGGGGTTCCTGGGGGGGACTCCTAAGCGGGTCACCTGCAGAATGAGTAAGAGGAAGGCCAGTGGAGCAAGGATGGGCAAGGTGCACCAGGACAGGGAAACAGCACGGGCAGACGAAGCAGGCAAGACAGGAAATGCATTAGTTCATGCAAAGCATTTAGAACACATAGTAAGTGCTCAATAAATGGTGGCCACCATCATTATTATTATTATTATTGCTGGAGAGTTTCAATACATGTTTCTTGGCTGATGGGCAATGGGTAAGGCCCATTAAGCACCTAGTGGATACTCTCGGTAAATCCCTAGTTGACTTATTGGCAGACTGATCAATAATCAATTGACTCAGGAGAGTCCAGCCTTGGCAGGTGACAATGTGTCAGGATAAAGATGTAAGTGGCAGTACGAACACCCTACTCCAAGTCTAAATTCAGCCGAATTTTGTTTTTCACTTAGCCCCTCCTCTGCGGAAGTCCCCATGACCAGCTCCAAGCCCACCTGCAGCCTACCTGTGCCAACCTCTGATTCTGCTGGCTTCTCTGTGTGGCACAGCCAGGCCCTCTTGTCCACGTCCTGGCGCTCTCACCCCTGCCCCTCCCAGCTGCAGAGGGAGGGCTCAGTCTGGGCCTTTCCTGATGTTGCTATTTCCTTTCCCCTCTGCTTAGTCTCCCAGGAGCTGCTCTGAAATTCAGACCCTGTGCTTCGCCATCCCCCCCACCCCCAACCACCAGAGCAGGGGCAGACCTTGCCCTTCGTTTTCATGTTGTGCTTCCTTATGTTATAGGATGGAGGGGCTGGGCCACACCCTCCCACCAGGCTGTCCGGCACATGGGGAATTTCCACCTCCTTCCCTCCACCCTCAGGGTCCCCATCCTTTCTCCCACCCTCCCCTGCATCCCAGAGCCTAATTGAAGAGGCTCCGCCTGGCAGAGAAAATGAAAGCTTTATCTTCCCAGTCCATCCCGAAGCGTGCTAAGATGATGGATGAGTTTCCAGACCTGCACGCTCCTCCCAGTAGCATTAACAAAATTGTCTTTCAGGATCCCAACTTCCACGTCAAGACGGGCCCCGGTGGAGACGGGAGCCCTGAGCTTTGGCACTTGACGGCTAGCCTTAACATCCTTTTAATGCTGCATTTAGGGTTTGCGTTCCCCGTGTGCGAGCCAGTCCCGCTGCTGGCATCGGAATAAGATGAATGATGTCTTTAAAAAGCTCTTTGGTGCAGCCTGATTGACCATTAGGAACACTCGGCTTGGAGCTGGGGTACGTGGGCCCAGCTTCTGGGACTGGATGGGACCCATCAGAGATGTTGTCACCACCAGCCCTGTTGGGTCGCAGCCAAGTCTTTCCCTGTAGGCCCCTCAAACCTCCCCCAGGCTATGCCGTCAGGAGGTCAGAGCCGTATCTTGGGTAGGAGAGTTGGACTCCTGCCTCTGGGACTGGGCTGCTGTCTGAGCACAGCAAGCACCTCCCCCTGGCCACCAGCATCCCCATTCATGAAGTACGGGAGTGGCCAGCTGTTACCGGGTTGAGTTGTGTTCCCCCAAGATGCATATGCTGAAGTCCACCTTTCCTCCCCCATCTCAGAATGTGATCTTATTTGAAGATAGGGTCTTTGCAGAGGCAATCAAAGGAAAATGAGGTTATTAGGGTGGGCCCTAATCCAGTATGATTTGAAACGGGGAAATGTGGAGATACGCACACACCTGCGTGCACACACGCAAATACACGTGCATGGAGAACCCCGTGTGAAGATAAAGGCAGAGATTGTGGGGATGTGTCTGCAAGCCAAGGAACACCGAACGTTGTCAGCAAACCTCAGAAGCAAGGAGAGAGGTATGGAGTAGATTCTCCTCGCAGCCTCAAAATGCACCAACCCCAATGGCACCTTGATCTCTAGTTTCCAGGCTCCAGAACTGTGAGACAATACATTTCTGTTGTTTAAGCCACTCTGTTTGTGGTGCTTTGTTGACAACAGTTCTAGGAAGCAAATAACACTAGCTGAATCCCCTCTCACGCTGCCTCTCCCTGAGTCTGTGGTTCTAGGATTCGGTCTTAGGGCCCAGCTGGGACCCAGGCAGCTGCAGTGGGTGAGTCTGCTCTCTGCTGCTCCAGAAAAGCTTGGAGGGTGGGAGCCAAGCAGGCAGGGTCTTGGAGCTGAAGTCACTGACTGTCTTTATTCCTAAACAAAAATGGTTAGAAAGGCCAGGCAACGCTGGAGGAACTGCTGGGTGCAGGGGGGACTGGTCCCAAGGACGTGAGCCCAGGCAGAGCTCTGGTGCTGGGTTTAGAGCCATTCCAGGTCCCCTGCTCCACTGCCAAACCTCAGAGTTGGGGACCTGGAACCCCCACCTGGCAACCTGAAGCAGGAGGTGGGGGTGTCTGCTGCTGGGGCTGTGGGAAAAGGGGCATGTGTCGAGCCAGCTTCAGCTTCTTGACTCTCCCAGGTCAGCTTGTTTCTCCGAGAGAGGATTTTTTCTATTACGTGGAAACTTATCCACTTGAAATAGACATTGGTGTGCATTATAGAAAAACAAAGAAAGTTAAAATTCATGCACACCTGAATATGTGGCCTGAAATACAGACCCATTAATATTTATTGAACACCCAGCCTGGCCAGACACTTCATTAACTGCATCCTATTAGTCCTGCTGACGACTCTATTACTGTACATATCACTGTCTCCATTTTACAGATGAGGAAAGCGCAGACACGGAGAAAGGATGTGACCTACCCCAGGCCGCGCAGACAGCAAGTGGTAGTAGTGCTTGGATTTGAACACAAGGAGTCTGATTCTAGACCCCGTGTTGGCCAAGGGCTGGTACCTGCGGGGCCTGGCACCCAACGGCACCAAATCTTCTCCTGGGAGGCTAAGACTTGGGAGAAGTGAAGAGAGCTGGGGATCTCAGAGCAACCGGGAAGAGTGAAGGACAATCAGGATGTCACGGAGGGCTGGAGAACCTTGTGCTGGCTGGGAGGTGCTGTGGGAAGTGGCCTGGTGGCCTGGTGGCTGTGTTTATTTCTGCGGCCACCCTATTTACCCAAAACAAGCGTTGGCAGCTGAGCAGGGAGCAGATCCTCCTGGGTTCCTGGGGGGCAGCTGGGAGGAGGGACATTGTCTGCTTGTGGGGACAGCAGAGGGGTCAGCCCGGCAGGGACCGCCCACCACCCCTCCCCCACATGGCAGGTAGCGCCAGGTGTATTTGGCAAAGCCTCTCCCGGGCAGGGAGGGCCAATCAGCCCGAGTGCGCGGGGCTGCGCCTGGGCCGGGATTGCTCGGGATTGCTTTTGCAATCAGGGCATTTCACACAGCAAATTGTGGTCATTTAGGCCTCTCTACGGCGAGCTTAATTTCAGGCCCAAGCGCGGAGGATATTCAGAGACACAATGAGGTAATTTCACATTTTAAAGCAGAGAATGCAGTGTAAATTAGTAGAAAAATCATGACACTTATAAACCCGTTCTAAAGATGTATTGTTCCCTTTTCTTCTGGGAGAAAAAAAATCAGCTTCTATTAAGATTGAATTAACCACTGGAGGAGAATTCCTCAGACGGCCAATTCATAAGGAGAAATCTATTTTAAACTTGGTGGCAAGGCTTTTGGAGCAAGTGTTGGGAGGAGAGTTCCCGAGGAAGTGCAGGTGCTCTCACGGCAGCCCCTGCACCTGTGTGGGGAGGGTGGGGGCGCTCGGCCCTGAGCCCTGGCATGCCCACCCCAGGTGGACCCCTTGGGTACAGCCTTGAGTGACCAAACAAAGAGTAAAGCACAAATTGTTTATGTGGGAGCTGCATCAAGCCAGCCACGTCTGTGGGCAACCGGAGCCAGTGCAGGACATGCCCCTTAGAGACAGCTTCCGGCGGGGTGACAGGGCTGAGGCACGCATCACACCCAATCCCAAAAGTCGTTTGCGGAGAGCTGCATCAGGTAGTTTTAATTTCTCGACATTTCTGACCTCCACGTGGAAGGTGGCGGGGGGGCGCCAGCCTCCGGAGCAGGTGCGGGGCAAGGTGTGGGGAGCCGGGCAGGTGCTCACTGAAGTGGTTAGGGTCGGGGCTACCGCACCTGCTGCCCGGCTCCTGGTGTTGCTCTCACCCCCCCACCCCACGGACTCTTCCCTGGGCTCTGGCACTTCTTTTACTCCAGACAGATGGGTGCCACGCCGGCTTTCTGTGTCTTCCCAGGGACCTAAGCTCTGTGTCCTAGTCCCAGCTCTTCCCCTAGCAAGCTGTATCCTTGAGCTCCTCCTGCCTCTCTCTGGGTCACGATGTCCCCAGGTGTTTTGGGATACCCTTTGATGTCCTTTCTTGTTCTGAAGTAACAGCTTAGATGGCAGGGGGTGGAGAGGGGAGGAGTGACAAGGCCAGTTCTCATCCCTCACCTCTCTCAGCACCCAGCTCTGGCTCTTGGGCCCAGCAGCCCAGTAACACTTTGCTGAATGGAGCCGGGCTGTGGGGCTGACCACACCCTGACATGACCCAGGGAGAAGCCACGGGTACATGCCCACGGAATGGTCCTGCAGGCTCCTCAAGTGTTCAGGCTTGGGGGCCACAGAGTGTTGGGGAGAGACCGCCCCAGGCCATAGGCCCAACCTCGGGGTCTAAGATACTAGGATCCCTTTTTATTTTTAAAATGACATTGGGCCAGGTGTGGTGGCTCACGCCTGTGATCCTAGCACTCTGGGAGGCCAAGGTGGGAGAATTGCTTGAGTTCAGGAGTTAGAGACCAGCCTGAGCAAGAGGGAAACCCCCGTCTCTACTAAAAATAGAAAAAATTAGCCGGGCATGGTGGCACATGCCTATAGTCCCAGCTACTGGGGAGGCTGAGGCAGGAGGATCTCCTGAGCCCAGGAGTTTGAAGTTGCTGTGAGCTAGGCTGACACCACAGCACTCTAGCCTGGGCAACAGAGAGAGACTCTGTCTCAAAAACAAAACAAAACAAAAATAAAATGACATCCATCTTAAGGCAGATCCATCAGAGAACTGGTGGATTTATTTTCATATGGCAAAAATTAGAGCATGAGACTGAACTCTGGACTGAGTACTCTCTCTGCCTCTGTTTTATCATTCAAGTTAAATATGTCTTTTTAATCCACTGAACTTTTCTTTCTTTCTTTTTTTGAGACAGAATCTCACTCCATTGCCCTGGGTAGAGTGCCGTGGTGTCATCCTGGCTCACAGCAACTTCAAACTCCTGGGCTCAAGTGATCCTCCTGCCTCAGCCTCCCGAGTAGCTGGGACTACAGAGGAACACCATGACACCTGGCTAATTTTTCTATTTTTGGTAGAGATGGGGTCTCACTCTTGCTCAGGCTTGTCTCGAACTCCTCAGCTCAAGCGATCCTCCCGCCTTGGCCCCCCAGAGTGTTAGGATTACAGGCGTGAGCCACCACACCCAGCCATGAACTTTTCATAAAGAAACCCCCAGTGCCAGAATATCCCTTGGCTTCCCTTTCCTGCTTTACAATAAGTTCCCAGTTCATTTTTTCAGAGAAATCAATTTTAATGTTGATCAAAAGGCTTTTTCAGACATCCAGGTGACGAAGCCTAAGAATTCAGTTCTCAAGGAAACACAGCGCTCCAGAGCTATCCCCAGACATAAAAGTGGGGTGCAGAGGCTTCCAGCTGTCCAGGCTGTGGACTTCCCTCCAACGCCACCTGCGCCACCCACCCCCAGGCTGGCAGCCTCTGGAGGGCCTTGCCCAGCCCCAAACAGTGGCGCCTCCACCCCCTTGACAGCCAATGGCAGTGAAATGGCTGCTCCAAGAGTTCAGCTTTCTACAAAGAAATAATCAGGTTGACCAAAGGGGAAAAAAGGGAAAATTGAGCATTATGAGGGTGATAATTCAGAAAGTGTCAGCCTCAGAATAATTGAATCCGATGACATTTCGTGCTACAGGAAACAATAGCAGCTAGCCCGCTGCCCGTCTGATTCATGTCTGGTTCATGTTTAACAAAACAAGGGCAAGGGTCACGCAGCCACGAGCCCCATAAATAACCCGTTAATGGGATTTCCAAACAAGCTGTCCTCAAAGTGGCTTTCCGTCTCACTGAGAGAATATTAAAATGCAAATGGATTCGGGCTGTGTCTTCATAAACAACCGTGTTCATTTAACCTCCGACCTCCCTGCTTAACTGCCCATTCCAGCAATTTGTACGGGCTCCTCGGCCGCAGGCTCCTGCGGTAATTCAGGGAAAGTGCATTAAAGGAAAGGGTTACAATTTGCGATGCTCAGTTAATCACGCTATTGAGATGTTTATGGACAGAATCCTGCTCCTCCTCACACTGTCTCAGGCCTTCTGTCCCCTCCAGTCCGAATGCGCTTGGTTGGTTCCTTTTGTTGTTTGAGAATCTGGTGCGGTGAGTGCGGCGCTGGACGTGGGAAGCCTGCCTTCCCAGCTGGCCCAAGACCCCTCCTTGGGCCTCCAATCCCTGGCCTGCTCTTCCTTGGCTGCTGTTCTGCTTGGGGTCTGACCAGAGGCCCTCAGTTAAATGCTCCTCCCAGGGGACGGTCTCCAGACGTGTTCTTTGTGAAATGGCTTAGCTCACCCCAGAAAGCCGCCTGTCACTTGGTGCCTTCCCAGGAGCCGCCTGTCTGTTCCCCGCAGGCCTGCCCTGACCCCAGCCATGACATTGGCCTGGCAGCTCCTTGGCCAGCTCTTTAAGAGGCAGCTTGAGAGTCTGTTTCCACTCCAGGCTCTAGTCCTGCCTCCTGAGTGAGCCTCCACGCTCCATCTTGCTGGCTGTATGGAAAGATAAGCTTTGCACAAAGAACCAGAGGGGATGGGAGTCAGGGCCAGGGTGTGAAGTCTGACCCTGGGTGCAGTTCAGGGAAGGAGACATGTGCTGTCCTGGTTGCCTGGACAGATCATAGGTGCGCTGCAGTTTCCAGTTTACAGAGGACTTTCTCACATAGAGGATTTCAGCAAAGCCATTCAACTCTGGCACCAGGCAGCCCTACTAGTAGTGGTTCAGTCTTAGAGATGAAGAAAGCTACACTCAGAGGGGCTTAGTGGTTTGCCTGGGGTCACCCAGCACATGGAAGGCAGAGGGAGCCTGCAGACCCGGTCTCAGTCAGAGGTGCAGCTTTTCTGCGTGCTTGGAGGAGGTCCCAGTACCTGCAGCTTCTCTTTCTACGAGAGCCCGGACTAGAGTCTTTATCGTCTCTTGGGCGGGAGGAAAGCCGAGGAGGTGAAGCCATGCAGGGCAGGACCTATGGGGGCGGGGGTGGGTGTCTGTGTCATTGGTCCCAGCTGGAGTTGGTGGCCTCCCTCTCTAGAACGGGGCTACCCAATTCTCGTTGAATTTTTGTGTTGTTCTCCAAGGCGAGTGTTTCTCTCTTTTGGGTTTTTCTGCCTACCCCTTTATAAGGAAGGGAAGGGGGAATGAATCCCTGGCCATTTTCCTAGTTCACCAATGCAGACCTAGGCCCCAGGGGACCACCAACATGAGAACTGTCCAACTCTGCCTCGTTCCCCTGCTTGATAAACTCAGACATACGTCCAGTTATAAATCTGTCCCTGGACGTAGAAAGGGTGGGCCTGCAAAGGCCAGCCCTTGAGGATCTCAGCTGCGGCCTTGGCCCCTGGGCTGCGTGGGCCTGGCCTGCACGGAGGCCGCCCTCCCTCACCCCTTCCTCCCACCCTCTTTTCTCCCCTCTCTGCCTCTCTCCCTCAGGCCCAGCACCTCCTCTGTGGCAGAGGGGGTGGCGGGAGGGGGTTCCACGAGGTGGGGGCGCCCAGGGTCCTACCAGGCCTCTTTCCCACACTCCTCACATGGATGGAATTTCTGTCTTTCTCTTCCTCTCCCATTTGTTCTTGTTTCTGTTTTTCTCTCTCTGCTCTCGTGGTGTTTCTTGGACGCTCTCTTTTCATCTGTCCCTCTGTTTCTTTCCTTTTTGTCTCTTTTTATGTGTCTTTCCCTGTCTCTGCATGTCTGTGCTCTCTCTGCTTCCCTCCTGCCTCCCTCCAGCCGGCTCCGTGGCTCCGGCTGGCTCCCTCCACAGCCCCATGTGGGCTCCTTTGTCTCCAGGCTCCCTGTTCTCCACTCTCCTCCCACAGCGGTTTATTTAAAATGCAAATTGGACAGTGTCCTTCCCTGGTTTAAAATTCTTGAAGGCTTCCCACCACCCTGAGGATTAAGTCCAGACTCCTCACTGAGACGTGCTGGACCCCGATGGGATTCTCACCCACCTCTCCCCGCGCATCCCTGCTCACCTCCCTGGGCTCCACTCTCCAGATGTGTGTGTGTGTGTGTGTGTGTGTGTGTGTGTGTGTGTCTTTCTCTTTTTCTACTCGCACACGATGAGCATCAGAGGGAGAAACACACGGAGAAATGGGGACAAGGGAGATAGGGAGAGACAGGTGCGAGACAGAGAGAGACACAGAAGGAGACCCTGCGTGGGAGGAGACGTGGATCCTTCAGCTCTCAGATCCCAGGCCGTCCTTCCGCGGCAGGGCCAGGTCATGTGTGCAGGGGACTCTTCACTTACCCAGGTCATCTGATTCTCAAACCTGTGCTCCTGACCACCGTGACACCCTGACTGTCCTGGAGTAGGAAGTCCAGGCAGGAAGGAAGTAGGAAGTCCAGGCACAGAAGGAGGAATTTCTGATTGTAGAAAGTGGGAAGAAGCTGACAGGGGCGTAAAGAGCAGGCGAGTTTACAGGTGGCTGCAGGACGTTAGTGGCCGTGTTTCTCAGTGAATTAGGAAGTGAGGTCGCCTGCCTGTGGGGTGTGTAGGGAGAGAGAAGGAGGGGGGTTAGGCCCCGGCAAGGTCTTAGAGGGGCATGTGACACGACAACATTGAGGGCTGGCTGGGCAGCTGTGGGCCCCGTGGATGACATGAACTCATGGGCGGGTCACCCCATGTGGCGGGATGATTTCCTTCAGCAGTGTCGAGCAACACGGTGCCAGAGCACAGAAGGTGGACAGTTGGGTTGACCCAGAAATGAGTTTTTCTAAGAGTGTGATGACAGGACAAGGGACAAAGGAACTGAAGGCATTGGCAAAAGGGTGGATGAGGTGGTAGACCATGGGATCTGGATGGGACTGGGAAGAAAGGAAAGGCAGGAAAGGCAGATTAGGAAAACTGAGAGGGGAGGAAAGGGTTGGAGAAACTCTTAGCAAACTGAAGAGCAGGTGCAGTAAAAATAGGAGGGTGAAGGAGCTGGACGGCCGGGGGCTCAGGTCAGAGAGTGGGTGGACAGATTGCCCATTTCAGGGGCATCGTGGTTCTGGGGATGGCACAGAACAGGGGTCACGGAGCGGCGGCTGAGGTGCAGTGCAGGGACATTACCAAAGTGTAAAAACCACCCAGAGACCTGGTGGCTGGAAACAGGCAGCATGTGTTATTGCTCCGAGCCTGGAGTCTGCTGGGAGGTCTTGGCCAGGCTTGGCTGATCATGGCGGGGCTCGCTCACGTGTCTGAGGCTGGCTGGCATGTGGGCTGGGGCCAGCTGGTCTCCAGTGGCCTCACTCACATGTCCAGGTGTTGACTGGCCATTGGCTGAGGTGTTGGGGGTGACTGGGTGTCGTGTGTCTCACCCTCTAGCTCAGGCCCAGATCGTGCATGTGTGAAGTGTCACTTCCGCCTTGTTCCATTGGCCTAAGGGAGTCTGAAGTCCTTCCTAAAACCAAGGGGAAAAGAACTAGACTCATTGTCTTGATGGGAGGAGCAGCAAAGGAATGTGGCCATTTTCCAGGCCACTGTGGTTAAGGTCCCGAGGGTGCGGGGGTTAGATAGACCATCAGTGCCAACAGGGAGACCCTCCAGGCTTTAGACTGAGGTCCAGTTGCTAAGGTGTTCAGAGAGTGTGGGGAAGCAGCACAGAGCACTGAAGACGACAGTATCAGGAAGGTCAGAGGTGGTTCAGGTCCTCGGAGGAGTGTGTGTGCATGTGTGTGCATGCGCGTGTGTCTGCGGTGAGGCATGGAGCATGGAGAGGGAAGCCAGCCGCGGGTGAGGAGTGTGGGGGTGGGGCAGTGACGACTCTGGAAAATGGTTCCTGGTACTTTGCAGATTTCTAGCATTAGCAATTCAGTCCCTTTCTTTCCCTTGCCCCATTCCTGCTGCTGGTAACTGACAGAAGGTCACGGCCCATCAAGACGCGGCCCAGGGGAAGGTTGCTACCTCAGCTCTTTCCTATTGACCGGACTGTCTTCACTTTCTTTCACTCAACAAGTAATTATTGAGCATCAGTCATGTGCCAGGCTCTGTGTGGGGGGCAGGAAAGAAGACACAGTCTCTGCCCTTGGGGAACTCAAAATTTAGACATTACAGCCAAGGTGCATCTGCACACACGTGTACTCACGTGCACATGTGCGTGCGTGTGTGCACACGCATACGCACACAAACACCCCTTGCACCCACAGATGCCTTGTGAATTAAAATATGTAAATACGTTTGCTAACTAAAAAACAAAACTTCAAAATCATCCTGATTATTTATCTTTCTGTCTGATTCTCTGACAAGTCTGAGATTTTTCTAGAATAAAAACTCTCTTTAAAAAGTAATCACAGATTCTATTCAGTGGTTTATTTGAAATCTTCCATATTCAGGCTGGCTCTTGAATATATTTCTATGAACAAAGGGATGCCAGGAACCCTCCTCCATTTAAAAATAAAATATATAAAAAATAACAATAGAAGCAATAATAATAATTTCCATATCTGTGACCATCTGCAATTCTAAAAGCCCGATGATGTGTACTAAGTCAGTTGTCCTGTAAATGGCATCTGAATTTTGGCCTCCGAGGCCCTGAGAGGTTTATGGACTGATGTGGATTAAGTCCTGCCCAAACTGAAGGGTAGGCTGACCGGGTCTCCAAATGCAAACCAACATTGGAGGGCCAGGATAAGCCCTTCTAAAGTGAAGAGACGCCTCCCTGTCCCCCAGTCCTGTTGCTTCTCCTTGGGCAGGTCTTGGGCTCTCAGCAGAGGACTCTGGAGCCAGGGCCAGCACTGGGTTCTGTGGCTCTCCGTGGCCACAGTCACAGCTGGGCCCCATGCAGGAGGTCCAGGAAGAGTCATTGAATAAGGAATGTTGGAGCTAGAAGGAGCTTAGGAGATCTCTGGGCTTCAGTTACCTTCTGTCAGATGGGGCTAGCGTCACACTTGGCTTTAGAGACACTACTGATTGGGATGATGCGGGGGCAGGTGCTCTATGGACACTGCGGATGTGAGGCAGCATCAAAGCTGTCGGTCCCCGCCTTCCCCAAGTGAGATCTGGATGAAGCTCTGACCACCTAGTCCATGGCACCTCCTCTGGAGACCATGGCCAGGCCCCTAACTCCACACTTTCCCGTGGTGCCAGAGTGCTCTAAGCTGCTTCTCAGTCCCTGTCCCAGGGAGCTGAAGACCATACGCACAGGCAAGCCCTGAGCACCCTCGCTCATCCCCTAAGCCAACGTGTCTGAGCATCTGCTATGGGTTAGGCCAAGTGCTGTGCCGGGGACAGAGGCGATTCGGACATATTTCCTGCTGCATGGAGCTCAGTGTGCGTGGGGAGACAGACAGACAACAGCTGATCCCAGTGCAGAGTGATACAAAATGAATCAGAGGAGGGAAGGAAATGGCCTCCTGGAGCATCAGGAGGCAGGAGGGTGTGGACAGGAAGGTGTATGAGGGAGCACAGCAGGAAATAAGGCCAGGAAGGTGAGGGTTAGCTGGTGTAGGGCCGTGATGGGACTTGCCAAGCAGTGTAGGCTCCATCCTGGGGGCAGCTGGGAGCCGTTGAACAGAGTTTGAGGGGCCACCCGGTGTATGCCAGGCACAGGGCAGATTTGCTACCCAAGTGGCTGCGTCAAAGTGCGAAAGATGGTGTTTTCTACTACTGAGTCGTGTGACTGCCAGCCACGCCCCACTAAACCTGTTCCCTATGTTCTCTTACTCGTCTTTTCTCAAGTCTCTTCCCATCTTTCTTCTCGTCCCAAGCCTCCTACATCCTTTAGGCCCAAGGATGGAAAGATGATCTGGGACGTCTACCATGCCTGTTATTTGATAATAACAAAGAACAAAACGTTCCATGATTTCTTTTATAAGCCACATCAAAAATCCCTGCTGAAGGTGGCTCCACAAAAGCGTCTAAGTCCCATGGGGCCATCCTGGACACCAACTGGGTGTGGTGGAGACAGATGGTTGAGCACAGCCCCTCTCAGGTGGTGTCCACGTGATGAGGGGGATGGGCACGGAGGCAGACCATCTAATCCAGGTTGTGGGTGTCTGACAAAGGTGCGTAGAGGGGGCTTGAGGGGAGTCCAAGGAAGGGAACCTGGCCCAGCCTAGGGAGGAGAGGCATCTGGGGATGGTCTTAGGTCAGGTTCCGGGAGACAGACTGAGGTGGAGATTTGCACAGGGCAGTCTCCAGGGGAGGGTTCCAGAAAAGCCATACCTGTAAGGAGGTGAGGGACACAGACAGGCGGGGCTGGGGGGTTGTTTAATTGCTGAGTGGTTGCACCAGAGGCCCCAGCCTGTCCCATAGGGAGTTCTGAAGCAGGGAAGACCCGAGTTGTCCGGAACTGAGGCAAGGGGCTGGGCCTTTATACCTCATACCAACCCGTCGCTGGAAGGGGTGCCCAGGGAGGGGCCTAACCTTGAGGGAGGCGCAGGTGCTCCTGCTCCCAGCAGCTGGGAAGTGAGTGCTGTGGTGCCGAGAGGGGATCTGGGCAGCGCGGCAGCACCCACCCCAGAGCGCCTCCCAGAGGGGGATACCTATGCCCAGACTCGAAGAACGAGCAGGAGTGATTCAGATGAAATAACTGGTGGTGGTGGTGGGGGGAACGGCATGCGCGAGGCTCAGAGGCCTTGCTTTTTGGGGAAAGAGCAAGTAATTCAATGTAGCTCAAGGCCAGAGCTCAGAAGAGGATGATAAAAGAAGAGGCAAAGCCCCCGAAGGGCCTCGTTTGAGAAAACCAGGTTCAGAAACTTCAACTTTGTCACACGGTGGTGAGGACACGGGGGAGGGCTATGATCTGATTTGTCTCTAGACTCGCTCTGCCTGCTCAGTGAAGAGGCTGAGACCAAGGGACAGGAGAATAGTTGGGTGATTTTTGCAGTAAGTCCTGAACTTACTGTGAGTGTTGATAATATGGTGGGAGAGAAGTAGAGGATTAGGAAACATTGAGGGGAAAGAACTGATCCGATTAGTGACTAATTAGCTACGGAGTTATACTTTTAACTCCATGTGTATTCACTCATGTGCGGTTCACAACAGCTCATGAGGTGGGATCTGTTACTATCTCCATTTGCAGATGAGGAAACTGAGACTCAGAGAAGTTAAGTCACTTGCTGTGGTCACACAGCTGGTAAGCGGTAAATCCCAGATCTGAATCCAGACTTTCTTGCTCCCCGATTTCTGGTGCGGTCAATCAGATGGATGCTGGATGTTTTAGTGAGACGGGGGAAAGAATGGTGAATGATGACGTTTGCTTTGGGCATGTTGACCCTGCGTCCTCTGTAAGTCATGCATAGAGCAGTTCAAGGGGCAGTTGGCGACAGGGTCTAGGTCAGAAGAGCACTGGCTGGAGCGAGAGGTCAGGGCCAGCAGGCTTCGGGTGACAAGTGAAGCCATGGGATGGGTGAACTCACTCAGGGAGAGGCCTTGGAATGAGAAGAGAACATGGGATGGAAGTAAGAGGAATGTAGAGCAGAAGGAGAAAGACAGAGGAGGAAATACCTATCTAAGGAAGCTAAGAGGGACCGGCCAGAGATTTTGGAGGAAACCCACAGAGTTGTCACGGAAGCCAGAAGAGGAGAGTGCAGTAGGAAAGTTGGAAGTGTCAGAGGCTGCAGAGAGGTCCTCTGCGATGAGCACTAACAGCTGTCTCACTCACTGATGCAGACCGGGCTGCCCCAAACACCTGCTGTCCCAGAGAAAACAGAAGACTGAAGCATGGGTCTAGAAACCGGCTTCCTCACTCCCTCTCGGTGGGTGTAGAAGTGGAGGGGCTTTCGGAATGACATCTCTCTTTGGAGATTGATTGGAGCAAACTCCCTGTTTATCATTTCCTCCTGGGACTTCGCTGGCACCTCTCTGCTGAGATAGGAATCTGAGATTGTCATCCAAAGTGGAGAGACAGATCATGACAGCCCATCCTCTGAAACCTGTCTGCTGCCTCTGCACCTGGAGAGCCCCTGGAGGCAGGGGGCGCCGGCAGGTGGGCGGGGAGCGGCACTCTCTGCGACTACCCCCTCGGCTCCTGCAGGCAAACACCTGGAGCCCTCCTAGCAGGCCCCGGGTGTCCTGGGACCAAGCCCCACAGTTGAAGCGGTGCTGCGTGGCTGTGCCCCATCCAATCCTCATGCTGTGCACCCCTCGTCCTGCAGACACCCGATACGCATGCACGCACATGCACACACATGCACACACACACACTCCTGGCTGCTGCACACCATCGCCCACCGTGCTGGGAGGCCCTGGGATAGAGGAAAGTGTGCTGGGTTTGGATCCGACTCTCACACTTCATACTAGCTATGTGACCTTGTGCTAGTTACTTCACCTTTTGCCTCTTTGTTTCCTCATTTGATAAAATGAGGATCCTTCTTTTTTATCCAGAGTGTCTGAGATGCAGTGACTACAGCAGTGACAATCCTTATTAGGTGCCAGGAACTATGCAAAATCCTTTACACACATTTTCACAACTAACCGGCAACATGACTCCATGATAGGTTCTATTGTTATTCCTATCTCACATAGAGGTAAACTGAGGCTCCAGACAGTAAGTAACTTTTGCTCAAAATCTCACAGTTTGTAAGTGACAGAGCTGGGACTTGATCCCAGGCAGTTGGATCCTGAGGTCTTAGTTCTTTCTTTCCGATTTGATTTTTTCTTTCCAATCCAGTCCTCACGTGCAGTCAGAGGCATCTCCTTATAGTACATGCCTGTGTTACTTCCCAGCCTAAAGCAAGCGCTGCCTTTCCTTAGCTGCCCATTAAATGCCAAATGCCTTGGCTGGGCCTTCAAGGCCTTGCTTCTAATCCTCCCTCACACAGGCCTCAGGCACCCAGCCAGATGTGCTGTCTGACAGCCATGCTGTGTGTGTTCACATCCAGGACAAGGGCAGGGTGCTGGAGGGCAGACCAAGGGCAGACCACATCTCACCGTGAGCACCACCTCTGACCCTGCACCTTCTCCCCTGACGCCTGCTCCTCACCCCACCCTAGTTTCCAATGAACGTCTGTGCAATAAGAAGCTAACCACAGGAAGGGCAGGCACAGTGGGAATACCAGGAAAAGTTTAAACAGGGCAGCTGACAATCCCTGACTGAGGGCCATCAATGTGCCTAACTTTGTGGTTGGCCCTATGGTATGGGGCAAGAGCAAACGAAGGCATCAGTCTCTGTTCTTACGGAGATGATTGTCTACATGGTACACGGGAAACAAGAAGATGCTGACAAGTGCAACCTTGATGCTAGCTGGGGGTTGTAGCCTAACAAGAAAGCAAGGAGAAATCAGGGCAGACTTCCTGGGGGAGATGGCATTGGCACAGAGACTTAAAGGGCTGGGATAGGAGAGGGCATCCCAAGACAGGGGAGAGAGCTGCGTATTAAATGCTGCAATTCTTCCTGCACATCCCCTCACCCCATGCGCCTGGCAGCCAGGGCTTTGCACCCTCCAACTCCCCTCTCTAGGCCTCTGCCAACCCCTGCAGTCTCACCTCCCACTGCTCCAGCAGGCAGGGCTTCCTTTAGTGTCCCCTTCCTGTCTTTTTCTCCCAAGGGGTTGCTCCCTCCGATGGCAGTGTGCTCCCTCTCCTTGCCTGGCTAACTCCTAACGATCCTTCAGTCTCACCTTGAAAACCACTTCCCCGGCCTCAGTCAGTCTGGGCCCCCTGCGTGCTGTTCTCACAGCAGCTCCTGCTTTTCCTAGCACAACACTTGCCAGCCTCACTGGCTGTGGCTTAGTCTGTTGTTTCCTGGCTGCACTAGTCGGTGAACTCAGGGAGGCCAGGGTCTATGTTAGTCCTGTTTACCACTGTATTCCCCCAGCACCTGCATACAGTAGGTGCTCCGTAAATGTCTGCGGGATTAGTGACTAAGTGCTTGACAAATGATAGCTGGCCTTCTTCTTGTCATGGTCTTTGAACACCCTGGTCAACACGCCCTCCTCTGCCATCGTCCCCTGCCCTGGTCTTCTGGGTCCTGGTTCCAACCCCAGCCCCACAGTGAGGAGTCGTGCCCGGGTGGGCCCCAGGGATGCTGGTGATGTCTTAAGAACAGGGCTGTGAAAGCCACAATGGGCCTGATCCGAGCGCTTGTCCCTGCTAATTATTACGGACAAGCCTCCTTATTGAACCTCGTCCTCTTATTGACATTCGGATGCATGAGCCCAGGCTGTTGTTTTAAACGCACTCATTAGCCACACAAATCAGTCCTGTTGACAGAGCGCCTTTGAATTAAGCATCTCGCTGTAGTCATTGGACAAGGAGCAATTTATAATGCCATTAGCAACGCTTTCGAAGGTTACAGGCATCAAAAATTGTTCAGCCGTAATTATTCTTAATGGATACAAGGAATAAACTGACGCAGGACAGCTTTTTCATTAGCCTTCAATCAAGGCTGATGGCTTTGAGAAATGTACAGTAAGTGCGTTTTGGGGAGAAATAATGATGTTACAGCACCTTTCCCAGGAAAATGCTCTTGGTACACAGCTTAACTTTTAATGGCCTTAATTTGACATAATTAAAAAGAATTTGAATTTGTTTTCGAAGATCTTGAAATAAATTATTTGGTTCCCATTTTTAACCCTTCAGGGAACAGCTGCTAAATAGCATTAAGGGAGTGAGGGGGCCAGCCTCTGGGAGTGGAGGGACTATTTGAGGAACTGGCGCTTGCAGGGCAGAGGCCACCAGAAAGCCCACCTGGACTGCAAGGATGAGGGATGCGCCCCCACCTCAGGGTTTCCAAGTGAGGTTGAGAGAAAGGAATTGGCTTTCTGAGTAGCCAGGCCCAGAGAGTTTATACCCGTGGAGCTCGTTTGCACCATCTAGGAAGTGGGACCTATATAGGGAGGGAGAGAGGAATTCTACCCCTTGAGGTAGGGTGGGCTAGGAAAATGCAAAACTGGGAATAAACCCAGGTCCTCAGACAAGTAACTGCATCTCTCTGAGCTTCAGTTTCTTCATCTGTGAAATGAGTGTGATGATACCTACATCTTGGGGCATTGCGAGGGTTTGATGGGAGAAGTGATACGAAAGCCACTAGCCAGTGCCTGGCACACAGCAGGTGCTCGATAAATGTTCATTCCTGAAGTCAGGGATTGATATACCTCACCATGATAGTTCCCACTGGCCAAGGCTAGGGCACCAAAAATCTTGGAAATGTAATAATATGGGGACAGTTGTGTTTGCCAGGGCTTATCTCAGGCATGGCACTAGATATGGCTGAACAGAAGCTGCTTGGAGTGGGGACAATGTGTCTCCTTGCACAGACCTCCTCTGACCCTGAGACCAAAAGAAAAACAAGTGGCTCCTAAACCACCTTCTAAGGAGAGTGGGTCAGTTGAATGCAGGGATTTTGCTTTGATAAATGGGAGTATGCAAGTTTGGGGCAGAGCGTAATTGCTGCGACAATGAAGAAGCCAAGCCATGTTGAGCAACAAGGATGAAGTATATTCATTTTCACAATCACTATCATTTAACAGGCTTTAACAGTGCCTCCCAGGACCTGCTGGCAGATACGTGGAGCAGATAGGTGGAACAGCTTGGTGTCAGGCCAATAGACCTGGCTATTAGCCTTGGCTCTGCCACTGCCCATCATGTGAACTTGGATGTGACCTCTGCATCTCAGAGTCCTCATCTGAAAATGTCAGAGCAGCTGGAAGTCACTACTTCAGATACCAGGAAAATTAAAGCCGTCAGGGTGCGATCTCCATCAGGTCTGCCCAAGAGCAGATGTAAGCCAAGATAGAGGCTTAAGAAAGTTTCTTTTGGAAACTGCAAATGGGAAACATTCTGTCCCTTGGCTTGGTGCTTTCTATGACTTGGGAGAGGCAGCCACTGTTGCACCCTAGTAGGCTATGGACATCTGTGGTTAGCAGGACTTGGGTTCCACTCACGGACATGCTCAAGGCCAAACACTGACACAGTGATTGGGAGCTGGCAGATCTGGGTTCTACTCTGAGCTCAGTCAACTAACCTCTTGGGGCCTCATCTTCCTGATCTTTACATCTGTGGAATTTGGATTTAACTCTATTTATATTCTCCTTTCTCCCTCCCTTCTCCTCCTCCCTCATCTGCCCCCTCCCCTCTTCCCCTCCCCTTCTCTCTTCTCTTCTCCTTCCCTTCCCTTCTCCACTCTCTCTCTTTCTGTCTTTGTCTTTCTTTCCCTTTCTCCTTCCTTCCCTCCCTTCTTGCTTCCTTCCTTCCTAGCTGCCAAATCCAACTTTCCAGAGTCATCTTACACAGATGCCTAATATATGAAATAATGATGGAGCTCTTCTGGTTGAAGCGTGAGTGAGGTCCCCGGTCTACCCCCCCAGCCCTCTGTAAGTTTCCTCTGCAGACCCCTAAGGCTGCTCAGAGCATGGCTGGCCCCTCAGGAGATGGCTCTGGCCTTTCTTGGGAGTCTCATCTCCTGCTGCCCCTCCCTTCCTCCCCTTTCTCCCTAACAATGGCCAACCTGCCATTTCCCAGATGTGCCAAGTCCTGTCACTCTTGTCTGCCTTTGCTCAAGCTGTGCCCTCCTCCCGGGATGCTCTTTGCTGTCTTGTCTGTCTGGAAAACTCCAGCTCACCCTTCCAGGCTGACCTCTCAGGAAGCATCACCTGCATGTCCTGTGCAGAATGAATCTCTCACCCATCTTGGTCCCTACAGGACTTTATTAACCAACCAGCACAAGATAGCTCAGAGGGTATTTTAGCTAGTGGGTCATATTTCTTTTGTCCTGGACAAACTGCACATGCCTTACAGGCAGCTGATCGAGCTTCGTGCCGCAGTGCTTGGCATTAACAGCACCTGCTGGGAGGTGTCCACATGACACAGGACCTGGTGCACCATGGAAGCCCAGCAGTCCTGGGGTCTGGCACACAGTAGACACCTACCTTGCATAGGTCCTGGTGGATGCAGGTGACCCCCAACCAAGGGCATGGCAGGATGGCACAAAGGAGGCACTCATGGAACTTGGCACTCGGTGGGAGCTTGCTCGGCACAGGACCTGGCTTGTTGGTGCTTAGCAAATGTTTACTGAATGGAATTTCAATGGAACGGAAGCCCAGTTCAGGGAAAGCAACTGGGTTCTCCCCAGTCCAGTAACTGGTCTTTTCCCTCGCTCCCCCGTTGGAGGAAAGAGCAAATGTAATCACCTCCTAAAGCCAGGAGCGAACAGGGCTTCCAGCTGGGGCGGTGGGGAGGTCTCGGGGTAGGGAGCAGATACTGTTTCCTTATCGCCGTCGGCATGTTCTCAAGCTATTACTCCCGTCACCCTCTCGGCTCAGCCTCCATTTGGACTTTTTCTGATAAACACCAATATCTGTGCAAATTCTTGAGGCTGACTGCCTCCCCAGCCCAGGGGCTGCTCTGCTGGAACTCCAGATGTGTGATAAGGCAGGGAAATACATTTTCAGTCCACTAAGTCATCACATTTTCTGACAAGGATTCTCAGGCGCGTGCAGATCTCTGATGACTAATATTGCCTTCACTCAGCAGAGGGCTTCAGAAACCATCCAAACCATCACCGCGCTGTCAGGTGTCAGCTCTTCCCCTGCTTCGTGTTTTGAGAGGCCCTCTGAGGCCCTCGGAGTTCTGATCCGGCAAGGCGGCAGGCTCTGTGGGGAGGAAGAGGGCTGGTCAGCAGTCAGCAGTCCTGGGGCCCGTCCTGCTGTCCCTGGGTGCCTTTGGGGGAATCTGTTGACCTCTCTGGACCTCAACTTCCCCACCTGTTCAATGGATTCCACAATCTCTAAGGGACTTTCCAGCACTGAAAACTCAGATTCTCTCACTTTTCTGCTATTCGGAGCACAGGAGGGCAGAATCCTGTGTAAGAGAAGCCTCAGAATCCTAGGAAAAAAGTAACAGTAGTAGCTGTAGTTACAGGAATAATAATAATAGTAGCTACTCCTTCCCATGAGTGATTCCACCTATTTATAGCTCTGGAATCAGACAGACCAAGATTCAAAGCCTTGTTGTCACCCATTTGCTGTGTGACTGTAGGCAAGTTATTTACCCTCTCTGAGTTTCAGTTTCCTCCCGTGAGATAAGCAGATAACAAGAATTTAATGAGATGATATAAAGTACATATGGCACAGGGCCTAGAATACTGGAAACACCAATACATGATGCCTTTAAAAAATCAGTATTAATAATGATCCTTATAACACTTCTTATGAGGTAATGATTACTATCCTGATTTTACTGATGAGTGAAATAAAGTATAGAGAGGTTAAACAACTTGCGAGGTGAGAGCTTGCGTTTGTCCCCAGGTCTGTGTGACCCAGGTTCATGCAAATAACCCCTGCTCTGCACCCCTCAACCTACCTGCGCTGTGCCCTTTGCTCGCAGCCAGCCACAGCGGCCTGCACGGCGTCTGTGGGAACACAGGTGATTGTCTGAGAGCCGGTGAGTTGGGCAGGACTGTGGGGAAGCAGCCAGCCTTTGGGGGCTCTGGACCCCCAAGGGGGTGGGTGGGCTGAGACTGAGGCATGGAAGGCGTCCTGTCACTGCAATTTGGACTTTGGGGAAAAAAAGTTGAGAAGAAAATGGATTGCAGTCTGTTACAGACCCAGTGGCTGCAAATCATTCCGAAAATTAGCTTTCTATGGGAAAATCTATATACTAATTAACTCCATGGCCTCTCTAACGAGTTTAAGCACAATAAGGCCTCTGAAAATATCGAGGCATTTTGCAGCTGCCTTAAATTCTACCTAGGGAGACATGCTCACGGCTCATGAGGTTGTCTGAGAGGTTCCAGGATGAAAGGGAAATCTTAAATGATTCATTTCCAAGGGCAGAAGGTGAGGAGCTGTGACTTTGGTCTATTGCGTAGGGAAGCACAGAGAGCTCCAGCCTTGTCAGGATGGATGGAGTCCCTGCTGGGCGACCTTGGTTGGCACCTGAGTGGGGCCCAGTACTTCCTGCTCCTCCAACTCCGGGTCCTCAGTGGGAAGACTGAGAGGCCGTCCCCAGGTCTAGGCAGAGAAGGGCTTTCTGGGACTTGGCCCTGTAAACCAAGGTGGGAATCTCCTGCCAACTCGCTGCTGTCTGGGGGGACAGTGCTGCCCAAGCCAGGGCAGGTGGCAGCACATGTCTGTGTGTGATGCAGGGAGATAGCCCAGCCAGCGGCGTCCCTGGGGTGCGTTCTCCACTTCGCCCAAGAGATCCAGTCTGCTTCTCCTGGGATGGCGTCCTCAGACCGCGGGCCCCTGCCCATCACTTCTTCTAGATTCCTGCTTGTGCAAGGAATAGTCCAATACAGTGCAGCTTAGCACACACGTGTGCTCACTCCCATGAGCGTATATATATGAATGGTCACATGTATGTGCAGTGACACACCTATACACCCCTCACATATGTGTACATACGAAGACATGCACTCACACATACATCTTCATTCACTCCTACACACAGCACCGAAGCTGTCATTCCCCAGAAACAGAGTCCATGAGCCCATAGCCCCAGCTAATCCTGGGGAGGCCTCAGTGCATTGTGCCCCTGTGGACAGGAGCCTGAGACCCCTTTGCCTCCTCCCCTCCAGAAATGCACACTAGTGCCACTCACTGCCACCTTACCCAGAGCAACAGCCCAGGCATGGTTCTGAATAGAAATTCCCGCAGGGCCTGCTGGTGGTCCCAACGTCCCTCTGGGTTGCTGCCCACTGGCCTCAGTGGCCGGAATATGCCTTGTTCAGAACAGGCACTCAGGAGGCATCTCATGGCCAACACACTCCCAAGAGTGACTTGTGGTGTCGCTGTCACTGGGGAAGTGAGGGAGAGGGTGGGAGAGATGGGTGGGGGCCACCAGTCCTGCTGATTATGGGGTTGCCCACGTCTCCTCTCCCATTCCTGCTCTGCTACTCTCATCACTGTGATGGCTACGTTCTAAAAAGTGTTTAGTGCATGCCTGGACACTGCGTTGAGTATTTCCTCCCACCGTCTCACCCACTCCCATTTCCTGGTAAAGACACTGGGGCCCAGCAAGGTGAAGTGACTGCCCGAGGCCCCGTCCTGGTGAGAAGCAGCCCAGGGCTGGGGGGAGCACATTGGATTCTGGGGTCTGCCTTTGTGTCCGGCTGCCTCCCGGGGGTCTGGCTGGAGCGTCGGAGCCCCCTGTTCAGGCAGAGTGAGAATATTCCATAAGTGAACAAGAAGGATTCTCTGATGGTGTCCCTCTGACAGGGTGTGAAATAGGCGAAGGCTGCAGGCTGCCTGTGGGCGAGACCTGGATTGAATCCAGCCGCCACTCACTGGCTGGGCGACGCTGGGCACATGGCTGAATCCAGTGGTCAATTCCTGCCTTCCCAGGTCTTACGTACAACACGAGGATAGTTGACCACTTTCTCCTCCTTCTAGAAACGCTTTCTTCCACTTGCCTGCCTGGACCCTGTAGTTTTCTGGCTTTTCTCCTGTCTCCCTGGCCACCCCTTGTGGGTCTGCCTTCCTGGTTTGTCCTCTTCTCCCAGGTCTTACCCACGGAGTGGCCATGGTCCCAGCTCCTCCTCGAGTCTCTACTGACCCTCACTCACCTGCGATCGCATCCAGCCTCGTGGCTTTAAATACCGCCTTAGGCTCGTGACTTCCAAACGTACATCCCCATCCTGGAACTCTCCCCAACCCCACACTCATGTATTTAATTGCCCTAGTGTCCCCCCTTAGAGGTCTAATGGCCACTTCAAATGCACACGTCTCCTAGTTGTTCAGGCTGAAAAGACGTGGGGACCACCTGACCCCCCATATCTGCCACATCCCATCAATCAGGAAGCCTCCACGCAATTCCTTCCCAATGCCTCCAGGACCGACCACTTCTCTGCTGTCTGGAACCCCCACCCCCAGGTATCAGCAGGTGCAGCCTGGCCCACACCTTGTCATCTCTCACCTGGCTGTCGCGGCAGCGCTCCTAAGTGAAGGTGCCACTTCCGCCCTTGCCCCACAGTGCACGTCAGCCCAACAGCCGGAGACACCTTTAAATATGACTCACATCACTACTCTCCTGTGCTCAAAACCTTGCAATGGCTCCCCTGTGTCACTCAGAGTAACGGCCAAAGTCTGCAATGGTCGTGAAGGTTCCCATGATCACCCCGTCCGGGATCGGTATCCCCTTTGACCTTCCAGACCACCTCTCTGGGGACTCTCCTCCTTGCTCAACTGTCCCAGCCGCAGGACCTCTGCACATCATGCTTCATGGCCTGGAACACGCTTCCCCAGGTATCCACAGGGTCACATGCTCACCTCCATCACGTCAGCCTTCAGTGAGGTCCCCCGGACCATTGTACTTCAGATGCCCCTTCCCCCCTCTGCTGACATTCCCAGCCCTCCTTACTTTGTGTGTGTGCGTGCTCAGCACGGATCACCTTCTGACTTACTCTTTGTTCTATGTATCGACTATGTTTATTGTTTTATTGTCCCTCACCTCCGGCTAGGACGCCTACGTCATAGGAACAGAGGCCTGTTTGGTTTCCTGAACGTCCCAACGCCTGTGGCAGTGCCTGTCCACAGTGGACATCAGTGATTGGACGATTATAATTTCTTAACCTCTATGACCTTGGCTCCTTCATCTGTAAAAGCAGGTTATTTGGAGGATTAAATAATGAATCTAAATGCCCCACACTCGTGCTGGCACATGTAGTTTCAGCTACGTCCACTCCCTTTCCGCAGTGACTTCTCTCAGAGACCTCCGCCCCTTTTCAGACACTGCTGAGGTTTCAGCTCACGGGTTCCTCACAGGAAAGGGGATGGTCTGGGGGTGGGGGGAGGACAGTATGTGAGATCCCCATATGCCTCCCCCAGAGCCTTACCCTTGTCCACCGCAGGCCCAGTGGGAAGGTTCCCCAGGGAGCGTTTGTTTTCTGGGTCCTTCTGGCTGTCAATGTAGTGTTAGATGGGGATGTAGAAGCACAGGTCCATGCCTGCCCTGCAGATTCCCAGAGAGGAAAAACTGTAATGGTGGGAATAGAACTAAAGAAGAAATTTGCTTCATAAACAGTGAAACAGATGATTTGAACAGTAAGGAAGAATTAGAAAGAGCAATAATATGTATATATATATGAGAACAAATTACTCTCATTGAAAAGCGTGCGACCGCAGTGCTGGTGCCTTCCTGATGAAGGTGTGCGTAATGAAGACTTTTTTTTCAGGGTACATTATTGTTGTGACACGGCAAGTTTAAATAAACTTTTTCCCTCTAAATTGCAACCCACACACACAAAAGCAGTGACATAGAAAAGTCATAGTTCTATTTACTCTACAGCAGTATAAATGTTACTCTTTTTCCATACTTTATGAAAAGTAAAAGCATAGGAAAATTGTGCAAAACTGAGCGGCTGAACAGGAGTCACTGGTGAACTTGAATTGGAACCCTGAACGGTGACAAGTGTGGCTGGCTCTTCCCTCCCTCTCTGTGAAGACACATAATTTGGTCAGGTTATGACTGTATCCCGAGCTGATGGCAGGCGGACCTCCACAGCAGATGGCTGCAGTTCACAGCTTGTATTTCTCTTCCCTCCCCTCCCGTCCCTTCTTTCCTCCTTCTCTTCCTTCCTTCTTCCTTCTTTCCATCTATCTATTCTTCCTTCCTTCTGCTCTCCTCTTCTTCTTTCTCTTTCTCCAAATATATCTGAACCCTTAGGATACACAACCTTGTGCTTGACGCCTGGGCTACAAAGACAAACAAGATCTTTGATCCCAAGGAGCTTTGGTCTGCAGGCGGGACATGCCTGTGAACCAACAACTCTGTCCTAGGAGAGATGTTTGTGCAAAGTTCTATGAAACCCAGAGGAGTGGGGGTCTGGGAAGGCTGCACTGAGGGGGTGAGGGATGAGTGGTTGGGGTGTGTGGAGTTTTCCAGGACAAAGGAAAAGCGGATACACAAGCATGGAGGTTAAGCTCATGCCTTTGGTTTTGTGCATGTGGGGGGTGGGGAGTGGGCCTGACAGTGGGCGTATTGGTGGGGACAGCCCTGCCCTGGGCCTTGGGAGGCTCTGGTCTATCTGCGCTCCCCATGCTGGCTTCCCCATTACCGAAACTAGCCCATTGATGTGGAGGGAGCACCCCTCTTTAATCCTTGGTGTGGGACTTAAAGGGCACTGGCCAGAGCTCTAGACCTTTCCTGTCCCTAAGGGGTGAGCTGGACTTTCCCCTCCACTGGGTTTCTCCTCCCTTGGGGCTACTGTACACCCATGCCAGGTGCTCAGGACTTTCAGGCCACATGAGAACACTGTCTACGTCTCTTGCCATAAAACGTTTCATTTAGCGGCCATCTTCTGAGACCTAGGAGAATTTCACTGGATTCGTCAAGCACAGGCTGGGCCATCTGTGGGCTGGCGGCTTCCACAGGCCATCTTGCTGGATCCTGATCCTCCATGGGTGAAGGCTTGCCCACCTTCTGGGTCCTGCTTCCAAGCCTAAGCCCCAGAAGGGCTCAGGACAGAGGCCCAGTGCATTCAGAGGCTTCTGGAACTGGGTCCCAGCCTTGCATGCTTCTGGCAGCTCTTCTGTAGGGGAAGGCCCTCGTGGCCAACCTCTCTTCTCAGGCCTGGCCCTGAGCCCTAGAAAGTCGCTGCCAGGATGCTGAGTGCAGCTGAGCCAGAGAATCATGTGATGGACAGGGGACTTCCTCCTTTTCTGGGCAGCAAAGGAGTGTGTGACCAGTGAAACCCATGGTTGAGGACGCCGGCAGGCTCAGGCTTGAGGGCTGGAAGAAGACTCAGTGGAGTCTGGCATTTAATAAGCACTGGTTGATGGCAGCTGTGAGCTCCGGGAGTTGAAGGGTGTCTGTCTTTTTACCATTGCTCAATACAGAGCCCCACGTATGGCAGGTGTTTGGCTGACTGTGTGTCCAATGGAGGAAAGTGTGCACAAATGATGTAGTACCTTTCCTCCCCCTCCTCCAAGGAGTCCCTCACTCAGGACCTCGCTCTCAGCCCAGTCCACGTCTCCTAACCTGAGTCTGGCCTGTCTTTTCCAAGGAGCCAGGCTCAGGGTGCCTCCCTCTGTCCCACCTCCTTGTCCAAGGCTGATGTTAAACTCACTCATGCCCAGGATGTCCCTCTGACCTATTTCCTATTGCAGACAGCTGCGCGTTTGCTAAAATTTCTGATGTGATTCCCCAGATTTTTCCTTCATGAGCAAAGAAGCTTGAGATCTCAGATCTCCCCCCATATCCGAGGGTCCAGCCATCCTGGCAGGGTGGGGACGCTATAAGAAGCCTGGACACAGTCTGATAATGAGGGGGACCAGCTTGTGGTGCAATCACTGTCCTGGTGTGTAGACAAAGTGACTTGCCCTGAGCCACGTGACCAGTAAGCAGTGACTGCCTAGTGATGGCTCTAAAGTGGGGGCTGAGAACGTGGGTGTCAGTTGCCTTTGTGTGGATTCGGATTCGGCTCCAGCATTTCAGGTTTCAGAGCCTCAATTTCCTCATCTGGACATGGACATCATATTTCCTACCACAGAGAGTTGTTGGGTAGATTTGAGGGGTTAATATGTGCAAAATGCTCAGAAGGGGTTTGAGAAACCAGACAGTGCTTGCTCAGTGTCAGCCATTCATACCATTGGCTGTGCACTGTACGGCCCAGATCTGGAGCTAAGTTTTTTGCTGGAGTGTCTCGTTGAATCCTCAGAACAGATCTACGGAGTCCTACTGGTCAGATCACGGAGGTCTCAAGAGACGACGTAGCTTACCCCAAACCACCGGGCTGGCTCCTGCGCAGTGCGGACCCAGCCCCTTCCTGACTCTGGAGCCCATCTTCTTATGGAATGCTCAATCCAGAACTTTGTATTCCCACCCCTGTGCCTGGCAGCCCCCCTGAGCATCACCTCCCTGGGTGCACAAGGGGCGGAACAAAGGGCCGGCAGGAAGGGAAGCGTCTGTCGGCACCTGGGGCTGCTGCGCAGTGCAGGCCCACCTGAGTTCTGCAGGTAAGCAAACCTGGCTGGAATTCTGGAGACAGGCCTGGAACAGAGCCCCCGCCTGCCCCTCCCTGGTAGCAGCAGCAGCAGCAGCAGCAGCAACATTTCTTTTTTAAGTCAAATGTTGCCTGGAAGTCATTGCTTCAGCAATTACCTCTGAAACCCATTGTTTCCTCAGCCCCATTAACATGTCAGATCCTGGCAGCCGCTGACGGGGCAAACACCCCTCGGAGGGCTGCAATTCAATTTAAGGATCACCTCCCCTGCACAGACAGCCTCGGAGCCGGCCCATCTCCAGATTTCACCAAATCGAGGAGAGAGTCTCAGGGCGCAGTTTGATCATGCTGCTTCCTAAATTAAAAACAAAATTGTAAGTGTTAAACATCTTTAACAAGTCATTAAGCCCCAGCCATAATCCAGAAAAAGCCCCTTAATGAGTGATGACATATGTTGCGAGCGCAGTTATCTCCTAACGTTGGATGCGGAGACGGTGTGATGAAATGGCGCAGCGCTCAGGAGGGACGGATCACCACTAATGGCGGGGTAATTCCAGGCTGTTGGGCTGGGGACCCTGGAGAGACAGGGAGGCAGCCCGAGGCAGGCGGCCAGGCTGTCTCGCCCTGACGGGGCGGTCCTCAGTGTCCCTGCACGTCCTGGCCCGGGGCCTCCTCCCCGCACCGGGGGCTGCTCTGCCCCCACTCACAGGCTCAGCTCTGCTCCCAACTCTGCCCAGGGTGGGTCTGTAAGAGTCGCCCCATGGCTGTGGGGCCTCCCACGTGTCTCCTGGGTCCCAGCCCAAGTCAGGCATTTTCTCTCAGTCCTATGCGGGGACTGTTTTGCTCTTGGTCTCTGCTGGCTTCGCTGTCTGCTGCCCGTCCCTCCTTCTGGGCCCAGGTCCCCACCCTTGCACCCATCCACAGGTTGAGTTCCTCTCTTTCTGCCCGAGCCTCCATCCATTTCGTGTGCCACCATCCCCCGACTCAGTGGTTTGGCTCTGGCAGGCCACCCGCTGGACCCCTGTCTGATGTTTCTTTACCCATGTTAGAGTTCCAGACACGTGAGGAGACTAACTAGCTGCCCCTCACCCCCAAGTCCCAATTCTCAGGAGAGAAAACATGATTGGCCAAGCCTGGGTCATTGGGTTCGGCCCACCCACAGGGTGATGAGAAGCCCACAGAGCAAAGGGCTTACTTTTTGCTACTTGGACCCCTGCAACTTCAGCTCCACACATTCCACCCCCATCCATATCCTCATCTCTGCAGGGTCTGGCTCCCGAGCTACTCCCTCCCTGCGTGCTGTGGGGGTGCAGCTGGCCGTGGGATGCCCTCCTCAACTAAGCTCCTCGAGACAGAGAGGCCAGAGGCAGGCCCTGAGACACAGTGCTCTGGGGGAAACTGGTAAGGAGGCGGGGAAGCAAGGCGAGGAAGAAGAGGAAGCCATCGACAGTGTGATTTCAGGCAACATCGCAGAGGGCAGCTTCGGCCTGACCCCACGGGGAGCTCTGGAGTGGAGGTCACACGCAGAGTCACGCCTACCCGAGGCAAGTCGCACGTGCTGGGGGTTAGAAGCAAAGCGCCCCCACCTCACTCTTGCCTCATTCATTCATTCACGTGTTTATTCAACATATGTTGATTGTCACATTCTGTTGTTTATTGTTTACTCTCTGCCAAACAATTGTACTGGGCATTTTATATACTTTATTGCATTGAAAACACAACTACCCAGTGGCATAGCCACTATCATTAACTTCATTCTAGAAGATGAGGGAACCGAGGCACAGAGAGGTTTGGAAAGTGACTTGCCCGAGGTCATGCAGCCAGAGAATGGTGCAGTCAGGATGTGATCCCAGACTTCGGAGCCAGTGGGCTGTCAATTCTACGAGGAGAGGTATAGAGAATGCAGACACACACACACCCCCCTCCCCACACCCCACCAAGGCCTAGCCAACACTAACATACTGGTCCCCAAACCCAAATCATTGAAGTCTTAATGGCAAATAAAATAATTGGAATCCTGGTCCCATAGAATATCAGAGTGGGGAGAAAGCTGAGCGATCTCCTGGGTAACCCTTGCATTTCACAGACGAGCAACAGAGGCCGAGAGACTGGTCCAGAGTCCCCAAGTGAGCTAGTGAAAGAGCTGTCCCAACTGAGGCACACACAAGATGTGGCAGGAGCCAGGTTTCTGCTCCACCGCGGTCTGCCCTTCTCCCAGGAGCTCAGAAAATGCCTCACTGTGCAGTTTGCTTAAAAACAAGAGAGAAACATCATAGCAGAGGATCAATTCCTGACCACACCTTTGAAATTAGACACTTGCAGGCGTTCCCTGCCATGCTTTTTATTTGGCATCCAAAGGGAGCAGCATCACCCATCAGTGACTGGGGTGTGGCTGGTGTCACCAGGTAAGGCCTGGCAGGGGCAGCAAGCTGCTCAGACCCGGGTGTCCTCAGCTTGCTGCTGGCTCCTGCCAGGCCTGTGGCTCTTCTACCCCATCTCTGGATCTTATCCCTCCGCCCATCCTCAATTCTAAGTGTGACCCGTATCTTTGATCCTTTTTCTTCAGTGGTTCTTCTGTGCCCAAGAACTTTTTGGCTGTCCTGCCCTAGGGCTCACTACCACCTAACTTTGATGACCTTCCAAAGCTGGGCTACAAATCCAGCACCGTGAGCCCCTCAGGGACCCTTGGGTCAGGAGGCGTGTCTAGGAGTCCCCCGGTTGCTGTTTCCGTGAAGGGAAGGGTGTGCGGGGCTGACTCGCAGGCTTCAGAGTCTGGCAGGAGGTGGTGGGGAGCTTGAGCCAAGGCTGGACTGAGAATTGGGAGAACTGGTTGTCAGTCCTGGCCCGATGAAAGTCGGCTGTGTGACCTAGAGAATTCCTGCCCCTCTAAGGGCATCTGTCTGAGTACTGAGTGTGGTGGGCTGGGGTACTTTCTAGTGAACTCATCTTTGATTCTCTGGCCCAGAGACAGGTGCTGTATTCCACAGCCTCTGCGTCCTTTTTCATGTATCTATCTTAGGAAAAGGGAACATCTCCATCCCCTGGATGGAAAATGTTACTCAGAGAGAGCGGAGGACTGGGAATGTGTCTTTCCCAGCTCCCGAGCATCTGAAGTGCTGGGATGGATGGGGCTTTTCTCAGCTGTTGGTGCTCACAGCACACTGGGCACAGGGTTTGTCAGATGCCACACACCACAGAGCATCCTCTTAGTCTCTGCCCTACAGCAGCTGCTCCCCCATCCTGGGACCCAAAGAGGGACAAGAAAACCCTCTTTGTCTGGGCAGACAGCACAAAGCCTCGTTGCCATAGCAGCACCAGCCATTTCCTCCAGCTCTGATGGGGGCAGCAGCTCAGCTGGGCCTGGGCTCAGGCCCTGAGAAGCCAGGAGCAGAGGTCAGCCCTGGACGTGGGAGGTCTGAGTCACTGGGTCCCCAGCAGCGCACCAACAGAGGAGCCAGAAGCTGGGGTCACCAAGGCTGCCTTCCCTTGTCATCATCCAAAGAGGTGGGGATCGGGCCAGGGTGTTGGGGACCCAGCTGCTGAAAGAAGGCTGCTCAGATGGTGAAACCTTTCATAGCCAGGATGGCACAGGGGCCTGGCCTCGCAGGGGGTTATGGAGCCTGGAGGAAGTGGTGGAGTTGCGGGTAGGGGAGGATGGAGAAAACTGTCCTGAGCTGAACAGGCCTTGAAATATTGGTGGTGCCAAAGAGTTTCAAAACTACTAAATTTCTACAAAGGAGGAGCCCAACAGTTTCTCCCAGCTGGCTTTTCCTTTACCTGTTGTGGCCTGCTGGGGGAATGGGCTGTGACGGGAGAAGGTTAGAAGGAGTCAGGGTAGTTCCCAGGGCTTCCAGGAACAGAACTGGGATGAATGGGAGGCTAGAGACCCAGCACCTGGCTTTCTCCCAGCAGGGAACAAAGGTGCTCTATGCTCTGAAGTCACGATGGAATTTAATCTCACTTCTGCCAATTACTGTGTGGACGTGTCCAAGATGCTTGTCTTTCTGAGCCTTGCCATCCTCATCTATGGGATGGGGACACTAACACTTATCTCAGAGTGTTTTTTTAAGAACGTTAAATAAGATAATGCATGCAAAGTGTGAGGGACAGTGTTGGCCCACAGAAGTACTCAATAAATGGTGGTTACTAATAGAATCATTATTAGGCTGAACAAGATAAAAATGCCATTTTTGTAAGTCAAAAGTGGCTACATACCAGCAATTTCATCCGGTTCGACCCGATTTTGGTGGGTGCGATCAGTCCTGCATCGGGGTGGGGCTATGAGACGGTGCTGAGAGCTCAGGCCTGGGGTCGGACTGGCTCCAATCCGGTTCCACCTCTCGCTCCCTGGGTAACCTTCTAGTCGTTCAACCTGGCTGTACGCCTGTTTCCTGCCTGTAAAACAGGAGCACGAAAGTGTTGTTGTGTGGATCACATGAACCTACAGGCGAAGTGGTTAGAATGCCTGGCACAGAGCTGATCCTAAGAGAATATTTGCTGAATGAATAAATACGTTCAGCGGGGAGGGGATGATTCTTACTCCCACTTACAACAGCGGGAATAAGGGATTTGCCCAGGTCTCACACCTGGGGTGGAACCCAAGCAGTGTACCCCTGAGACCAGTGTGTTCTCTTGCCACTGCTCCAGCTGCTTGTCCCCTGCAGCCCCCTGTCTTGTCCATCCCAGCCCTACTCTCCTCTGATCATGGTCCATCTGTCCGGCCAGCCAGCCACTCCTCACCTATCAATTCTCCCATGTATTTATCCATCTCCTTTCCTTCCTCCATTCCTCATGAAACCAATTTCTGTTGGATGCTTAGTTTGGGTTGAGATGATCTAGAAACCTAGAATTCATTTTTTAAAAGTGATGTTTATTGACTTAGTTTACCCAAGGATACAGTTGGGTGAATTGTGACTACCCCACACAGTTCTGTAGCTGCCACTGCAGTCAAGATACAGAATATTTCCAGCATCCCCCACAATCCCTTGAGCCCCTTTGTAATCATGCACTCTCCCTCCTTATCCCTAGCCCCTCCGTAGCTACTGATCTGGTTTTTTTTTTTTTCTTACAGTTTTGCCTTTTCCAGAAAGTAATATAAACGGCATCAAACAGTGTGCAGCTCCTTGAGTCTGGTTTCTTGCACTCAGGTTAATGCATGTGAGATTCACCCCTAGAGGTTACATTTATCAATAGCAAGTTTAATTTTGTTGCTAAAGAGTGTCCCATTTTATGGATGTACCATAGCTTGTTAACCATTCATCCTTTGAAGGACATTTGGATTATTGCCATTTTTTGGCAATTATGAGTAAAGCTTCTATAAACATTTGTGTACAGGTTTTTGTGTGAACATAAGTTTTCATTTTTCCTAAGTAAATATACCTAGGAATAAGATTGCTGGTTCATAAGGCAAGTTGTGTTTCAATTTATAAGAAAGTGCCAAACTGTTTTCCAAAATCACTATACAGTTTTGCATTTCCATAGCAACGTATTAGAGTTCCAGTTGCTCTCCATCCTTGTCAGTACTCGGTACTGCTTGTTTTAAAAAATATTTTTAACCATTCCAATGAGCATGTGATGGTACCTCATTGTGGTTTTAATTTACATTCCCCTAATGACTAATAATCTTAGACATCTTTTTATATGTTGTTGTTGCTGCCATCCATAAGCATTCTTTGGCAAAATGTCTGTTCAAAACTTTTGCCCATTTTTAAGTTGGGCTGTTTGTATTTTTATCACTGAGTTTCAAGAGTTCTTTGTATATTCTTTATCAGATGTGTGCTTTGCAAAACTTTTTTCCCCCTTCTGTGGCTTGGTTTTTCATTTTTTAACAGTGTCTTTCAAAGAGTGGAAGGTTTTAGTTTTATTGAAGTCCAATTTATCAATTTTTTCTTTTATGGATCATGTTTTTGGTGGCATATCTATGAAATCTTTTCCTGATCCAAGGTTCCCCCTCTTTTTTCCTGAGTTTTATGAAGGCTATGATCCATTTTGTGTTAATTTTTATACATGGTATCTAGTATGGGTCAATTTTCTTTTTTCTTTTTTGCATGTGGATATATAATTGTTCTAGCACTGTTTGTTGAAAAGACTCCTTTTGCCATTGAATTGCCTTTGTTGAAAATCAATTAACCATATATGCAGGAGTCTATTGCTGGACACTTTTCTGTTCTGTTGATCTCTGTGTCTATCTTTTTGCAAACACCACGTCTTGATTATTCTAGCTTTATAGTAAGTCTTAACATCAGGTAGTGCGATTTCTCCAACTTCGTCCTTCTTTTTCAAATTTTTTTTGGCTATGATTGTTCTTTTGCTTTTCTGTATAAAGTTTAGAATCAGCTTGTTGATTTCTACAAAAAAATCTGCTGGGATTTTTATAGGGATTGTGCTGAATCTATAGATCATTCTGGGAAAAACTGACATCTTAACAATATTCTTCCAATCCATGTACACATGTCTCTTCATTTATTTAGATTATATTTGGATTCTTTCATCAGGTTTTATATTTTTAGCATATAGATATTGCACATATTTTGCTAGATTTATAACAATATTTTAAGGTTTTTGGTGCTGTTATAAGTGGTACCTTTAAAATTTTAATTTCCTATTGTTCATTGCTGGTATAT
Source organism: Propithecus coquereli (assembly GCF_000956105.1). Classification (NCBI taxonomy): domain Eukaryota; kingdom Metazoa; phylum Chordata; class Mammalia; order Primates; family Indriidae; genus Propithecus; species Propithecus coquereli. The sequence goes on along the minus strand of NW_012148052.1, from coordinate 4,465,298 downwards.
GTTAATTGATCAACAATTGATTTTTGCATATGACTTTACATACTATGACCTTGCTAGTCTCATGTGTTTCAGTAGCTTTTGTACAGATTCTTTGTAGACAATCTACGATCTACATGATTGTCTATGTAGACCATTATGTCATTCACAAATAGAAACAGGTTTATTTCTTCCTTTCTGTCTGTATGTTTTTTCTTTCTTTTTCTTTTCTTTTCTCTTCTCTCTTTTTTTTTTTTTGCCTTATTGCATTGGCTAGGATCGCCAGTACAATGTTGAATAACAGAAACCATTTTTGATTCCTCTCTTTTTCTTTTGCCCCCAATTCCATCCAATCTATCAATCTTTGTGATTAAACTTACACAATGTATCCGGAAGCTGAGCACTTCTCACTATCTCTCCTGCCACAAGCTCTCTTGCCTGGATACAGCCACCACCTCCTTGCTCGCTGGTGTCCCTGCCTCCACTCTTGTCCCCTATGGTCCCTCCTCTGTAGAGCAGCTGAAGTCATCTTTCTCTTTCAATTAGAACAAACCTGAACATCTAACCACAGCCTAAAGATTTCTACAAGAAGTGCCCCCTCCCCTCCTCTCTGACCTCATTCCCTCCATTGGCTGCACCTCAGCTATCGTAGTCTTCCTGCTGTTTCTTAAACATGCTGAACACATCTCCACCTTGGGGCCTTTCCAGTTGCTTTTCTTCTGCCTGACTCTCTGCTTCCTTCATCTCATCCCAGTTTTGCCTCACATGCCACCCCTATCAGAGGCCTTCCCTGACACTATGAGCTAATGTAGGTCTGCCCATTGCCTTCTAACTCATCATTCCTATTTTGTCTTCTCCACAGCACTTATTGGCACCTAAAATTGTCTTCCTACTTGTATGTTTATTGTCCATCTCTCCCCACTAATGGAGAGGGGTTCTATCTATGCTGTGCACGAGATTAATGTCTAGCATATGGTAGTTGCTCATTAAGTGTTTGCTGATCAACGTCTTCCAGCTCTATGGTCATTGATTGGTGGTGGCTTCAGGCTGCCCAGTTGTATGATTTCATCTATACATTCAGTCTCTTGGGTCGAGTTGTTGAGAAGAGGGGTAGCTGGTTTCATTCAAGGTTGGGGTCTTATTACGTGCGCGTGACTGCTGGAAGGATGGGCAAAGGAGTTGGGGAGATTTGAAAAGAGGGACTATAATGACAAGCAATGGAATCTAAGTCAGATAAGGGGGGATGTGAAGTCAGGGTGGGGGGAGTGACAGGCAAAAAAAGGACCTAGATTTGGCTTGGGGCAGCTCAGTTAAAAATACGTACTTCCATACATGCCCTTTCACTTGGACTGGTCACGTGAAACAGTTCTGGTCAATGAGATGTAAGCAGAAGTTGCTGAGCAAGACTTCTGTGAAGGCTATTTGAAGAGGAAAATCTCATCTGGGGATGTGCTTTCTGCTCTTTGTCCTTCTTCATCCCTAGAATGAGACAGAGAGGCTGGAGGTAAAGCTACTGTCTTGAGATATTATGTGTCCCTGTTAACCATTGCAACGGTGATACTGCAAAACAAACCACCTCAAAACTCAGTGTCCATGAATCTCCTGGTTGGCTGCGATTCAGCTGGTCTAGTCTTGGCTGGGCTGTTCAGCTTTGCTTTAGGCTGTGGCAGGGAGGGAGGTGCTTCTGCAGGTGTCTCTCATCCTCTTCTTATGGGCAGCAGCAGAAGCCCAAGAAAGCAAGTGGAAATGCACAAAGTCTCTTAAGGCCTAGGCTTTGAACCGGCACATGGTCACTTTCTGCCTCATCGTGTCGGCCACAGCATGGCTAAACCCAAAGCCAAGAGGTGGAGACATATATTTCCCTCCTTTAGTGGGAAGAACTGCAGAGTCACATGGTAACAGGCCTGGCTGCAGGGAGGGTAAGGCTCTGGGGTCGGTAATGCAAGTGACCACAGTGGGCATGAAAGCTGCCCTCAAAACATGGTAGATCGGGAAGCCAGAGGAGTTGAATGACTTCCTCAAGCAGCTGTTGTCTGTTTACAGCTTGTTAGGGGAGGAAAAATATTAGTATATTCCTTTTTGGTTAAGCCACCGCAGTTGGATTTTCCACTAAAGACAATTTCCAAGCTATATTATAGGGAGCTTAAGGATAGAAAGAAGGTGGAGGCACCAATGACTTGGAGTCTCAATGAGATCAAAGAAGGGAACTTGTGGAAAGAAACGAGAACGCTAATACATTTTGATTGGACAGCAAGTATTTTGAATTGGTGACTTCAGAGGTGGGGCAGTTCCTGGTGGTGACAAGACCTAACGTGTGACAAATGTGGAGAAGAGGAAACTGGAGATGGGGAGGCCAAGAACTGAAGAGCCGGGGTTGGTGGGGGGTGTTCCCCATCTGGACAGTCAAGACATGAGAAGGAGCTGGGTTTGGAAAAAGATTGTGATGCACGATCTGAAGTCTTCACTGAGCGAAGAAGCGTGGTCAGCAGAGAACTGGGACAGGGGAGGGCAGTGCCGCCAGATGGCGAGGGTCTCCAAGGAGCTGAGGGTTTTACAAGAAGATGGGGGAGAAATGGAATGTCCAAATTCATATTTATAGCTCAGGTTGCTCCTTGAGATTTAGACTCACGAAACAGCCCTCTAGACTTTTGCATTTCATGACGGTCTCCCCATCCCCCAGGCATTTCCAAATCAACAGATCTGGGACCAGGTGCATCATAGTCCTCTGCAAACCCAATTCTCCTCCTGGTCACCTCTCTCAGTGAGTGACTTGCCACCCACTCACCCAAACCAGGGACCTGGTAATTATTCCAGAGTTCTCCCTCTCCTTCATCCTATCATTAAATCCTACTAATTTTACATCACAAATATGTTTCAGTCCACCCCCTCTTCTCCTTCATGCCCTATTTCAGGTCTCCACCATCTCCTGTTGGTCCCTCTGCCTCCTTCTCCTAACCATGCACCCTGCCTCTAGGGTCTCCCCATGAAATCCATTATCTGACACCTCAGGGAACCATGCCAATGTTGGCTGAATCTGAAATCACACTCCGCACCAGAAGCCAATCATGAAATACCTGCTTTGTCTCTCAGATACATGAATATGAAAATGGGTTTGAAGCAAGCAGGGTGGGGGCGTGGGCGCGGGGAGAAGGATCAGGAGGTTCCCCGAGGGGAGCCCGGGTTTCTTCCGTTGTGGGGGAACCTGCGAAGTGGGGTCCCCTTAGCTGCACCGACTGGATGGGCTTGGTTGTCGTGGGCACCGAAACATCCTCACATTACTCACTGTCTCGGAGGTCCTGCAGACGCCTGAGTGTGGGACAGTGAGCGGATGTCGGATGTCAGAGCGGCCTGGGGGCGGGGAGGCCAGATGGCAGGATGGGGGCGGCGAGAACACTGAGGAGGGCTGGCAGCAGCTGGGAAGATCAATGCCTTTCCCCTCTCCGCGTTCGCCTGTGTTGCCATCCCTGCTCAGATGAAAGAAATTCAAATAGTTATTGATTCTCGCTGAGGGGAGAATGTAGGGATCTGGTCTGTCTGCGTTACAGCTGCCCCGGCCCCTCCCCGGCCCCTGGCAAGCCCAGCCCCAGCCCCGGCTGGAATCGAGGCCTCCATCCCTGCCCCAGCCCATCACCTCCCCTCGTCTTTGGCTGGGCAATGAGCTCAGTTAAAAATACTCACCTCCCTACACCCGCTTTCATTTAGAGGGGCCGAGGAAATAGAAACCGAAGTTGCTGAGTTCCTAGACCTCCAGCTCAGCATTGGCCCCTCAGCTAAAACTGATTTTTACATTTTTAAAGGATTATAAAGAAAAACAAAGAAGAGTATGGGACAGAGATATAGGTATGCAGCTTAGAAAGCCTAACATATTTCCTGTCTGGCCCTTTACAGCGAAAGTTTGCCAAGCCCTGGTTTAGATTGTTTTCCTGCTTGAGGCTTTGCAGGTGTATTTTCCCAGGTCCAAGCACTAAGAGCTAAAAGCCTTGTGCTGCCTCCCTGCAGGCAGGCCTCAGCCGGGGTCTGTAATCTCAGCCCCCTGAGGGGCAGGAAGGGGGTCAATCTTCTCAGTGGGAGCCCAAGGCTGCTTTGCAAGGGCTGTTTTGGCCCCTGTCACCCCTCCCGGTTCCTCATCCTCTGGGCAGGGACACCCAGAGATGCCTCCTCCATGGAGGCCGGTCAAGGACCGGACAACTTCCCAGGAGCTGTTCTGAGGAGCAGTGACCACAGGGCACACGAGTCCAGGTGCTGTGTGTCCCCCATTGGACTGGCTCCTGAGGCCTGGGAGTTGTCCTGACCTCTCAGCTCTGTTTTCCCAGGCTGCCCAACTCCTGGCGGTGACCTTGGGACCTTGGGCCAACTCCCAAACCCCTTTGAATCTCAGCTTCCTTAGCCTTAAAATGGAAATAATCATAATGACCAGTGAGGGTCATTTTAAGTATTTAATATAAAAATTGTTTTCTGGTTTTTTATCAGTATTTTAGTAAAGAGAAATGCCTAAAAAAACAAACCAACAACCAAAAAACAAGAATACAAACAAAACAACCCCAAACTGAATTTCTGGCCTGCAAAGGCAGACATCACCATGTACAACCAGAGCCCGCACTGGGAGCTGAAGGCTGGAGCTCTGCCTCCTGCTCTTGGAGTGCAGTCACCTTGAGCAGGTGGACGTGGAGATGCTGTCATTTGTCAATACAAGGAAAGGTCTGATGGTGACTGCTACACCTGTAGATAGGTTTCTGGACCAGCTCAGGGCCAGGTGATCCGAGGGAAAAGGCCGGAGCTTGGGGCTGAGCTGCTGAGCTCACCACTGACCCCGCCCCTCCGGATGTGCAGGAATCAGCAGGAAGAAGCATCGATCCATCACATCGGCAGCTGGGCCACGTGGGTTGCCTATTGATTTGAGGCCTGCCTCTTCTCACCCCTTCCCCGTCCCTCCCCCAGTGGGCAGCGTGAGTCCCTGTTGCCTTCTGCCTCTGACAGCACAGGGGATGGGAGGGCAGAGCAGGGGGAGGCCGAGAAATCTCCCTGATCCCTCTGGACAAAGAGATCTAGCAGCTGCATGTAATTCGGGACTCTGATAATCCCTAATCCCTAATCCGGCCCCATTTGCACATAAATGCAACGCCTGGCTTCTGACCCTAGGGGTCCTGGGAGCCACTGGGGGGTTTGTCCCCCTTTATTTGCTCTTCAAGTTTCATTGGCTGAAAGCCCCTCTGGCCTCCTGGCCACTGAAGGGAAGAGGATTTCCCAAAGACGTGGCTTTCTCAGGATGGAAAGGAATTCCTGCAAATGGGGCTCTCAATATCCAGGGCTCCAAACCAGACCCCCAGAAAGGCTGGGGAGGTGACCACAGGGCTGGCATGCCTGCTGTGCTGTGGCTGGGGGGCATCAGCTGGCTGGGCCCTCGGAGCTGGCGTGGGAGGTAGGGGTCCTGGGGGAGCCCTGAGGGGACCACAAAACAGGGCATCTCGGGAATTAGAGGCAAGAACTTGCAGCTGGGGGGAGACAGGCCTTTGATAGTCTCACATAGGACAGACATAGCTGTAGACACAGAGGTGCGTGCCTAGTTCTCTAACATTTATTGAGAACTTACTATGTGCCTGGGACCCTATTCAGTGTTTTACAAACATTATGCCATTTTATGCCACAACAACTCTTCAAAATGAAGTAGCTGAGGTTATCCCTGTTTAACACCAAAGCTGAAACTCAGAGAGCTGCAGTGAGTGGCTCAGTGTCTCCGTCAGTGTTGACACAGCTGAATCTCACTCCAGAAGCACAGCGCTTCTGCTCAGGCTGCCTCGATGCCTCCCATGGCTAACGCGGCCTCAGACAAGAGGGATGACCATCTTCCAGGGCCTTCCAGTGGAGTGGTTAAGAGTCAGATTGCCTGGGTTGTATGGCAGAGGGTGAATGGCAATGCTGTCCCCCTAGACTTGAGCAAGAGAAGTCCCTGCCCTGCCCCTCCCCTGGGGTAAGGAATCCTTAGATCCAGGGGATGGGCCCACCTGGAGTCCTACTCTTCATTCTAGATGACGATCATGTTCCAGGTACCCGGGACACCAGGGCTCCCTGTCCCAATGCCCCACACCCACTTCCAAGGCCTGTGTGAGCCTCTTCCCTGGGTCCGTCCTCCCAGGGCAGGCCACACTTCGAGATGTGGTCAAAAGGCAGCTGCTGGCCGGGCGCGGTGGCTCACGCCTGTAATCCTAGCACTCTGGGAGGCCGAGGCGGGCAGATTGTTTGAGCTCAGGAGTTCGAGACCAGCCTGAGCAAGAGCGAGACCCCGTCTCTACCAAAAAAATAGAAAGAAATTAATTGGACAGCTAAAAATATATAGAAAAAATTAGCCGGGCATGGTGGCGCATGCCTGTAGTCCCAGCTACTCGGGAGGCTGAGGCAGAAGGATTGCTTGAGCCCAGGAGTTTGAGGTTGCAGTGAGCTAGGCTGACGCCACGGCACTCACTCTAGCCCGGGCAACAAAGCGAGACTCTGTCTCAAAAAAAAAAAAAAAAAAAAGGCAGCTGCTTGCCAGCGTCTGGGTGTTGCATGTGGACAGAGAAGGGCTGTGGCTGGCATAGAGCTCTGCAGAGTCTAAGACTCTACAAGCAAACCTGGCCTTCCAGGTCCTTACGAATTTATATTTATCAAGGTATTTTATTCAACATATTTATAATTTTTAAATGTCTAAGTTTATGGTATGTGGCCCTTCGTGGTGCCCTTCCCTGGAGCCCTGCAAATGTTCAGGGTGTCCAGACTCCAGCACAGTCTGCTTGCTGGGGTTCAGGCTCCAGGTTCTGCCCCTGACTGGTTATGTGACCTTGAGCAAGTTACTAAATCCCTCTGTGTTTCCTATTTTTTTAATCTGTAAAATAGCAGTACCTACCTCATTGCAAGAATTAAGAAAGATTATACATGTAGATTGCTTAGAAATACTGCCGGGGGCGTAGTAAAGGCTGGCTTGGATTTAGCTGTTATTCCCATTTCAGAAGGGCTGAGTTTAGAAAGATTCAATTTAACTTCCTGTGACCCTGGAGGCAGAGCACGGGTCCGGAGGGACAGTGAGCATTGCGGTTGAGATCCAGGCAGCTGTCACTCTCTTGCTGTGTAAGCTTTTGCAAATTCCTTAGCCTCTCTGTGTCTCTTTCCATCTCTAAAATCCCCCAAGCTGGAGCGTACTTAAGGATTAAATGAGAAGATATCTGACCATGCCTGGCACAGTAGCCGGCACATGGTAGAGTCGACCATTTTCCAGTTTTTCTTTTGAAGCATCCTCATTTCTTTCAGTTGTCCTCCCTTCTGTCTTTACTCCTCACTCAGATTCATGGGCACTTGCTTCTAAATGAATGGATTACATATCTGTGCAACCATAGGAATGTGTTTTCCAGATGGGGAAGCTGAGGCTCGGAGAGGGAAGTGGTTTTCCCGGAGTTACACAGTGATGGGGAAGGAGCCAGGACGTGGGCCAAGGAGCCGTGGCGTAAAGCCTTGGAGTGGGGACAGCGTGGGCACTTGCTCTGGGAGCAGCGCTTAGATGTTGCCCCTGAAGTATTAAATCACCCCCAGTGGGTGGGGACCCATTTTACATGTGACAAGACAGAGCCTCAAGGCCATGAAGGGACCTTTGGACCTTTCTACAGTGTCCCCCTCTCTCTGCTACCAGTTTCCTGGGCTTTGGAAGCCTGGGAAGGAAGCATTCCTAAAACCAGCCCTGGCTTTGAGCAGACTCAGCTTTGCAATGGGATTTCTCCCAGCTTCCCAAAGGATGGGGCGTAACGACTGTGAGATGATTGGTACCTTCCCTCCCTGGATTGGACACCAGTTTCTAGAATTCCCTGAGGGGCTAACCTCTAATTTTGGTATGTTAATGTGTGGAATTTAATGGCATATTTATTGCTTATGTAGATGCTAGTTATTTACATGGGAAACTGATTTATCTATTAGATAATTAGTAAACTTCAATAATTGCAAAAACCTTTTAGCAATCAGTTGACATTTAATTAACATACAATAACTGTCTTATTAAATCTACATTAAATGCCTATTGGAGTTAATTAAAACTCATACCTATGACTCCACATTCTTTGGGAATCCTCATTAAAGCCCAGCAGTAAGAATGCAGATGGAGAAATTCCCTAGAAAGCATTTTGTAATGGAGCCGCCCCTACTCAAACATTTATTCAGTGCCTATTATGTACTTAAAATAATGAAAGCAAAATAGAAAATGGGCCTTGCCTTCAAGGAACTTAGAGTCTGGTGTGTGTGTGTGGGGTGTGTGGATTAATCAAATAGTCACACAGACAAATGTTACTCTGCAACTCTGAGAGGTACAGGAAGGGCAGGTAGGTGCTGGGAAAATGCCCAGTAGGAGGATTTGTGATGGGATTTGTGTTTGGAAAAGATCATTCTGGTCACGGTGAGGATAATGGGCTGGAGGCAGATCTGAGTGGACGTGTGTAAATCAGTCAGGAGTCTATTGCAGCAGTCTAAGTGAGAGAAGCCAGTAGCTTGTGCTGGATAGTGGTGAGGAAGGAAAGACATTGAAACAGTCAACCCTTGGCAGGAGCTGGCAACTGGAAGGGAGGACGAATGAGGACTCCCACACGACTGGCTGCTGGAACGGGCTGGCTGGTGCCTTTCATCAAGCAGGAGCACTGGGAGAGGTCCTGATTTGGGCTGAAGACCAGAATATCAGTTTTGGATATGTTGAGGAGGAGATGTCCAAGAAGAGATGTGAAATAGATAGATCAATATCTAGGCTTTGAAGTCAGAAGAGAAGTTAGAGCTAAAGATTTAAAAAGTTCTGATGCTTGGTTTCTGCTCTGAAGATGCCGATTTAATTAGTCTGGGCTGCAGGTAATCCTAAAATCCAAGTCTGAGAATGAAGAGTCTAGAAATAGAAAGTATAAACATAGAACAGGGACTTCTTTATCCACTGCCTGGATCTGGGCATCCCCAGCTGGTTTGGTTCACCTCCACCAGAGCCATCCTCATCTGCCCATAGACATGAGTTCATGTTATTGTAGATGCTGCAAGTAATAATCATATCGCCCCGGTTCCTGAGCGCTTCCGTCTGCTGAGTGCTTTGCTTCTGTTCTCCCGTTTGATCTTCACAACAAAATGATGAGCTCTGTCTTATCTCCATGTTACAGTCAAGGAAGCAGAGGCTCTGAGAGCTGTCGTGTCTCGCTCACTGTCACAGAGGTGGTATAAGAGGAAACTGGGATTTGAACCCGAATCCACTGGACTCCAACGTCCTCATGCTCTATCACTAAGATGTACGGCCACTCTCACTGTAAAGCCAGAGAGGCTCTTTAACATGCCTCTCTCACAGCTTGTATGTCAGCCGAAAGATATGGACAGCTTTGAGAATGCCATCTAGGTCTAAGGGGCAGCCTTGGTCCTCAGCAAGAAGCTCTTGCTCTCTGGGGAGACAGAGATGATGGATGTTTGCTCGTAGACTTCTCCCTTCCCTAGGAGCTATCTGCTGGTTTGGAGGCATAAAAGGCTAACAAAGAAGAAAGAAAGAATTAACATGTATTGAGTAGGCCGAGAAATTATTGCAAAGGACCCTAAATTCACATGTGCATCATCAAACCTTGTCCACAAGCCAGCACTTTTCAAAGAATATTCCACCGTTAAATGGTGTTACTTGGAAATAATGAAAACTTTCTGTGGTCAAAGAACGGAAACTGCTGGACTCCTCAGATCTTTTATTATGCTCCTATGAAGCTTCAAGAGAGGTAAGAGTATGCAATTTCCTAATCTTATTTAACCCAAAATGCTTCTTCTCTTTTCTTTTTAACAGAGCATCTAGCTCAGCATTTCTCAAAGTGTGGGTCCCAAACCACCTGTGTCAGAACCACCTGAGAGGCGTCCTAAATTGCAGACTCTTGGTGCCCACCCTGACTCTCGGATCCTGTGTCAGAAGTTCCCTGAGTGGGGCCTCAAAGATCTGTGGTTTGATTGAGCACGCCAGGCGACTCCAACGCCTGCTAGGCTTTCAGAACTACTCTCCTAGAAGGACTCGTGTTTTGAGAAACACATGTTGGGAAATGCTGCTGTGCCTGAATAAATTTATTTTTAATTTCCATGAATTGCTACTTTAAAATGGATATAGATGCTGTCATAAACAAAATACAAATTTACTTGAACTGTTGCCAAAGCCACGGTAGTTTTTGTTGAGCACTAATATTTTTGATCGGGAGGGACTCAAAAGTACAATTACCCTCCTGTGTGGGGTCAGTGGGGTATTTTAAAATGAATAAGGGGTTCTCATGTCCTGAAACGTGGCCCAGAGCACGCAGAGGCGGTCTGAGCTCTGTGCAGCCTGGGGATTCTAGGGGCACCGGAAACCACGGACAGGGCAAAGAGAAAGGATTTCTGACCATTTTGTTCCAATCAGAGCAGTTTTATTATGCTCTGTTTAAATTTTGTTTGAAATCAGGGTCCTGCTGCTTTGGAAGGGAAAAAAAAAGTTTGCTGACCACTGATGCAATTCCCTCATTTGTCAGAGGAGGGATCTGTGACCCAGAGAGGGAAAGAGACTTCTCTGCGGTCACCCAGCAGTCACCCAGAGGGCCAGTGGCAGAGCCAGAGCAAGACTCCTTGGCCAGCACTTGGTCCCAAGTTGCTGTGCAGAGTGTCAGGGCTGTTAAAATGCAGCCCACGGCCAGTGCGGCCAAAGTCAGCTGGAAGTCAGAGCGGGGAAGCAGTCCGAGGAGAGCCCGCGTCTTCCTCCTTGGGGCTGACCTCCCTCCCTGGCCTCACCGTTCCTCTCCTCGCTGCCTTTTCTGAGCACCTAAGCATATGTATGAAGTGGAAATCAAACGCCTGCCTCGGACTTGACAGAATTGCTGAACTAAGAGCCATATAATGTCCTCTACTGAAGGACATCACCTTGTCAAGATAAAGCTTGGTGAACGCTCCGCAGGAAGCCGGGCTTCCAGGGCGGATCATGTATATTCATGGGGCTCAGGCCTGCCCACTGCACCTCCCCCCAGCTCCCTGCCAGATGATGACCAGCCTGGGGAGCCCTGGGCCGGGCCGGTTTGGGTTCTACCACCACCTGCCCCTCTCTGGGAACTGTCCCGGCGGAGGCTTGTATCCTGCCTTCATTGATTTCAAGGCCAGGTTTCCCTTCACCTCCCTCCGTTTGCCTGTGCTCTGCACTCTCCCGCTTTGGGCACCCAGGAGGCACACCCAGCGGACTCCTAAGCATGGCGTTCAAGGCCCTCAGTGAGCCAGCCCTTACCCCCGGTGATAGCATCTCCACGGACTCTGCCCAGGAACTCCCCAGAGCGTCTCGTTTTCCTTGCTGTCACCTCCAGACTCTTTGACACTCTCACGCTTTTGCTCAGCCTGGTCCCCTGCCTGGGGACTCCCTTGCCCCCTTCCCCATGTGGTGAAACTTCCTTACCCTTTAAGGTCCAGCTCGCACGTCACCCCTCCCCGAAGCATCCTCTAGCCCCTTCCTCCTCTTCACAACCAAATAACATCCTCTGGCCTCATGCACTTTAATTACCCATTACTGTGTCTCTTTCCCCCACTCCACTGGGAGTTTCTCGAGGTCAGGGCAACCACATCCCTGGAGTCCAGCCCAGAGCCCAGCCTGGAGTCGGGACCAGCAAGTTCGAACTGACATCCGGCTTACTATTCCATGTGTACACCTGCTCAGGCTGCTGGAATGCAGCACCACATGCTGGGCGCTTAAGCAACAATCTATTTTCTCATAGTTCTGGAGGCTGGAAGTCCAAGATTGAGGCATCAGCAGGGTTGGCTTCCTCTGAGGTCTCTGTCTTTGGCTTGCAGATGGCCGTCTTCTCCCTGCATCTTCAACGTTCCGTGTCCAAATTTCCTTTTCTTGTAAGGACACCCGTCAGGTTAGGGTCCCCCCGTAGACCTCATTTTACTTTAATCCCCTTTAAAGACCTATCTCTAAACACAGTCACCTTCTGAAGTCCTAGGGGTTAGGACTTCAACATATATATTTTGGCATATTGTTACACATAGCACCATGTGACAAAATTACCCCCGAATTTAGCAGCTTTTACATGCAGGAGGTTTTATTATTCACATGAAGTCTGTGGGTTGGGATTGTGGGCAGGATACTGCAGGGATGTCTTGTCTCTGCTCCACAACGTCTGAGCCTCAGCTAGGAAAAGGCAAAGGCTGGGGCTGGCGTCCTTTGACGGCTGATTTGCTCACAAGTCCAGCGCACGGGCTGGCACGACACAAAGACCAAACTGCAATGGAAACGCCTTTCCCTGTGGCTGGGCTTCCTCACAGCATGGCGGCCCAGGGTAGCCGGGCTTCTGACCCGGTGGCTCGGGGCTCTAGAGGCAAATGTTCCAGCGAGCGAAGCAGAGCTGCCTCACCTTTAATGACAGCGTCACTTCCCTCGTCCGCCGGTGGGTGAAGCGGGCACGAGCTGTCTCAGTCTGTGCCGTGATAACAAAACGCCACAGACTAGGTCTTTTAGATAGAACAAAAATTTATTTCTCATGGTTCTGGAGGCTGGGAAGTCCAAAATCAAGGTTTCGGCAGGTTCATTGTCTGGTGAGGATTCAGTCTCTGTTTCCAAGATGGTGCATTCTCTGGAGGGGAGGAACACTGTGTCCTCTCGTAGCAGGGGGCAGAAGGGCAAAAGGGACGAAATTCCTCTCTCAAGGCCTTTAACAAGTGTCAAGGGAGGAGCCCTCAGGGCCTAATCACTTCCTAAAGGCCCTACCTCTCAATGCTACCACATTGGCAACACCGGGGGTTCAGAGGGAGCGCATTCAAACCAGGGCGCAAGCCCTTCTCCATCCACATTTCGATGAAGGAACGACAGGGTCACATTGGAGAAGAGTGTGTGGGAGGTGAGACATTGCTGTGGCCATCTTTTTGGGAAAATGCAATCAGCCACGACTGGGTTAAATGGAATTCACAGGACACCTTGCAAGCATCATCATCCGACATGTTGGAGTTGGTTGCAGTGGGGGAAAACCAGTTTTGGTTCTCTTGTTTTCCTTGGAACATTACTTTGCATATATGCATGTATTGGGGTTCAGTGTCTTTGATCTTCATGTTTACCATTATAACGACTGCAGCTCTCACGCATTAGTTGTGTGGCTTTGGAGGCCAATGAGCTATTCCTCCCAGAGCACTCAACGTGGGGCCTGAAGCATGGCAAATACCCACAGTTTTTGAGTTCCCTGTGTGTTAAGCACTTGGAATCATCTGTTTGTTTAGTCAGCATACATTTCTCCCATGCCTTCAGGGGACCAAACACTATGTTTAGGAACTTATCCATCACTTGCACAGTAAACAGATCTGTGAATTTTGTCGTTCAACAAACACTGTCATTGTTCAGTCATTCAACAAACGCTGTTCCGGCATCCACCCTAGGGAAAGAAGGGGCTCTTGGCAGAGGGGGCTGCTCTCCAGCTAATGCTGAGCTCAAGATGCATTGGGCGGAATTCTAATAGCATCGCGTGTTTCATTTTGCCCATTACAACACCATTATATTTTAAAGCTTGTCTTTCTAACTCTCCTATTTTTCTTCTAGACTGCACTCCTGCTATATGGCTCCAGTTTCTCTAACCATTAGGAAGGTATTATAGTTACTGGAGATTCATCTATCATTTTATGAGCCTCTTTCAAGAGAGGAAATAACAGGTTGTTTCAAGTGCGAAGCGACGGCTCACAAAGCCCCGCCGAACAGGCGTCCTGCTCCCAGGGGATCTGCCAGCGGTGTTTGTCTTTGACACAATAAGCAAAAGATCAGAAATGATTACAACAAATGGCAGAGTAAACAATCCACCTGCAACAAAGGGCACCTGCCCAGTGCTGTAAATTGGATCCACACACAGTGGCCAATGCCAGGCCCTGGCCCTGATGGCTCCATCGCACTTCTGAGGGCTGTGGGGGTGGGGGGCAGGGCTGAGGCTCCCCTGCCCAGCCCTGGCCTAAATGCCTTGGCATCCTGATGCCCAAATCAGAGCACCCTCCAGGGGCTCTCCTTACTCTGGCTCCAAAAGCCCCTCATGGTCCTGGGGGCTTTGCCTATTTTGCCCACTGCTTTATTCTGGTTGCCTGGAACCCTGTCGGGCACACATCAAGCATTCAGTGAGGATTTCTCAGGAGAGGGAAGGAATGAGTGAGCGAGTGGGCTGCCCCCTGCCCACCTCTCCAGCTCCTTCTCTTGCTTCTCTCTCCTCATAGTTTTCACTGAATTTCTTTCAGTTCTAGAAGAGCACCTTTGTTCCTTCCAGGCCTCCTTTGCCCACTCTGCCTCCTTTGCTTGGAACACTCTCTTCCACCTCTTTCTGGTGAACTCCACACACCCTTTAAGTCTCAGCTCAGATGCCCCTTCTTCCAAGAGGCCTTCCCTGACCACACTCCCCATCCCCCTGCCCAGGCCCATCCACTCTAATGGCACTTTCTCTGGAATATTCCTTTTCATAGCCTCTTGTCTGTGTTCCCCACGAGGACGTAAGCTCTTATTCACTGCTCTGTTCACTGCAGAGACAGCCAGAGACTCACGCTCCCCTTCCACAGTGTAGAGCAGCTGCCCAGCAAGGGCCATTTCCCAACCTTGCTGGCATTCTCGAGACTACCTTCTGCAGCAGTATGTTAATGGAAGTTTATGTGTCCCTTCTAAGCCAGAGTGGTTAAGTGGGAGCACCCAATCCTTCATACCCTCTTTCTCTCCTTCTTCAACCTGATGCAAAGGATCCAGCGAAGGACTCTGAGGAGACACTCATGGAAGGACCGTCAATCCCCAAGACAGTGCCTGGCGCTGAGCCCCCCAGGAGAGTTGATCAAGGGGAATATCTGCATTGGATTTTGCATGCGTGTGAAGTAAACTCTTACTGTGTTAAACTGCTGATGCTTGGGGGATGCTCATTACAGCAGCCAGCATTGACAGATCTACTGCTCTATCTTAACAAATATTTGTGGACAAGAGAGTTTCCTGGCCACACAAGCCACATACCATGTCTGCACAGCCACCTGGGCCCAGAACTTCCCAGGAGCCCATAGTTGGCTGCAGAATAATTTGGGAATCAGTTCACATCATCGTTAAAAGCATCAATTTGTAGATTAGATGGACTGAGCCTTGTACCATTGGGAAACATAAAGATTCTTCGCTCATGGATAGAAATGGCATTATTCAGCACAGAGTATCTTAATTAAAATAGGCAAATAATGACCTTTGACAAAGCACATTAAATAGAGTAAGTATGACTCTCTCCCTCAACCCTCGTCCCATTAAGTCCCATAGATGCCACCTCTATCTAGCTTTCCCACTTGTCCCTGCGAAACAGTTCTATGGGCAGCCTTGAACCAACCCAGTTTTCCTCCTTTTCTCACTTAGAGTTCTCAAGAATAACTGTAGAATGTGCTGAGAACGTAACGTCCTGAGATGGGAAGGGCTTGGCCAGAAGAGCCTGGGCTCAGTTCCAGATCTTCCTTTAGAAACAGAGTGTCCTTCAATGCATTTGCCCAGGGACTTATGTCGCCCTGGGGTATAAGACCGGGGGCGCACTGTGGGGTCCCTGAGCTGTGGTGCAGGTGGGGCGTGAGCGGTCATGACTCCACCTGCCCTGGGCAGCTTTCCTGAGCCCTGGGGGACCTGTTCACAGTGAATCCCACACTTCCGCCATCCCTGGCTCCTGTCTGTGAGTGATAACCCGCCTCGCATACCTTGTGTGTGGGTGCCGTGTCCGACTGGTGCGCAGTGACCCTGCTCCAGAGTCCCTATTTCCACCTCCCCTGCCCAGCCCCGGTTCCGTCCTTCTCGCCTCTCAACAGAACCACCCACGGACCTCTGGACCGTCTACTCCCCTCCATGTTCAGATTTGGTGAACACTCGCTTTTACCCGTGTTCTCTGTCTCTCGCATGACAGCTGTAAGGCTGCCTAAACCCAGACCTGACTTCACTGCCACCCGTTGCTTTTGGGGGAGTTCATGCTGCTTTACCTAATGTTCAAGGCCCTTCGAGGTAATGGTTCCTGTTATTCTCTCTTTCACCCAATCTCCTCCAGGTCTCCTTTACTCACACAGGGCCTCAGAGACTCTAAACCCCACTCCCCCGTTTGTACCTGGAGAATTTCTGCATCCACGACTTTGCCCATGCTTTTCCTCCTATCAGGGCATGGCCAGGCTTCAAGGCTCCACCCAAATGCCACCTTTTCCAGGGAGCCTACTGGGATCATCCTCTGAAATCCCATACCCCTCAGCTGTGCCTCTCTTAGCCTGGGTGACCCTGAAAGCAGAGCTTTAAGAACAGGCTTGTGTGTCTTTAATTTATCTGGAAGACAGTGCCAGGGAGCACATGCGAGGATCCGAGGGGACGAGGTGGGGAAGGAGGGATGGCCAATACAAGGACAAGTCACCCAGTGGGCCTCCGTTCGAGGCCTTAAGAAATGAGCCTGAGGATTGTTTGCTGGGGCAATGAAAGATGGCCCCACAGGTGTCACCTGCGTCCCCTTCTAGGTTGCACCTGTGCATGGCAGTGGTTCCCTCTGATACCTCTCGCTAGGACTTTAGAGAAGCTGAGGCAGGAAGTGAGGATCCTGTGTCATGGCCTCAGATGTGGCTCTGTCAGGTTGCACCTGCGAGAAGCTGACCAAAGTCTGCAGAGCTGGTCCCTCGGTGGTGGCTGGAGTGACAAGGATGCTGAGATGTTTTAAAGCGGCGTGTGCGAGGTGTCCGACTCCTGGCCCTGTCCTAGTCTACCTGCCATTGCAGTTTTTGTGTACACATTGCTTTCTTTGTCTCATCTAGGGATTCTTTGGGCAGGAATTATATTTTTCCCCATATCCCCCACGAGTCCTAATATTAACACATAGTAGGGCTCAAATAAATGAGTGAATAAAAACATTCAAATGGTTGTTTTCCTCTGCAGAGAAAGAATATATAACATACCCAAAGGAAATCTTCCTTCAATGGGAATTAGAAAAGAATGGGAGCAGGGTAGCTATAGCCAGAGAAACCCTGAACAAAACAACGATGATAATATTAATAATAATAGCTAATAGATACACGGTGCTTTGCACATGCCAGGTGGTTTAAGTGCTCTATAGATGAGCTTATTTGGCCCTCACAGCAGCTAAATAAAATAAGCATTATTCTTCTTCTTCTCATTTTACAGATGGAGAAATGGAGGCAGGGTCTATTTAAACTTCCTCAAAGTCCCACGGTTGTGAGTAGAAAAGCTGGGATTTGGCCTGGGTGGTGGTCTGACTCCTGCATCTGGACACCTGGCCACACACCCATTACACAGCCTGGCAGGGAGTCACCAGGACAGGTAGGGCCACTGCCTGGGACATTCTTACCACTCAGATCCTGGAAGCTGGTAAGGACAGGGGATTTGCTAAAGTTTACTTTTTCTAAAGCTTCTGATAACAGTCTGCAAATGTATGTTACATTCTTATTAGCTTTTGTTTCTGCCCATAGAGGAGGAACAAAACATGGAGTTTTATCTTCTAAGTAAGTTTTATCTTCTAAGGAGCATATTGATTTGAACAATAAGCAAAAGATAGTCACAAAATTGATAAATAATCAATGAGGAAATAAAAAGATTTTATTTTACTTATAAACCTTGGTGAGTCCTTCCAGGGGTAATTTGGCAATATGCATCAGAAGCCTTAAAAGTTTGCATATGCTTTGATCTAGCAGTTCCTTCTGGAACAGATCCTAAAGAAATAGTCAAGGATGTATGCAGAGATTTAATTATAAGTGTATTTACCAAAACATTGTTGATGGTAGTGAAAAAAACGAAAGCAACTTAAATGTCTGACAATTGGGCTGGTTTATACACCACCGTGGATTCATAGGCAGTCATTAAAAAATAATGTTGTGGAATAATATTTAATGGCTTGGAAAGATGTACATGATAAAGTGTTAAGTGAGAAAAGCTGGTTACAAAACAGACGAATTAGTGAGGGTGATAAGACACTTGCATAAACAACTTGAACATGAATTGAAGCCTAGCACGGGAAGGGAAAACAAGTGCACACTCTGGAACCAGATCATCTGGATTCAAACCCCAGCTCTGCTTTAAACGAGCTGTGTGAGCTCCGGTAAGTGACTCAACTTCTCTGTGCCTTAGCTTCTTCATCCATAAAGTATGGATTCCTAATAGCATTCATCTAAATAAGTCAGCCTATGTAAAGTGCTTAGAAGCATGCCTAAATACACAGTAAGTAAGCTGTGAGTTTGTTATGTAAAACTTTTTAGTGCCATCAGAAATATAAGGAAAGGCATGTGAAAAGAGAGGTTCATTCTCTTGCAGGAGCTGGGGGCCAGCCCCAGAGAGGCAGCGGCACTTGTCTGGGTCTTGAACAATGACGTGGGTAGAGAAGGAGCAGCTTCTTCCCCAGTATGTCCTGGGAGGCCAGCTACTAGGCTGTCCCTGAGGGCTACTGAGTGCACTGGGCCTGGGGTACACGTGACTGCTGGGAAACCACAAGCCTTAGCCCGGGGAGGTTGGCTCTTGGTCTCGAGAGCAGCTCTCTTTCCCTGCCCTGGCCGGGCCTTCTCTTTGTGAACTGCATTTCCAGTTTTGCCAAATGGAGCGGCCTTGCCAGGCATGTTTTAAGACAGCAGGGTAAGCTTGTTTTAAGAAATACGCACACTCTTACACGCTGATGGGACTGCAAATTAGTGTAACCCCTGTGGAAAAGAATTTGGAGATACCTCAGAGAGCTAAAAATAGAAATGCCATTCGATCCAGCAATAGCACTGTTAGGCATCTACCCCAAAGAGCACAAAACATTCTATGATAAAGACATCTGCACCTGAATGTTTATGGCAGCACAATTCACTATTGCAAGGATGTGGAAACAACCCAAGTGCCCGTCAATCCATGAGTGGATTATTAAAATTTGGTATATGTATTTGATGGAATATTACTCAATCATAAGAAACGACAGTGATCTAGCACCTCTTATACTTTCCTGGATTAAACTTAAGCCCATTATCCAAAGTGAGGCACCACAAGATCAGAAGAATGGGATCCATTTGTACTCGCCATTAAATTGGTACTAACTGATCAACACTAGGGTGATCACATGGCAGTAATACTCTCCAGGGATTAGGGGGAACTTGGGGGGGGTAAACCCGCAACTAAAGGACATGGGGAGCATTGTAGGGGGGAAGGGCATGCCTTTAACCCTCGCTTGGGTGAGGCGAAGACAAAAAGTGTAACCATGATGTTTGTACCCTCATAATACCCTGAAATAAAAAAAAGAAAAAATATGTACACTCTTAAAGAGGTGGATTTTATTAAATAAAATAGTTATGTTTCTACAGAAGGTTCTGCAGAGCCTAAGTTTTGGAAAAACGTTACTCTTACAGAATTCTTGGATTTTAGAGTTCTGAGAGACCATTCAAATCGTGTAACTGATAGATGGAGAAATTATAGCAAGAGACTGGAAAAGTCCTACCCAAGAGGTCGTGACAGAGCTAGGGCTGGGGTCCAACATTTTGGACTCCCAATCGGGTATGTGAGGCAGACCTGAAACCTCAGTGCTAGGTCAGGGGAAGTAAAAGGAGGCAGATTTTGGCTCAATATCAGGGGATGAGTGTTTTAACAGGCAAACCTGACCAGAACTGAAGCTACCTAACAGATAGTGAGCTCCCCATCACCAGGGGCATGAAAGCCAAGGTTGGAGGAAAATGCTTGGAAAATGCCTGCAGCTAGATTAGTTAACTTCTGAGTTTTCTTCCAATTCTGAGGTTCCACTGTGCCATGAACTTTCATCTTCCTTTTTGAAAAAATTAACCATTTTAACACTAAAATACAGTAGTTCTCCCTTATCAGCAGTTTTGCTTTCTGTGGTTTCAGTTACCTAGGTCAAATAGAGTCCAAAAATATTAAAATGGAAAATTTAGAAATAAGCACTTCATTAGTTTTAAACTGCATGCCATTCCGAGTAGCTATCCTGCTTGGTCCTGCCGGGACGTGAATCATCCCTGTGCCCAGAGTAGGCACGCAGTATATGCTGTCCACTGCTAGTCACTTAGTAGCCATCTCGGTTATCAGATTGAGTGTGCTGGTATCACAGTGCTTGCGTTCAAGTGACCCTTAGTTCACTTAATAGCCCCAGAGCGCAAGAGTCGTGAGGCTAGCAATTCGGATATGCCAACAAGAAACTGTAAAGTGCTTCCTTTAAGTGAAAAGGTGAAAGTTCTCGACTTAATAAGTAAAGAAAAAAAAATTGTATACTGAGGTTGCTAAGATCTGCTGTAAGGACAAATCTTCTATCCATGAACTTGTAAAGAAGGAAAAAGAAATTCATGCATAGTCCATATAGGGTTTGGTATAATACTCTCTGCAGCTTCAGGCATACACTGGGGGGCTCGGAACGTGTCCCCAGCAGATAAGGGGGCACTCCTGTATTTCACACATGCAAAACTGAAAGTAAAAATAATGTAATAGAA
Source organism: Propithecus coquereli (assembly GCF_000956105.1). Taxonomy (NCBI): domain Eukaryota; kingdom Metazoa; phylum Chordata; class Mammalia; order Primates; family Indriidae; genus Propithecus; species Propithecus coquereli. The sequence continues at coordinate 4,444,898 of NW_012148052.1, read as the reverse complement.
ATTCATACCACACCATGCAGATTTAGGAGGTTAATATTTGGCTGTGTTTGTTGTAGCCTTCTCTTCTTTTTCTAAGGAAAAAAACCTCACAGATCCTGCTAAAAGCCCACACGTTTTCTTTCCTCCTCAAAGGTCACCATTAGCTTAAACTTTTTAAAATCACTCCATACCAGTTTTTATACATTTAATGCATATACGTATAGCCACAACAATATGTAATATTGCTTTGTGTTCTTAAAACTGACATCAATTTTATTGTATTGATTGTGTCCTTTTTGAATTGATGTCTCTCATTTAATGTTATGTTTTGAGATTTAACCATGTTGATGCATGGAAATTTAGTTCATTTATTTCGAAAGGTGTTCATTGTATGAATGAATTGCACTTGATTTACTTGTTCTCTATTCATGGACATCTAGGTTGCTTCCTAATTTTTCTCTTTTATAATATCGAAAAGGGGAATTGCCGGATCATATTATGGGCACATCTTCAACTTTATCAGATATTAACAATTTACTTTTCAAAGCGGCATGCCTGTTTACAGCCTCACCGACAGTGAGAGTTCCTGATTCTTTCCATCCTCCAAAATATATGGTATTATCTGTCATTTTAATTTTTGCCAATCTGATGAGCATGAAAAGTTATCTCAGTGTAGTTTAAATTTATTTTTTGTTCCCTCTTCCTCCTCGGCTCCATCCTATGCATTCATCATATTGTACTTCCTAGTACCTCCAGACATGCTAGTTTGTTCCTGACTTTAAAAGAAATACTTCCAAACATTTCACCACTGTGTGTGATATTTGCTATCTGTTTTTGGTAGATTCCCCCTTATCAGGTTAAAGTTTTAAGAGATTTCTTAAAAATCATGAATTAATGTTACTGAATTTCACCAAATGCTTTTTCTAATTCTATTGAGATGATTACATGATTTTTCTATTTTAATTTGTTAATCTGGCTAATTAAAATGATAGATTTTCTTTTCTTTTTGCTTCAGTTCTTTTAAAAATAAAATATCTCAGATATAATTGAAGCCCTGTATGCTCCTAGTGGATCTCATTCTTTTTTCTTCCCCCTCCTGGGGCAAATACCACTCTAAATTCAGTGTTTATCATTCCTACACATATTTTCATACCACTGCTACATATGTTATGTATCATGAAGAATATGTGGTGTTGCCCTGCATGTTTTCAAAGTTTATATAAATGATGTCTTACTATGCATATCCTATAATTTGCTTTTCCATTTTGATACTTGTAGCTCTAGTTCGTTTTAACTGCTAGATGACATTGTATGTTACTATACTGCAATTTCTTTCTTTCGTTTAAGACACTAAACACTAAAGTTGTTCCTAATTTTTAGTTATTACAAACAGTGGCACAGATAAGTATTCCTGTAAAAGACTTTCTGTACAATGCAAAACTGGACTGTTGGGCCATAGAATATGCTTTTCTTCAAAGTTGTTAAATATGACTAAATTGCTCTGGAAAACATACTCCCAGAAGTCGAACTAGAGATCTGCTTTTCCATATCCTCACCGATATTTGGTGTTGTCAGCCTTTTAGTGTTTGCTGGTCTGACAGCTATAAAATGATATTGCATCATTGTTTTAATTTTAATTTCACTAATTTACTAGTGAGACTGAGTCATCATACATACATATATATATGTATATATATATTTACCACATTGCTCTGTTCATATCTTTTACCCTTTTTTCTTATTGAAGACTTAAAAAACATATATATGTATTCTTAACACAAAATGGATTAAAGACTTAAAATAAGATCTGAAACTATAAAACTACTAGAAGAAAACATATGGGAAAATCTCCTTGACATTGATTGGTCTGGGCAGTAATTTTTTGGATATGATCCCCAAAACACAGGCAATGAAAGCAGAAATAGACAAATGAGATTGTATCGAAATAAAAAGCTTCTGCAAAGCAAAGGAAACAATTAATAGAGTGAAGAGACAACCCACAGTTGGGAGAAAATACTTGCAAATGATACATGAGACAAGGGGCTAATGTCCAAAATGTACAAGGAATTCAAACTACTCAATAACAAGAAAACAAATAATCCCATTAAAAAGTGGGCAAAGGACGTGAATGGATATTTCTCAAAAGAAGAATACAAATGACCTACCGATACATGAAAAAAATGCTCAACATCTCTAATTGTAAGAGAGATGGAAATTAGAATGGCAATGAGACATCTCCTTACACCTATTAGATTGACTACAATCAAAAAGATGAAAGGTAAGTGCTGGTGAGGATGTGGAGAAAAGCGAACCCTCGTATATTGTTGGTGGTATTGTAAATTAGTTCAGTCATTTTGGAAAAGTATGGAGGTTCCTCAAAAAACGAAAAATAGAATTATTCTACCATCTAGCAATCCCATTACTGGCTATATATCCAAAGAAATTGAAATTAGTATGTTGAAGAGATATCTGTACTCCCATAATCACTGCAGCGTTATTTGCAATAGCCAAGATGTAGAAACAACTTCAGTGCCCATTAACAGATAAATGGATTTTTAAAATGTGGTATACTATTCAGCCTTAAAGAAACAAGAAATTCTGTCATTTGCAACAACACGGGTGAACCTAGAGGACATTACGTTATGTGAAATAAGCCAGGTGCAGAGACACAAATACTGTATGATCTCACTTACATGCAGAATCTAAAAACGTTGAACTCATAGAAATAGAGAGTAGAATGATGATTACTAGAAGCTGGGGGCAGTGGGGTGGATGGAGAAAGGGGAGACATTAGTCAATGGATACAAAGTTTCAGTTAGAAGGGGTAAGTTCTGGTGCTGTATTGCATAGTGAGGTGACTACAGTTAATAATAATGTATGTATATTTCAAAGTAGCTGAGAGAGAGCATTTTAAATATTCTCACCACAAATGATAAATATTTGAGGTGATGGATATGCTAAAAATATGTATTCTGAATATTAATTATTCGTTGGCCATATCCATTACGAAGATATTCTCCTGGTCTGTGACTTATCTTTTTCTTCTAAGACTTTAAAACTGTGACATGAAACATACATTCAGAAAAGTGCTTAAGACTTAAATGTTCAGTATAATTACAAAGTGAACGCTCCTGGAAGGGACCAAACAACTTAAGATGTGGAAAGTTGCCAGTTCCAGAAGCCCCTCCTGTGTCCCCTCCTGGTCATGTTTACGTCGCTCTCCTGGATGGAACAACTATCCTGATTTTTATTGATCCCCTCTGCTTTTCAGTATAGTTTGCCACCTGTGTAGGCATCCTGAAACACTATAGGTTAGTTTTGTCTGCATTTGAGCTTTCTATGTCATTTTATACTTTTTCTTGTATGTTTTGCTTCTTTGACTCAACATACGTGTGTGAGATTAATCCTTGTGTATGTGGATTAAAGAGTTCCTCATTTTCACTGCTGATGACATTTTATCAAATGAACATTCCACAATTTGTTTATCCATCCTACTGTTGGTTTTTTTTTTTTCCTCCCTCTAGTTTTTGAATATTTCAAACAATGTCACTATAAACATTCTTGTACATGTCTCCAGGCACAAACGTGCATGAGTTTCTCCAGGGACTATAGCTAGGAGAGGAGTTTCTCAATCAGAAGGTATGCATATCTTCAGCGTTCTTAGAGAATGCCAAACTATCTTCCTAAGTGACTGTCGTGGCTTGCCTTTCACTTTGCTTATGAGCTATTGTTGAATAAAGTTTTAAATAAAAGTCAAACTTATCAATATTTTTCTTTTCTTACAGTGTTTTGTTTAGGAAATTCCTCTCTACCCTGAAGACATTTTCTTGTTTTTTTTCTAAGTATTTTAAAGTTTTGCTTTTTCTATTTAGATTTTTAATCTACCTGAAATTAATTTTTGTATATGATGAAAAATATAAGCATCTAGTTTTATTCTTTTCAATAAGGATGGACAATTGTCCCAGTGCCATTTACTGAAGAAGTCGTTTTTTCTCTATTGATCTGTAACATAAACTCTGTCGTGTGTGAAGTTTCCATTTAAGGATGGATATTTTTATTGAGGATGGTTTGCTTTCATTTGCCTTTTTATTTCTTTAATAGATTGATTTATTCAGGTTTCCTATTTCTTATTGAGTCAATTTGTGTAATTTTTATCTTCTAGAAATATAAAATTCTTTAGGCTTTCAAATTTAAAAACTTAAAGTTGATCATATTCTGTTCTAATTTTTAAAGTCTCTATTTTAGTTATATCCTCTTCTTTATTCCTAACTTTGGGTACTTATGCCTTTTTTCTTTGTTCTCTTGTTTTGTCTTGTTGGAAATATATTCTATTAATATTTCTTTTTTTAAAGAAATAGCTTTTGTCTTAGTCAGTCCTTTCTACTGTTTCCTTGTTTTTTCATTTCATTAATTTTTATTCTTAATTTTTAACATTTCCTGTCTTCTTTCTTGTGCTGTTTACATTACAATCTTTTTATTGGCTCTTGAGTTAAATATAACTCATTCATTTTTTAACTTTATTTTAATTAGTGCATTTGCAGTTACGAATTCTCTTCCAAGTACTTTTAGCTACATAGTTTTAATATGCAAACTTCAATTATAGTCCATGCTACATATTTGTAATTTTTATTTTGATGTCCTCTTTCACAATAAGTCATTCAGAAATGCATTTTTAAATTTTGAAAATGTTTGTTTTGTTTGTTTTCAATTAATTTTTATGGTTTCTGTCTAATTTAGATTTGTTGCTATAAGAGAAAATGCTCTATATTTTATCTAAATGATATTGCTTCTTTGTTGTTTTTTGAGATTTCCTCTGTGTCCTAGAATTATATGTGGTCACTTTTTGTAAATAATTCATGTGAACTATAAAAGAATGCATTTTTTCTATTTATTGGTTGAAAGCTCCATATACATTAGAAAACATGTATTGATTAAATTGTTCAAACTTTCTATACCTTAATAATATTTTGTCTATTTGATATATAGTTTATAATAGAAGTTTCCTAAACTCTCCCACTATGTTTTTTTTTTTTTTGAGACAGAGTCTGGCTCTGTTGCCCTGGCTAGAGTGCTGTGGCATTAGCCTAGCTCACAGCAACCTCCAACTCCTGGGCTCAAGTGATCCTCCTGCCTCAGCCTCCCGAGTAGCTGGGACTACAGGCATGTGCCACCATGCCCGGCTAATTTTTTATATATATATATTTTTAGTTGTCCAGATAATTTCCTTCTATTTTTAGTAGAGACGGGGGTCTCGCTCTTGCTCAGGCTGGTCTCGAACTCCTGAGCTCAAACAATCCGCCCGCCCCGGCCTCCCAGAGAGCTAAGATTACAGGCGTGAGCCACCGCGCCCAGCCCCCACTGTGTTTTTATACTGGTCATTTCTTTCTTTCTAATTCTGTTTCTGTATTGCATATTTTGAGGTAATTTTGTCAGGCACATATAAATTCATTATTTTTATATTTCCTTGGTGGATTGTTTTCTTTATATATGTATATATAATATATATTACCTATAATATATTATATATAAGTTATAGTATATATTAATTATATATGTATATAATATGTTATATACTATCATGTATAATAGACTATATTATACCTTAAATTTCAGTTTGTTTTATATTAATAATACTATACCAGTTTTTTGTTGTTAGTAATTACATGATGTATCTTTTCCATGTCTTCATTTAAACATTTCTAATTAATTTTGTGTCAGGTGTGTCTCTTGTGTTTTACTGCATCTAAATCTAATCTTATAATCTATTTTAGGAGGTGGACTCATTTATTTATTATTTATTTATGTTTGTATTTACGTCTGTCTTAACAACAGCCTGAAACAATGCCAGGGCAGGAAGATGAGAGAACAGATAACTGAGGCAAAGGAGACGCCACTGTGAGGACTTCACAACAAGCCATGAGACAATGCCAGCGCTTGAGAGATGTACTCAGACTCTGGGCACGTCTCCACGCAGGGTGTGCAGACCTACTCGTGCCTTGGAGAAGTCCACTGAAGGGAAGAAGGGAGAAGGAATTAATCTGCTGGCTCCTTCCTATCTGCTGTCTCTAATTAGTCAAAATTTGCCCCTTGGGGATTTAACTCTGTTGAACTTCAGGTTGAGTTGTCTGGTTCATGCACCGTGCCATAAAGTGCTGCTGGAGTGAGAGCCGGCAGAGACAAGGGGCAGTGGCCCCCAGCCACAGACCCAGCAGAGTTGATTGTCACTTGGCAGTATCTGTAGAAACGCAAGAGGCTGCGTGTTCAGGAGACAGGTGAGACCGAGAGAGTTGGATGGTGTGCGCAAGATGCCTCTCATATGTTTGTTGTAACTACATGGTTGTACTTATTTTTAACCATCTTATTTTGTGTTTATGTTTTCTGTTTTTCCCTTTTTTTCTCCTTTTTTTGCATTCTGCTGAACTGCAAACATTTTCTTCATCCATTCTTTCCCCCAATACCTTTTCCCCCCAACCTAAGAGACAGTTTGGAAAATAGACTGTACTTTTAGTTTTATAGTGGTTATCCTTGAATTTTTACATTTTTAATTACATACATATACTTAAGTACACGTTTTTCTGACAGATTTAAGTCATTCAGTATTCCTATCCTCGTCCCAAACATGACACAGATTTTTAACCCTCTTTAATCACTAATTGAACACTAGTTTTCGTTGTTTCTAATCATAGTTTTACCTACTATTAACAAAATAATTCTCTTTTTCAGTTCATAGTTAATTAAATTTACTGACATATCTTATTTTCTAGCTTATTAGTTTCCCTCTAAATTCACTTTTCTTCTTGCTGAAGTATATCCTTTAAGTTCTTTTCTGTTCCTGTTTTTTAAATAGACGTTATCTTTTTAGATTTGTAGAAAAAGTTGAGAAGATAGTGTGGAGATTTCCCATATATCCTGAACAGTTTCCCCGTATCATTAACATCTCATATTAGTACGACACATTTGTTATAATTCAGGAGCCAATATTGATACATTACTATTAACTAAAGTCACACTTTATTCAAATCTCCTTAGTTTTTACCTAATGTTAGGACCCCATCCAGGACACCACACTACATTTAGTTATCATGTCCCCTGAGGCTCCTCTTGGCTGTGGCATTTTCTCAAACTTGTCTTGTTTTTGATGACCTTGACGGTTTTGAGGAGTGCTGTCAAGTACGTCGTAGGATGCCCGCTATGGGAGCTGGTCTGCTATTTTTCTCCTAAGACTGGGTTATGGGTTATTGGGAGAAAGACCACAGGGATAAAGTGCCAATTTCATTGCCTCATGTCAAGGGAACATAACATACAATTAACACGATTTATGATTGTTGATGTTGGCCGTGATCACCTGGCTGAGGTAGTGTTTGTCAGGTTTCTCCGCTGTAAAGTTATTCTCCCCCACCCCTTCCACAGTGCACTATTTGGAAGGAAGTTGCTAAGTGCGGCCCACACTTAAGGAGTGGGAAGCTGTGCTCACTCTCCTTGAGGGTGGAGTATCTACATAAATTATTGGAAATTCTTCTGCAGGGAAGATTTGTCTCTGATCCATTATTCATTAATTATTCAATCACTTATTTATATAAGTATGGATTCAGAAATATTTATTTTATATTTTGGATTATAATCTAATACCGCCTTATTTATTTTTTAGTTCAAATCATTTCAGCTTTGGCCATTGGGAGCTTTTTCTGTTGGCTCTGGTCCTTCTTCGATACACCTCCATTGGTGGGTTGCCATAAAGTATGAAAGAAGCTCCAGGTTCGTCTTTTATAGTTCCTGCCCCAGTCCTAGAATCAGCCATTTATCCAAGGATTCCTGCTTCCTTTTACTGAAGGATGGTATTAGAAACAAAGATTTGGGCCTTGGGTGTGCTTGGTACTATTGCAGCGTCATTTCTTTTAGGCCCTCTTGGCTGATAGAGCAAAAATATGTGTGCTTATACTAACCCATGTATATATACATAAGTATTAGTTTGGGTTCTTCAGAGAAACAGAACCAACAACAATATATATATATATTACTATAAGGAATTGGTTCACGTAATTACAGAAGCTGAGAAGGCCAGGATCTGCAATTAGCAAGCTGGAAACCCAGGAGAGCTGATGGTGTATGTGCCAGTCCAACTTTGAGTCATAGTCTGAAGGAAGGAGAAGACTATTGTCCTAGTTTGAAGATAGACAGAGAGAAAGAAATCTTTCTTATTCATCCTTTTATTCTATTTAGGCCTTCAACAGATTGGATGAGGCCCACACACATTGGGGAGAACAATCTGCTTTACTCAGTTGATCAATGCGAATGTTAATCTCATCTAGAAATGCCCTCACAGGCACACTCTGAAATAGGGTTTAGCCAAATGTCTGGGCACCCCATGATCCAGTCAAGTTGAGACACATAAAATTAACCATCACAAAATGTCTATAAATATTATTGTGATTAACCATTGGTATCTATATTAAGCTAACCAAATGTTCATACTGGTATCTCCAACTCTAATCCTTGGCTTATTCTGGCCACCTCCTTTTAGCTGTAAACTCTCACTCCAACAGTGAGAAACCTGACTCCCAATATCCACCATCGGCTTACTTAGTTGACCAATTCCAACATATACATATGGTGGTATCGGAATTGTTAACCCATACCCCCGGGGAAATAATAACTGTATCAAGTAGAGTGCTTAAATGCAGTTCCTTTTGCCTTTAGTCTTATGGACTTTACTAATTTCCAAAGTTACTTAGGTCATCAACACCTTGATCCCCTAACCCCTTCAGGGAGGTTGTTTTGTACATTAGTAATACTGGCAGATTCTCTTGCAACAGTCTGCATTCCTTCCTGGGATGGCCAACTCCTAATTGACTTTTTAAAACTTGCATACATTAAGTTTCACACTTTGTGCCGTAAAGTTCTGTAAGTTTGACAAAGGAGTATTGTAATGTACCCACCATTACGGTATCATGCGGCATGATGTTGCTGCTCTGATGTAGTCCCCATGCTTCTCCTATTTTGTGCTCCCCACTATCCCCAAGCCCCTGGCAAACTCTGATCATTTTACTATCTCTAGAGTTTTGGCTTTTCCAGAACGTCATATATTAATAATTGGAATCATACACTATATAGTCTTTACATAGTGTCTTCTTTCACTTAGTAATGTGCACTTAAGTTTAATCCAAATCTTTCTGTGGCTTGATTTTGGTTGTTCTGGGAGACTATGAGTAAAACTTCTATAAAGACTCTTTTGAAGGTTTTTGTGGGATCACACATTTTCAAATCAAGTGAATAAATACGTGGGAGTGTGATTGCTGGGTTGTGTGGTAGGGCTATGTTTAGCTTTGTAAGACATTGCCCAACTGTCTTCTAAAGTGGCTGCACCATTTTACATTCTCACCATCAGTGAGTGATAGTTTCTGTTGCTCCACATCCTTACCAACATTTGGTATTGTCAGGTTTTTTTAATCTAAATTTAGTCATTATAATAAGTGTATAGTGGCATACCGTTATTGTTTTAATTTGCAATTCTTTGTTGACAAATGATGTTGAACATATTTTCATACATTTATTTTTTATTTGTATATCTTCTTTGGTGAGGTGTCTGTTCAGATTTTTGCCATTTTTTAAAACTAGGTTGTTTGGTTTTTTACTGCTAAGTTTTGAGAGTTTGTTTTTTTTTTTTTTTT
>NW_012148052.1:4433501-4434516 GCF_000956105.1 Propithecus coquereli | reverse complement strand
TTTGGATTATAATCTAATACCGCCTTATTTATTTTTTAGTTCAAATCATTTCAGCTTTGGCCATTGGGAGCTTTTTCTGTTGGCTCTGGTCCTTCCTAACTTTGGGTACTTATGCCTTTTTTCTTTGTTCTCTTGTTTTGTCTTGTTGGAAATATATTCTATTAATATTTCTTTTTTTAAAGAAATAGCTTTTGTCTTAGTCAGTCCTTTCTACTGTTTCCTTGTTTTTTCATTTCATTAATTTTTATTCTTAATTTTTAACATTTCCTGTCTTCTTTCTTGTGCTGTTTACATTACAATCTTTTTATTGGCTCTTGAGTTAAATATAACTCATTCATTTTTTAACTTTATTTTAATTAGTGCATTTGCAGTTACGAATTCTCTTCCAAGTACTTTTAGCTACATAGTTTTAATATGCAAACTTCAATTATAGTCCATGCTACATATTTGTAATTTTTATTTTGATGTCCTCTTTCACAATAAGTCATTCAGAAATGCATTTTTAAATTTTGAAAATGTTTGTTTTGTTTGTTTTCAATTAATTTTTATGGTTTCTGTCTAATTTAGATTTGTTGCTATAAGAGAAAATGCTCTATATTTTATCTAAATGATATTGCTTCTTTGTTGTTTTTTGAGATTTCCTCTGTGTCCTAGAATTATATGTGGTCACTTTTTGTAAATAATTCATGTGAACTATAAAAGAATGCATTTTTTCTATTTATTGGTTGAAAGCTCCATATACATTAGAAAACATGTATTGATTAAATTGTTCAAACTTTCTATACCTTAATAATATTTTGTCTATTTGATATATAGTTTATAATAGAAGTTTCCTAAACTCCCACTATGTTTTTTTTTTTTTTGAGACAGAGTCTGGCTCTGTTGCCCTGGCTAGAGTGCTGTGGCATTAGCCTAGCTCATATTCTACCATCTAGCAATCCCATTACTGGCTATATATCCAAAGAAATTGAAATTAGTATGTTGAAGAGATATCTGTACTCCCATAATCACTGCA
>NW_012148052.1:4380078-4425241 GCF_000956105.1 Propithecus coquereli | reverse complement strand
TCAATTTTTTTCTTTCATGGTGTGATTGATATTGTAAAATATATATTTGGTCTTTTTCTGACATACAACTCCTAAAATCCTTAGAATCTCCAAAATGATATCTTTTTGTATGCTAACGATCGACTAACGGTTGGCAGCCCCTATGTAGCTTTAGGATGGGGGATGGTCACCAGAAAGACCAAGGCATAATTAAAGGGTTGGGACTTTCAGCCTCCCCCACCACCTCCAGGGAGGGGAGAAGGGTTGAAGTTTACGTCGATCATCAATAGCCAATGCTTCAATCAATTATGAAGCTTCAGTAAAAACCCAAAAGGACTGGATTTGGAAAGCTTCCAAACAGCTGAATACCTGGTGGTTCCTGGAGGGTGGCACACCCAGGGAGGTCACGGACGCTCCACACCCTTCCCCCATATTTTGCCCTGTGCATCTCTTCATCCTTATCCTTTTACATATCTTTTATAATAAACTGGTAAACATTAAGTAAGCATTTCCCTGCATTCTTAGAGGCAAATTAATCAAACCTAAAGAGGGGGTCGTGGGAACCCCAGCTTCAAGTTGGTCAGACAGAGGTTCTGGAGGCCTGGACTTGCAATTGGCATCTGAAATTGCGGGCAGTTTTGTGGAACCGAGCCTAGCCTGTGGGATCAGATGCTGTCTCCAGGTAGATGGCGCCAGAATTGAATCGGAGGAACCCTGCTGGTGTCTGCTGCAGAACTGGTTGCTTGCCCGATGTGTGGGGAAAACCCCCACACATTTGGTCACAAAAGTCTCCTGTGTTGATTCGTTGTGTTAAGCGAGAAAATAGAAAAAAACACAGTTTGTGTGTTTTTCTCACTGACACATGGATTATGCTTTTGGTGTGGTTTCTAAAATTTCATTCCCAAATCCAATGTCACAGATTTTGTCTTATTTTTTTCTAGAAATTTTATAGTATTGTATTTTATATTTAGGTTTATGATCCATTCTAAGTTAATTTTTCTGTAAGGTGTAAGGTCTGAATCTAGATTTTTTTTTCCATTTGGAAATCCAGTTGTTCCAGCACCATTTATTGAAAAGGCTATTCTTTCTCCATTGAATTACTTTTGCTCCCTTTGTCAAAGATCACTTGACTACATTTGTGTGGGTTTATTTCTGGGCCCTCTATACTTTCCCAGTGGTCTATCAGTTCTTTTGTCAATATCATACTGTCTTAATTAATATAAATTTATTGTAAGTCTTGAAATTGAGTTGTGTCAGTTCCCAAACTTTGTTCTTCTTCATGTGTTGGCTATTCTGGGTCTTTGCCTTTCCATATAAACTTTAGGATCAGTTTGTTGATATCCACAAAATAGCTTGTTGGGATCTTGATTGATATTGTGTTGAATCTATAGGTCAAGTTGGGAAGAATTGACATCTCAGCAATTTTAAGTCTTGCTATCCATGAACATGGAATATCTCTTCATTTATTTAGATCTTCTTTGATTTCTTTCATTAGAATTTTGTAGTTTTCCTTATATAGATCTTGTACATATTTTGTTAGGTTTATGTCTAAGTATTTAATTTTTCATGCTATTATAAATTATACTATATTTTAAATTTCAAATTTCAATTATTCACTGTTAAAATATATACATATATATGTTTTATATCTATATCTATACATATATATGTTGTGTGTGTGTGTGTATATATATAATGTCCTTTCTATATTGGTCTTACATCCTGTAATCTTGCTATAATCATTTACTAATTCTAGAGTTTTTTTTCTTGTTGATTCTTTGGGATTTTCCATGTAGACAATCATGTCATCTGCAAAGATAGTTTTATTTCTTTTTTCCAAATTTATATATATTTTACTTTCTTTTCTTGTCTTGTTGCATAAACTAGGAATTCTATTCAATGTTGAATAGGTGTGATGAGAGGGGACATCCTTGCCTTTTTCCCAGTCTTAGGGGAAAACATCTATTTTTGCAGTATTAAGTGTGAGGTTAAATGCAGATTTTTTTGTAGTTATTTTTTTAAAATCAAGTTTAGGAAGTTCTTCTCTATTCCCAATTAGCTCAGTTTTTAAAAAGTTATCAATGAATGTCAGCTTTTGTCAAATGCTTTTTCTGTATCCATTGATATGATCATATGATTTTTCTTCTTTATTCTGTTGATGGGCTGGGTTACATTAATTGATTTTTGAATGTTGAACCACCTTGTACACCTGAAGTAGATCCTACTTGGTTGTGGTATATAATTCTGTTTACACACTTTTGGATTTAATTTCTTAATATTTTGCTGAGGATTTTTGCATCTGTGTTCATGAGAGATATTGGTCTATAGCTTTCCTTTCTTGTAACGCCTTTATCCAATTTTGGTATTAGGGTAATGCTGACCTCATAGAATGAGTTAAGAAGTGTTACCTTAGCTGCTATTTTCTGGAAAAGACTGTGAAGAATGATATTATTTCTTTCTTAAATATTTGGTAGAATTCAGCAGTAAAACCACCTGAAACTGGTACCTTCATTTTTGGAAGGATATTACTATTTATTTAAGTTCTTTAATTGATATAGGCTTATTCAGCTTACCAGTTTCTCCTTTTGTGAACTTCGGTAGCTCGTATTGTTAAAAGAATTTGTCCACTTCATCTAAGTTATAAAATTTGTGGTCATAGAATTGTTCATAATATTCCTTTATTGTTCTTTTGATGTCAATGGGATCAATAGTGATGACTGCTCTTTTATTCCTAATAATAGTAATTTATATCCTCTCTCTTTTTTTCTTAATTAGCCTGGCTAGAGCTTTATTAATTTTATTGGTCTTTTCAAAGAAGCAGCATTTAGTTTTGTTGATTTCTCTGTTTTCCTGCTTTCGGCCTTCCTGATTTCTGCTCTAATTTTTACTTATTTTCTTATGCTTACTTTAGGCTTAAGCTTGATCTTCTTCCTCTAATTTCCTAAGGTGTAAGTTTAGGTTATTGATTTTTAGATCTTTCTTCTTTTCTAATATGTGTATCCACTGCTATAAATTTCCCTCTAAGCACTGCTTTCACTGCATCCTACAAATTTTAAGTTGTGTTTTCATTTTCATTTGGTTCAAAAAAGTTTTTAATTCTTTAAAAAGATTTCTTCGTTGACTCATGTATTATTTAGAACTGTGTTGTTTAATCTCCAAGTTTTTGAGGACTTTCCAGCTATCTTACTGATACTGATTTCTAGTTTCACTATATTGTGGTCTGAGAGCCACAATATATGATTTCTATTATAGACATTATATGATTTCTATTCTTTTAAATTTTTTAAGGTGTGTTTCATGACTCAGAATGTGTTCTATCTTGGTGAATGTTCCATGTGAGCTTGTATTCTGCTGTTGTTGAATGAAATAGTTGATAGATGTCAATTACATCTAGTTGATTGATGTTATGTTGAGTTCAGCTATGTCCTTACTGATTTTCTGCCTGCTTGATCTATCAATTAGTGAAAGAGGAATGTTGAAGCCTCCAACTATAATAACGGATTTGTCTATTTCTCCTGGCAGTTCTATTGGTTTTTGTCTCATGTATTTTGATGCACTTTAGTTAAGTTCATATATGTTAAGGGCTTTTATTTCTCCTCTGGGTTTTTTTTTTTTTTTTTTGAGACAGAATCTCACTCTTTTGCCCAGGCTAGAGTGAGTGCTGTGGCATCAGCCTAGCTCACAGCAACCTCAAACTCCTGGGCTCGAGCAATCCTTCTGCCTCAGTCTCCCGAGTAGCTGGGACTACAGGCATGCGCCACCATGCCCGGCCAATTTTTTCTATATATTTTTAGTTGTTCGATTAATTTCTTTCTATTTTTAGTAGAGATGGGGTCATGCTCTTGCTCAGGCTGGTTTCGAACTCCTGAGCTCAAACAATCCGCCTGCCTCGGCCTCCCAGAGAGCTAGGATTACAGGCGTGAGCCACCGTGCCCAGCTCTCCTCTGGTTTTAATTGAGCATTTTATATAATTCCATTTTCTCTCCTCTGTTATCATATTAAGTATGCTATTTTTAAAAAATTTAAGTGGTTTCCTAGAGTTTTGCAATATACATTTACAACTAGTCAACGTCCACTCTCAAATAGCACTGTACTACTTCAAAGGTGGTAAAGGTACCTTGTTACAGAGTATTCCTAACTCCTCCCTCTTGTCCCTTGTTATATGGCTGTCATTCATTTCACTTATTTACAGGCTATAATTACCTAATATATAGTTTCTGTTATTACTTTGAATAAAACGTTGTTTATTAGATCAATTAACAATAAGAAAAATAAAATACCTATTTTACCTTCATTTATTTCTTCTCTAATGCTCTTTCTTTCTCTATTAAGATTTAATTTCCTGATCTACGTTATTTTTTCTCTTCCTAAAGAACTTTCTTAAGTATTTCCTGCAAAGCAAGTGAGATGAATTCTCTCAGATTTTGTTTGTTTGAAAAAATATTTCTTCTTCACTTTTGAAGGATAATTACATTGGATATAGAATTCTAAATTGGTGATCTTTTTCCTTCAACAGTTTAAATATTTTCCTCCATTTTCTTCTAGCTTGCATGGTTTATGATGAGAAGTCCAGTGCAATTCTTATCCTTCTTCCTCTATAGGTAAAGTATTTCTTTTCCTCTCCTGCTTTCAAGATTTTGCCTTTGTCTTTGGTTTTCTGCAGTTTGAATGGGATATGTCTAGATGTAGACTTTTTTGGTATTCATCCTGCCTGTTGTTCTCTGAGGTCCCTGGATCTATGTTTCGCTGTCATTAATTTTGGAAAATTCCGAGCCATTACTGCTTGAAATACTTCTTCTGTTCTGTCTCCTCTTTTTGATCCTTCTGGTATTCCAATTACATGTATGTCACACAGTTCTTGGATATTCTAGTCTCTTTTTCATTCCTTTTTTTTTTTCTCTTTGCATTTCAGTTTGGGAAGTGTCCATCAACATATTTTCAATCTCAGTGGTTCTTTTCTTGGTCATATCTAGTTTGAGGATAAGCCCATGAAAGACATTCTTCATTTCTGTTACAATGTTTTTCATTTCTAGCATTTTCTTTTGACACTTTCTTAGAGTTTTCATCTTTCTGCTTATGTTACCCATCTGTTCTTTCATGTTGTTTACTTTTTCCATTCTCAGTCTGATAATCCAGAATTTCTGCCATATCCGAGTTCTGATGATTGCCAACTCTTCAGATGATACTTTTTTCTTAATTTTTATTATGCCTGGTAATTTTTTGTTGAAAGTGAGACATAATGTATCAGGTAATAAAAACTGAGGTAAATAGTCCCTTAGTGTGAGGTTTTATATTAATCTGGCTAGAAGTTTGGCTGTATTTAAAGTTTACTGTAGCTGTAGGTGTCAAAGGCTTCAGTTTCCTCTAGTTTCCTTATTTTTTTGTCTGACCTGTTGTCTTTAGACTTCCCTAAAAACTCCTTCTTAAATAGAGTCTGAGTGTTGCAGCTATTTTAGCTGTTACCCACTGTTATTATACTGGACCTCTGTCGATGTGGTAGTCAGGTGCAGGGTGAGGATTATAGGGTTCTATAATCCTATGATTAAGTTTCAGTTTTTTAATGGGCATGTGTCACTGAACTGTGACGCTCACAGTGTTTCTCAGCTTTTTTTTTGCCTTCAGATGAGACAGGAAGTATAAAGACAGCTGGAGTTAGATAATTTCTTCCCCCACATCAGATAAAACTCTGGTAAAGTCTTTTCCATTGATTGACTGAGCCTTTGTTAGGGAGAATGCTCTGGGTATATTTCAAAGTAGTTACTTTTCCCTGCCAGAAACATGGGATTTTAAAAATTTTTTTATTTTTTTACTCTTCTCTGTGATAACTTGATAGGGTTCCTGGGAGTAAAACTGATGAAAGTCCGAGACCCTCAAGACTGCAGCTCTGAGGAGTTTCTTACCCTCACACTAGTCTATACTTGACCTCTAGCAATTCATCAAAGTTTCTGTTTGAGGGTTCCTATCACTTTATGGATCCAACACCTTCTGCTCTGGGTAAGCTGATCTTAGCTGTGAATCTTTGTATTCATCTGTCTTTCCAGATTTTGGAGTGTCGATTTGTCCTGTGACCTCAATTCTCTAATAGTTCCAAGAAAAGTCATTGTTTTTCAGTTTGTTCATCATTTTTGTTATCATAAGGATGGAAGTTCTGCCTTTATATGTCAGAGATAAAACTGTAAGTCTCTAATGGTTCTTTTAATGAGTTGGAAAGCTTATAGTCTTTGTATTCTGAAAAAGATCTCCCCTCCCCCTTCATTTGGAATGCAGTTTATCTGGGTATAAAACTTAAGATTGTCAGCTATTTTCATTTAGCACTTTGAAGCTACTACTTTACTTTCTTCTTGCCATCTAGTGTTGCTGCTGAGAATTTTTCTATCACTTTAGTATCATTCTTTTGTAAAGTACCTGTCTCTTCTGGTAGCTTTCAAGACTTTATTGTTTTCTTTGATACTTTGCAGGCTTTCTGTGATATCTCTCCAGGTATAAAATTATCTTCATTTAATCTATTTTTGATATAATGAATTATATTTTCTTTAATTTCAGAAAATTCTCAGTTCTGATAGTTTCAATATTGCATTTCTATCATTATTTCCATTCCCCTTTTCTGAAGCTCCATTAGACTAATATTAGCTTCTTAATCTATCCTTCATGTCTCTAAACTGCTCTTTTTCACTTTCAAATCTATTTGTTCTTTGTTCTTCAGAAATCCTTTTTCATCATTTTTCACTGATTCTCTATGTTCATTTTAGGTTTTATCCCAGTATGCTGCTTTTGTTAATGAGAAAGTTATTCTATTGACCCCAAATCTTCCTCCAGTCCTGGCCTGTCCACTGAAGACATCCATTCAAATTGGCCTCCAAAAATTCCTTTGGATATTTGAAGCCAGAGATAAGTTTCTCTTTTTCTTTAGGTTAAACATCACAATTAAAGGTAGTTGTGAATGTAATTAGGTCACAAAGAATACTATTATTCACTATGTAATGACCTCTTACAATACAGTAATGGGAAATTTGAAAAGCAGATACACATTTAAATTTTAATTAATAATTCCAGAAGTGCTCATTGGGAACCTGTTTAGGTGTTGGACATGGAGAGGGATTCTTGTATAAGCAGAGGGCAGGGAATGAGCTTCCCAGTTAATTGCCTCTCTGTTTACCGAGAGTGCCTCATTTAAATAAAACCACAGATATAAAAACCCTAGCTTATACGATCTCTATCTGAAAGGAGTCTATTGGCATCTTACAACGAGATTTCATATAAGTAGCTTGGAAACTCCCCTGGTGTATGTAGGTTAACTCTACGTGATTCATCTGGGTTTCATTCATGTATTAAACAATGCTTTATTATATGTTCACTTTGTGTTAATACCCTTCCAAGTACAGGAGCTACATGAGATATTGAGTCATGGTTTCTGCTTTCAAGGACCTTAAAGACTGGTGTGGGGGGGGACAGAAATAAGCAAAGAGGCATAAAATATAATGTGACAAGTGTTATCAAGGGGCTTCCATGGGAAAGGACATGAACAAAACTCTGGGGGTAAGAATGTCTTCTCTGAGAAAGAGACATCTGGGCTGAGATTTGAAGCACGAGGACTAATCAGGCAATGGAGGTGGTGTGAGGGAATATTTCCAGCAGAAGAAATAGCATATGTGAAAGCCTGAGGGTGAAGTCAAGGTGCTACTTAAAGAATTGAAAGAAATGGAGAACACAGCATTCACACAAGAGAGAAGCGACAGTTGAGGCTGGAAAGCTACACAGGGGCGAGGTCCTGTAAGGTCCTCTGAGTAACGTGAAGATGTTTGGGCACTGTGGAGCCACTGAAGAGTTATGAGCAAGGAAGTGACATGAATAGATTTTATTTTTCGACTATCCTTCATACTTCTTTAGATGGTTGAAATGATAACAACTTGCTAACTATGGAGATATGGGAGGGGGCTGGATTAGTGAGGGAGAAACAGGAGTTGAGGGTGACTTCCAGATTTCAGGTGTGGGTGACTGGGTGTGGGGTGTGGAAAAGGAACATAAGAGGAGGATCAGATTTGGTGAGGATGAGGGTCAGTTTGTTTTTAGGGTGATGAACTAGGGACAGCCAAGTAGATATCCACACAGAGAGCTGTATTTATGGGTTTGGAGCTTAGGAGAATAATCTTGACTGGAGATTTAGATTTGGAAACCATCTATTTATATGGATCTATAATTCTCAACGTTGGTCATTGTGGGTTATCAGAACATCTTGGGGGAATCTTTAAGAATTACCATAGCACCTTTCAGGATCTGAAATATACTTCAATGTCTCTCCCTCTCCCCTAATTCCTAACTTAAAGATATTGTCCCGTGGAGCCACTGCTCCTGATGATTCTTCGGCTGTGTTAGGACAGGAGAAAGGTGGTTGAGATGGTGAGAAAGGATGTGATTGTCCAGGCAGAATGCACACAGGAGTGGCAACACCCTGAAGATCCCCTATTTTCAGATTCCCATGCAACATTTTAGTGGCATTCCAATTGTATAAAATGGGGGTCAGGTGCACCCTCAGGGACTACCTAGCAGAGGTAATTTGCAGCCCCTTGACATAGAGCTACAGAAGGTCACACTTAGCTCTAGATCAGAGACAGGAGGAATACATGGCCTTACCCCACAAGTGAGTCTGGACTTAGTTTTATTCCCACTGACTACCACTTCAAACATTTGTTGACTCATTCACTGTGGTAGACTATTTATACCAACAACCCGAATTAATGGCCTCCCTGTATCTGAACACTTTGCCCTATAACTTTGTAGTTCCCTCCTATTCTTCCTCTGGACTTGACCACGTGACTTGCTATAGCCAATGTGATGTTTGCAAATGTGATACAAGCAGAGGCTGGAACAGTGCTTGTAGGTTTCCACATCCTCTCTTTCACCTCTGCCTTCCATGACAACCTGTCCCAACTAGCTCTCTCTTGGACCGCTGCTGCCGACAGGACCAGGCTATTCAGATGGAAGGATGTGAAAGACACTTGGAAGAGAGTTGTGCTGTTCCAGATGAGGCCATCCTAAACTATCTGTCCCCCAGCCCACTTCCAATTCATGGTAGATACATGAGCAAACTCAGCCAAGATCAGTCAAACCTGGCCCAGATTGACAGAAAGAAGACTCAAATCAACAGAAAACCTAGCTGACCTGTAGACTTATAAGCAATAATAAATGGTTGGCTGTTTAAGTTACAAACTTTTAGGATGCTTTGTTACACAGCAAGCGCTAACTAATACAAAAACTGTAGCTAACTGATGCTCAGTCATTTAACATACCTCTGCAGAGCTCCTTCTTTGATCCTGTGGGCTGTGGAGAGCTCTGTGTAGACTTTTCCTATCTGCCAACACACTGTTTCTGTTGGCATTATCAAGATTTTACTGTATCCAGAACTTCATATTCATGATGGGACTAGAGCTACCCTTGCATCCCATTGGCTTGGTTGGGCTCCTGACCCCTGGTAAGTTCTTTTGAGCTGGGTTGTTTCTTCGACTGCGTGAATCACTTGTAATCACTATACCTCACCTAGAGCATTTCTTATCATTCAAGTGTCCACTGCTGGTCACATTGGACCTGCTTCGGTATGGACACTGACCTGAAGTATGCACATGTTCATTGCCTTTATTTGGACACTGCACTGACAACTGGCTGAAGAATTATCTTGACTAGGTGGCTTAAACAGCAATTTACATTCTCACAGTTCTGGAGGCCAGAAGTCCAAGATCAAGCTGTTGGCAGGGTTGATTTCTTCTGAGGCCTCTCTTCTGGGCTTGTAGATTGCCATCTGCTCCCTGTGTCTTCTCATCACCTTCCCTCTGTGTGTGTCTGTGTCCTAGTTTTCTCTTCTTATAAAGACACCAGTCATAGTGGATTAGGACCTATCCTAATAACCTCATTTTAACTTAATTTCCTCTTTAAATGCCCTATCTCCAGAAACAGTCACATTTTGAGGTACTAGAGGTTAGGACTTCAACATGTGAATTTTGAGGAGACACATTTAGCCCATAACACTCCCTAACTCACCATCATTCTCGATCTAGCTTTCTTTGTCCTCCTGTCTGGGGTATTTGAGGTCTAAGCATGGTAGGCCTCCAAGTCCCCTGAACTCTGATAGCTGTGCTTACATGAATATTGTACATAGAGTCTCCTGGTCATCGCAGTTTTGAGGTGATAAAGCTCAGTTCTCATTTATACCTAACTGGCTGTGACACTTGCTAGCAGTAATAGTTCTGGTACAATTTGCTCATTGAAATGAAAAGGCATGAGTCACATGAATGTAAACTGGTAGGACAAAATCCACAGAGGCAGTCCCCAGGCGATGCAGTAGTAGCTCTTCCCACATTCAGCCTGTAAAAGGCCAGGCCCCAGGTGGTACATGCTTGTAGGTGGTGCTGCAGGGGGCAGGGTCTATGTCAGTCCTACAGGAGCCACAGGTTTTTCAGACACCCAGGAAGGAGCATGGCATCGCAGAAAGGGCTTTGAAATGACGCAGAACTACGTTTGATCTTGACTCCACCAGCTGCTACATATGACCTTGGGTAAGCCGTTTAACCTCTCTGGACCCCAGTTTCCTTATCTGTAAAACAGGGAGCGTACCCCCTACCTCCCAGAGCCGGTGTAATGGCCAGTGGTGCCAAGCTCTGTGCCTGGCCCATATCAGGGACCCAGTATGTGTGCTAGCTGAGAGGAGAGTGACTCTGAGCTGGGAAGGTAGGAGGAGCCATCCTGAAACTTTTTGGGGATACTAACATCTCATGGGGTAGTTGAATAACATCAGTCTGAAAGCCTATTCAGAATTTTCTCTTCCTTTAAGTTCCCCCTATGTGCATGTACTCGTGTGCACACACACACACATGGATACACAAGAAGCATACAAATGAGAAAGCACCATCCACAGGCTATGGACACACACACGTGAATACACACAGCACACACATCGATGCGCATGGGAACTTGCACCTCCCCAGGCTGTCGCTCTACTACAGCTAGACACATACACATGAGTGGGCACACACAAACACAAGTTTGCACACACACTCCCAGGCCCAGTTCATGGTGGCTGCCTCGCTCCAATAAAATGAGACTGTGAATTCGCCACAATATGGTTTCCAATCACAGGTCTTGTTTCCCCTCAATGTATCTAAAATTAAATATGAAGAGGGGAGAAACCCAAGCTGAGAATAGGAGGCCGTACGTACAGATTGTAGTCACTGCACAATGTTGCTGGTTGAAAGAAATGGATGTTGAGCATTGAATGTTAAAAATTGTGTTGAATTAGATAAGAAAATCCCGTGTAGACTTTGTTAATGATTCATAATCAGCTAATAAGCTCATCTTGAGGAGAATAACGATCCGCGGACCTGTTGGCTCGTTTATCACTGTGTTTTACAACATTGGCAAAGAAACTAATTAAATCCCCGCATCATTACAGAGAATCCCTTTTAATAGAGATACAATGATGCACTAGAGGCTACAGATTACACTGCAAATTGTACCAGGAGATTTTGGACAGCGGGTTTTAATTAACATGTGAGCCAGAAGCAGCTCGTTTAAATAATAACCGGCACTAGAACCATCTGCAAGTAGGAGCCAGGCAGTAGGAGGAGGTGGGGACTCAGGCTGGGAGGATAGGAGAATGTTGGCTGGGGCGAGAGGGTGTTTCAGCATCAGGGATCCAGGCAGAGGGGAGAAACTGAGGCAGGGCTCAGCTCCAGAAGGTGAGGGGGAAACAAAAGCTGGGAAGTGTCAGGGTCAAGAATCAGACCAGGTGAAGGAGTGCAGCTGTCACTGGGGAAGTTGGGAGCTGAGTCCGTACTGATGAGCCCTGGATGAGCCTCTCATTGTAAGTTTGGAAAGACAAAACCAAGAGAGATCATGCTATGAACGAGTATCTCCCATGAACCACTGCCTGATGTGAGTTCTGTCTTTGCATGGAAGTCAGTTCAGCAAGTTGCTGAGACCTGCTGTAAGGCAGGCTAGCAGGTGTCCCAAGAGGGACCCAATGCTCTAGTTTGTGCCTTAAGTGGCACAGCATCGACCCTTTGGTAACTGGAGTCCAAGGCTTTTCTTCCATGATCTTCTGCAGCCTGGCTTTCAAAGGGAAACCTCAGCCAGCAGGCCAACAGACAGACAGAAGGGTCGGTGGGCAAGAAGGCAGATGACTGAGGGATGAAACAGGAAGCTCACGGCCATGAGTTGCATGCACGTCCTTGGAAATGAGTTCTTGGCAAACACAAGGTGAACTTTATGCCTTTAAGGCAAATGTTCATCTTCCTGGGAGGCCTAAAGTCTCTCCCATAGAGCTGTTCCTCCTGCACTGAACTTCCTGAGGGCATCGGCCTATCTGGGGACTATCTGGGTCACACAGCAACTGCTTGGCCTTAGCTTAGCTGCTTGTTATTGAGTTTCCTGGGCGATCCCCAAGTCTAGGTGCTGCTCTGTTCCGTCCTCAGAATCCACACTTTCCTTCCCAGGCTGAGGCTCAATGCTGAGGTGGCCTGTGCCACAGGCGGCATCACCGCCTTCAAAGAGGCTTTTCTGACAGTTGTGGGGAAGATCAAGTATCTGCACAGGCAAGAGGCGGGAAGGAGTTCTCTCCAAGTTCATGTCCCTCTCTTGGAGAAAACAAGCTGAAGGCTTCCTCCACCGAGGCTTGTATATTATTATTTTTTTAAGATCAGCAGCAAAATGATTTATAAAACCTTGGAAACAGACTTAGTGTAAAGCCTCACAGAACAATAGCTCATTGTGCACTGAGACTCCCACCTGATGTTCTGCCAAAGGCGTGATACAGGCATCTTGGAGATGGAGCTGCACCCGACAGTCACTTCCCAGCCTGCACTTCTCCTGGGCTCCCATGGCAACACCCGGAGGATCAGCCCAGCATCCTGCTAGCATTGCCAGGCAGCGCCCACCCTGTGCCCAGCCCTAGGACCACCCTGGGGCTGGGACGCTGTGTTGGAGGTACTGCCGACACCACGCACACAGGCTTCCCAAGTGAAACTCACCCCCACCATACGTGCGTGCACACACATGCACAGGTACGTGCATAGGCACACATATGTTAAGCCCTCTGACCATATTTCTACTCTCGAGGCTGAGAGCTCCGAGCCCCTAGGCCCTCCTTCTCCCCTCTCTCTAGCCTGTCTGGGTCAGTGGCCACATGTCCCATGTCCTTCCCCTCTTCTCTGTCTCCTCACACTCAGTTCGGTCTTTATCCCATGGTTGCAGAGGAAATGGCAGTGAGATTGGGAGGAAGGTGGATGCTGCCTAGTTCAACCTTCTCACTTTATAGATGAGGAGAGAGGAGGTTGCACATCAGAGCAGGAAGTGACCGGTTATCATACATGTCGCAATGGGGAGCAGGACCAAGTGCTGGAGTTTGCTTCTTCCCAGGCAGGTGTCATTCCACTGTGCAAAAAGGTGGTCTCTTGTTACCCATTCGGCTGCCTCTTTGGGACTTCTCAACGAAACCAGCACAATTGCTTCCTGTCTGGTCTCTGCCTCCTGTCCCAGCCACTCCGGCAGATCTTCTGGCTTCTGACACGGTCCCATCACCTCCCTTCTCTGAAGCCGTCAGAGCCTCCATCGTTGCCTCTGTAGTGAGTCAGGCCCAAGGACTTCAGATCTGGAGGGACTTTCGAGGTTAGCTGACCAAACTTCTCGTTTTGATAAAGGAGGAAATTGAGGTTCTGAGAGGTTGGAGGGGCGTGGATGAAAGAACTTGACCAGTCATCCGACTCTTGGGAAAACTAACAAAATGTTCAGTCCCCAAAACAGGCTTTGTGACATTCTTATAAAGCTACTGCTGGACTTGATTGTCAGAGGCAGGGCAGGTGGCTACTGCCTAGGCTGAGGCCAAACCTTATGCGGTGGTCGGGAGGCCATGCCAACTTTCAACATTGTGGCCCCCACAGATCAGCATTTGCTTCCGTCCTTTCCAGCAGTGCCCCAGGCCAACCAGCACTTCCGAGCAGCCAGATCTCCACCTTGCAGTGCAGGCAGGAAGCTGATAGGAGTGTGGACTCTGGAGGCAGCCAGACCTGGGTTTAAATCCCAGCTCCACGCCTGACTCAGCACCGGCATAGCCACTGTCATCAGGGTGTGTTGGAGCTGACTCATGAGAGCTGCTTGGTACATTCCAGGGACTTTGTGAACCACTCGTTAAACACAGCCATTATTAAAGATTAAATTATATAAACTTCTATCATTTATGTCTAAAACACTAAAAGCCACATCATTTTCTAATTATTTTATTGTTATCTCTGCTCTAGAGACAGTACTGCAGAGGCTGCTGTGTCTGCTGTTGTGTCTACTGTACATGTATGGAGGAAATGCAGTAACCCAGGGCTCTTCCCAACTCTATGTGCAGGCATGTCACCTTGGTTGCTTGACATTGGCCAAGGTGGGAGTATTTACACCACGGAAATCAGCAAACACTACAAAGATAGGCATTCTTTTTGAGAGCTGGTTGTTAAACAGTTACTGGCATACCCCTAATTGCATGCATTTGACCTTCCAACATCGCTATGGGATAGAGACTCTTGTTTTAAGAGCAGGAAACTGAAGCTTAGAGAGTGAAGTGACGACTCCAAGGTCACACAGCTGGTGGGTCTCAGCGCCATGAACTAAACTCACCCATATTTTATGGCTCCAAGTCCAGTGCCGTTTTTTTTTTTGTTTTTTAATTAATTTTAGTTCTTGCCTTTGGCGGAGTGTGACTGCCATCCTGCTCCCTTCCAGGCTGTGGGGGGCAGGAGGTCTTCCCCTGAGTGACTGTGACGCAGGGCTGTGTCGTTGCTGCAGCTGTAGCGCAGGTGGTTGCAGGTCTGAGGGTGGTGGCAGAGGCAGAATCTCGAGGAAGCAGCATGTGCTGTGGGGAGAATATCTGCCTTGCAGGGAAGAAAGACCTGCATTTAAAGCCCTGCTCAATGCTGCAAGCTTTCTGAATACCCTGGAGCAAACACCTAGAGTCTTGGGTTTCTCACCTCCACAGTGGGGATAGATAATACCACCTCGTATGGTTATTTGTGAATTAAATAAATGAATGTTCCCAAAGCACCAGGCGTGGTGTTGCATGCAATAAGCATGAAATAAACACTTGTTTCCTTCCTCCCTTCCTCTCTTCTTCCCTCCTCTCCTCTCCCCGACCCCAGTGAAAATCCTCTATTGTCACCCAGGCCAACAGCAGCCTGGGCACACTGGTGTGGACAGGATGCTCCCTTCTGGGGAGTGCATCTTTGGTTTCTGTGCCAACTCCTTGGTCCATGTTCTTCCTCATGGCTGGGTGGACTTAGAGCTTTCTGCCAGCTGGTGGGGTTCTGCAGTACTGCAGTGGGCTTCAGGAGCCTCCAAAGCCAGAGGGGAGAGAGGGTAGGAGAAACCACAGAAGCTGAAGTCTGGGAAGCTACAAGCACGCTGGACACCCTGCCCACCTTAATCCCCTCTCCCGCCCTGCTGTCCTCCCTCTCGGCACTCAGCCTTCCCTTCTGCTGCATGGAGGCTGTCAGTGCACTGCTGTGGTCTGACTCCATCCTGAGTCACCACCATGGCTGTCACTGCTACAGCCACAATGCCCAGTGCATCAGGTGTGGCCACTCCAGGGAGTCTGCCGTATCCAAAGTTTGGCCATGATGTGGCTGAAGACGTCCTTCTCTACCCCAACCATAAACCGATCCACACCCAGTCTCACATCCGTCTGCTCTCCTCCCATCTGGAAGGCAGAGCCGAGCCTGAGCACGTGCTCTGCACCCAGCGCGCAGGCGCCCCATAGGTCCTGCCCGACAGCAGCCTCCACTCCAGCTCAGAGCTCCAGCCTCGCTCCTCCTCTCGCTCACTCCTGGCTAGTTCTTGGATTATGAACGAACAGAACATTTCTCATCTAAAAATAAAATCTCCCTCCCTCAACCCAATGATTACTTCTCATTGCCTTTTTTCTCTCTTTTTCAAAGCCGGATTCTTGGAAGGGTGGGCACCGTCTCCACTTCCTCACCTCCTGCTCACTTCCCTCCCCACTGCATTCCAACTTTCACTGCCACGGAACCCAGTCTCATTACGGCCTCCCTGTTGCTTCATCTCAATCTATTTTCAGCCCTTCCAGGACCCCTCTGAGCCTGTTGGACACTTGACCATCTCCCTTTTCTTGAAACCCCTCCTGTCTCACATACAGCCCCCCAGGTCTCCTCCTGTCTTTCCCTCCGGTCCTTTTCCGCCTCCTCGGCCTCAGCTAACCCTTCATGGCTGGTGATTGTCAAGCTCTGTGCTCAGCCCCCTCACACCAGAAACATCCTCCCTACACACTCATATCCCGCCCCTGCCGTGGCCTCAGAAACCCCATCCGGGTTTCTCTCCTGAACCTCGGACCTGCTGAACTGCGGGCACCACCATTCCAGCGTGGTCCCCTGGTGGCACTCAGCAGCCCAGGCTCAGTGGGTCTGAAAAGTTATCATTTCCCCTGAGTCTCCACTTCCTGCTGCGTCCTGCTCAGAGCGGCGTCTCTCCACGGGCCCCCATTGGAGACCTGGATACTCCCGGGCTGCTTCTTTCTTTTCTTGCCCAACGGCTCATCCATTTCTATGGACTCTTGAAAATCCCTCAAATGTATTTAATTCTTGCCATTCCTACTGCCGCCCCTGGCTTCTCATCTGGAGTTTTCCAGCTATCTTTTAACTGGTCTCAACATCACGTGTTCCTCTACCTTCAACCTTTCCTATCACTGCCGACCTAAAATGCAGATGTTAGCTGTGCGAAATTCTGCGGTGACCCTTCTACTGCTTTTGGATGAGCTCCAAACTCCTTGTCATGAAATGCGAGGTCCGTACAGTTTCACTCTGACCTAACCTGCTCACTCTTGTCTCTTGTTGCCGACTCCCTCAGGCCTTTGGTTCTAATTGTGCTGAAAAGCTCGCAGTCCCCTGAATGCAGCATGGCTACCCTCACCCTAGAACCAAAGCTCAGGCTGGGCAGGAATCTGGGACTCTCTTGTTCACGGTCGTGTCTCCAGCCCCTAGAACGGTGCCTTATAGAGAGAGCCAGTGAATAAGTATGGGTTGGATGAATGAATGAATACCTTCTTGTCTTTTCTTCTGGAAATTCTTCTTCCATTTAGACAGCTCAGACTTTTCTCTCCTCCAAAAGCCCTCCTGGCCTCATTGGGCTGGGTTGGCGGCCTGTCCTCGCCTCCCTTTCACCCTGAGCACCCCTGTCATATTGTTGGCATCTTTCCTTCAGCGTGGAGTCTCGTTTGTCTAGGTAACCCTGTTGCCAAGCACAGACTTGGCACCCAGGACGCACTTGCCCAATGCATGTTTGTTGAGTGAATGCAGGCCTGGATGCGGGCCAACCACTCCAGCCCTGCCAGCACTAACCCCTTTCCTCAGTGAGCACAGCCCCCAGCGCAGGCTTCCTCACCAGTGCTTCCAGCATGGTCCTTTATGGCTTCCGCACCCCTGCAGGGCCTTTTCAGGGTGAAAGAAGCTTGTGAACTCTGGCTTGATGTGGCTGAGGACATCCCTGTCTGCAAGTTCCTCTCTGGGGAGCTAGGAGATTTGCTGAGGCTTGGTCAGTGGTGTTGGGTGTTTCTGTTTCTGCCTGAGTACAGAGGAAGGGGCCCACCAGATCCAGGCAAAGAAAGGGTCAGGGTGAGTCTATTCCTACAGATTGGGATTTGGGAATACTTCTATTCCACAGGGTGTCAGCTGTGGAAACCAGGGTAGACTTCCTGTCCTATCTGGGAGGAAGGCTGTGACCTGGGGACACGAGGGAGTCAGGAAGTCACCCCAAGAACACCAGATGTTGGGCCTAGTGAGGCAGAACGACTGACTGTGACCCCTGTCTGCTACTGGGAAGGAAAACAATGTGTGTGGCCTGCCTTCCCTATCAGGACGGGCTCCAGGAGTGAGAGAAACCAGCTTGGAGAAGGGCTCTGTTAGGAGCTGAGCTAACCTGAGGTCGATCCTGAAATCCCACCGACACCCAGTTCCCTCGCCTTGCCCGTGTCCTTGTGTTTAATTCCTCTGGAACATCGCCTTCTTCTCAGCAGGCTCTTACTCTCCACTTCTCCTGGTTCTCTTCATCTCTCCTCCTCCTCTAGACTCCCAACCTTGACCCCAAGGTCAAGGGCTCATGACCACTAAGCATCCCTTATGCCTTTGACCACTGTGCTCAGCTGATCCTGAGCTCTGGAACACCATTCTGTGGCTTCTTTTCCTTCCTGGGCAGAGCGAGGCAGAGTGAGGCAGCCTTGCCGATTGGTCCTCTGAGGATGGTTATTGGGCGCCCCATGCTGAGGCCCTTTCCATCCTTTTGCTCTGAGTGACCCTGGTTGAGAGCCCTAGTGTGACTGTTCCAAACCTTCTCCACTGTCCTCCAGACACTGGGCTGAGACGAGTGAGGTCTCCTGGTCTTCTCAGAGAACAAAATAAGGAGAGACTGAAGCTCTTTGTTTCTTTCTTTGCACATCAAAAATGCCAAGCGACTTCACTGCTCCCCTTCACTGCTGGAGGTACTGTCCCTTTCTTGTTCCGAGGCCAATCCCTCCTCCTCCTTCCCTTACTGTGTTCTCACCCCACTCCTGATACCTCTGAGACCCTTCTCCATCAGTCACCTCCCCTTTCCTGCATTTCCAATCTTCCCCTTTCAGTTGACATCTTCCTAGAATCTTATAAACGTGCTCAGGTCCTCCTGACCCCCTTGAGTGACTGCTCTATCTCTTTCCATCATTCAACTTGTCACTGCTGCCACTTCCTCACCACCCACTCCTTCCTTAATCCTTGTGCAATCTGGCTTCCGCCCCCACTTCTCTATGGAAACTGCTCTTCTAATTTCTCTGGCAGCATCCTCATCACCAGATTGAATGTGTTCATGGCCCATAGGAAGAACCGAGAAAGGTGAAGCCTTCCTCCCAGGACTAGCTAGGGCACCGGGCAAGGTCAAGGCTAGTGGGTGAGCATGTCCAGTGGTAGATACACTCACGGGCAGGTGGGTCTTCGAGTAGCTGTGCCCCTGTGCCTTACACCCAGTGGTCCTTGTGTGATCCTGTTGGGTCAACAAGCAAATGTCCTTTCTTTGTAGCATCCTCCCCCCACCCCCACCATCACACTAGTTCACTTTCCTCCAGGCTTAACACCCGAGTTCCGTAACATGCCCGTAACCTGCTCCTGTTATGAAACAACCCTCAGGCTCCTCCTCACTCCCAGCAGCCTCTTCCGAGAGAAGATTCAATTGATCAGCCAAGCTGATCTCTGCCCTGTCCATGAACAACTGGTCAATAGTAGCTTCATCCACTAAAAAGAATGAGGTGTTCTCTTAATAGCACTCTGGCATATTTATTCTGAAACATACAGCAGTAGGTCCAGCAAGTATGGGACCTTGGTATAGAAATAGGATCTTTACAATGGGTTTTTATGCAATTGAAAGAGATATACTTACACTTCTTTAAGAGCATTGTGTAAATTTAGGCACTCTTTCCCTTTATATCCCTACTTGGTAAGATGTTCCATGTTTCTACCTTTTTTGGTGCATTTTTCTTTAGTGGGTACTTGACAAATGGTAAGATGTTCCATGTTTCTACCTTTTTTGGTGCATTTTTCTTTAGTGGGTACTTGACAAATGCAGAAGAAATGGATAAACACCTGAATGAGTGGATAAGTATTGCAAACATCAGGTTTTTCTTTGTAAATTTTTCATGAGCCAATTGTCCCTTGCTAATGTTAAGATTTTCTGGTTAATATTGACCTTAGCCAGGGCCCTGTCATTGGATATAACACATAGGAAGACACGTCCTTAATGAATAAAAAGTTTAACTAAATGCAAGGACCCAAGGGTGCTCTGTTAGCCGAAGCCTGGAGGGTCACCCTTTTGTGGACTATACTCCCCTGGCAGGACAATGACCTCCAGTCCTGCTCCACAGGCCCAGGGGGTGACCTGGGGGGCAGATCTGTAAAGACATGTCTTGCCAGGACATCCTTCAGCACTTCCTCCTGCCAAAGGGTGTCGGCGGGAAGTCACAGTGCTGGCCGAAGCATCGGGCTGGTGCCCGTCGGAGTGACCAGTGTCCGGCTGCATCCCGCTTGCTGCCTTCCTCCCATTGATTTGTCCAGAATCTTTATTGTCTGCTCAAATGTAATTAAAGAGTCCTCTGATGGTGCCAATTAAAGGCTCGGAGGGACGGGAGCGGGCGCTCACGGCATCACATGGTGCGGCGCGGTGAAGCTGTAAACATCCATTAGCCATTACAGTTCTCATTAGTCCTTGAAAAACAACTCATTAGTGTCCATAGAACTGACAGGTAAATACAGCTAATGGGCTAAATCTATCAATAAATTCATTGTGTGCAAAATCAGGGTTTCTGTCATTGTGCTGCTTGCGGTGACTAATCAGAAGGTTAAATACTCCTCCTGCAAAAATATATATAAGTTGCAAAGCACTTAGCCTGATAGACTGTGAAAAAATGGCATGTGAGAAACTAATGAAGACATCAAAGGCTTTATTTATACGTAGGGTGGGTTCATTTCAAGTTCAGGTTGCTATGAACTGTCACAGCTGTTTAGCTGAGACTAAATTTTAGAAAGCATATTGATTTGTTTTAATTTAAACGGGGCAGTTTACAAAAGCTGCTTGAATCTGAAGTTATTCCAGAAATGATTGCTCAGTGTGTGGTTGTGAGGAGGTCTCTGCCGGCTTCTCCAGCTGCCCTGTGGAACGTCTCCAGAAAGCATGCTCACCCTCCAGCTGTTGGGGTTGGGGGGGTCCCAGCGACGAAGGACTGCAGAGTCGGACATGCTCTAGATCTCATCTCACTGCACCCCTTCATGGTGCAGAGGGGGAAACTGAGGCCCAGGAGGGCTGGTGACAGATGCAAGGTCATTTGGTGCACTGGGGGCAGAGTCCAGGTCTCTTAGGCCTTACCCTTCCCTCTTCCCCTGGCCTGATGTGGCTGGTTTCTCTCCAGAGAAAAACCTTGAGGCTTTGGAATGGGCGGCGTCACCCACAGGTGGGGCAGCCTCCCTGGGTCTTTGCTCTGCTTCTCCACCCTGGGCGTTCTCCACCTCAGCTGCAGCTACTTTAATCCTGAGGTCCCACAACTTGCCATCCTCTCGATTCAGCTCTGCCTCTGCCCTTGGACTTCTGTGCTTTAGGGAGCAGTGGAAGCTCAATTTCTTTCTTTTAGCCAAGAAACTTCCATCTCCAACTGACTGTCTCCCAGCCCTCTGCTAAAATGCTCCCCTCTTGACCTCGTTAGATGCAGAGAAGGACTTCCTTATCACCAAAGGATAAGGGAGGGAGGAGAGAGGTTATAAACTGGTCCCCCCACTAAGTTCTGTCTGACCTCCCTGCTCCAACCTGTAGGGTTTTTAAAATTTGAATTTGTAATCAGCATTAAAAACTGGGAGATTTTACATAAAAAATTGGCTTCTTTTGGGGAATCAGAAGATCTGGCCACACTGGGTTGAATCACCTGCCTGGCCCTGGTTGCTGGCGCTGGGCAGTGGTTGCCCCTTTGGATGGGGCCTCTGCTTTCCTCAACGCTCCTGTGTCCTCCTGGCCCATCGCCTGCATTAGAACAGAACAGCGTGTCCTTTGATGGACATGGTGAATGCCATCATACACCACCACCTCCACAACGACTTCTGAATGTCCCCAGTTGCTCTGTGTCACTAGCTCCAGACCTGAGCCCCAGGCAGGTGCCGCTAGCTGACTAGCTGCAGGGTCAAGGACAGCAAGTCCCTGTCATCCAGCTTGTGGCATGCAGACAGGCCCTGCCTCCCCTCAGGCTCCCAGAACGGCGGGTCCCCAAATCCAAGAAGGGCTTTCAGAGGTTGAGCAGTCATAGATTGACAAGTGTCACTCCTAACCTGTCTCCCTAAAGCTGCTTTTGTTCCCTCCAGCTCATGCTTTGTGTAGCTTCTCTTAAGGAAGCAAGTCTGAGCACGTGGCTTTCCTGCATAGAAGACGTCACTGTTCTCCAGTTGTTTCAGGACAAAGTCTGGAACCCTCGCGGGCTGTGCAAGGCTCTCAGCTCTGGCCCTGCCTCCCGCTCCTGCACATGCCCCTCTCCTCTTCCCCCTGCTCTGGTGTCAGTGCCCTTCTCTTGGTCCTCCAAGCAGCCTTCCTGACCTACCCTCCCGATGGCCTGGGCCCCCGCTGTTCCTCCAGATGGAATGTGCTTCTCCAAGTATTTGCACGTCCGGCTCCCTCATTCCAGCCTCCCCAGCCTTCTTCCTTTTCCTGGAATTGCTAAGCTGATCTTGGGGCCTCTCTGCTTGCTTCCCCATGCTCGGAGTGTTTCCCTCAATCTTTCCACAGCTGGCTCCGACTCACCATTCAGGTGTCAGCTCAGACAGCACCTCCTCAGAAAGGCCTTTGCAGCATCCCCTCCCACCTCCTCACTCTTCCTCGTGCCATTGAGCATGGTCTGAGTTTACACCGTCTCCTTGTTCATGTCCTTACTGATTTTCTAAGTGGCCTTCCTAGAATACAAGCTTCATGAGAGCAAGACTTTGCCTCTCCTGTTGACAGACACACCCACTGAGCCTTGAAGAATGCTGGGCCTGTAGTTGGTCAATAAATAATTGTCAAGTGAGTTGCATCAGGGAACACTGGAGCTGGAATGGACCTCAGAGAGCATCTGAGCAGATCTCCCCAGTTGTCAGAAGAAGAGTCTTTATTATGCACCTTCTGTGTGTTCTGCAAACAAAACGCACACTACCCCCTTCCTTTGAACAGCTAGTAGATCATAGTCAATAAATGAGCAAATGAGTTAAGCAAAGAGTATGGCAGGTGGTGGTAAGTGCTGCAGAGAAAGTGAGGCGAGCTCAGGTGGAGGGAGCCCTGGGGGCGGCTGTGCTACGTAGGGCAGTGCTGTGGACTGAATGTGTCCCCCCAATTTCGTGTGGAAGCCTTAATTCCCCATGTGATGGCATTGGGAGGTGAGGCCCTTGAGGAGTGATTAGGTTTGGATTAGGTCATGGGGGTGGGTCCCCCATGATGGGATTAGTGTCCTCATGAGGGGATGAAGAGACCAAGCCCTCTCTCTGCCATGTGAGGAAACCAGGAAGAGGACCCTGAACAAGAACTGACCACGCTGGCACCCTGATCCTGGACTTTCAGCCTCCAGAACCACGAGAAATAAATGCTGTTGTTTAAGCCCCTGGTCGATGGCACTTCTGTCACGGCAGCCGGGGTCACTGAGATAGGTAGAGGGAAGGCCTCTCGGCCAGGAGATGTTGGGCAGGGTGAAAGGTGAGGATATGTCTGTTGGAGGGGAATTTTGGACAGAGGGACTCAGAGCTCCTCCCAAAGCCTTCAGGTGGAGGGGGTTTGGGGAGTCTGAGGAACAGCAGGTGGGTTAGTGTGGCCAGAGCGGGGAGGGCTGGGGCAGCAGGAGGCGGGTGGCAAGAGATGACATGGAGGGAAGGGCGGGACCCAGCTCGTGCAGAGCCCTGTCAGCCACTGTAGGGAGAGATGGGAAGCCACTGGGGAGTTTTGAACAGAGTGACATCATGCTCTCACAGCGTTTCGCAAAGACTGCTCCAGCGGCTGGGGCTGTGTTGGAAACACAGACTCAGGGTAGGACAAGGCTGGGAGAGAGAAAGGGGGCTCTCATAACGCTTTAGGGGGGATGATGGGGCTTGGCCAAAGCGGTGGGGTGGGGATGTATCCAGAGTCAGCACTGGGCAGGGTGGAAGGCGTAGCTGTCGGGATTTGCTGAGGGATGGAATAGAGAGTGTGAGAGAAAGACGAGTCCAGGTTGGCCCTGTGGTTTTGGCTTGAACACCTGGAAGACTGGAGCTGCCATTTATAAAGGTAAGAGAAGACTCTGCAAGTAACAGGATTTGGTGTGTGTGCACATGTATGCACATGTGCAAGTGGGCTCATGTTCACGTGTGTGCATGTGTGTGCATGCTGAATCTAATAAGCTTATCAGACATTCAAGCAAAGACATCAAGAAGGCGTCTGCACTTGTAAGGCTGGAGTTGGGTGGGGAGGCCAGTTCGCCGGTGGAAACGCAGAAGTCAGCAGCGTGCAGATGGCGCTCAGAGCTGTGGGAGATGAATCCTTCTGGGAGTGAGCGTGGGCAGTGACAAGAAGAGGCCTGAGGACTGAATCCCAGGCCCTGCCATTGTTTGGAGCACAGGGAGAGAAAGAGAAATCAGAAAAGGAGACTAAGAAGTGGCCCCTCGCAGGATGAGGACCAAGAAAGAGTGGCATGAGCGGAGTTTCCAAGAAATAGGAACCATCCCACGTGCCACGTGCCCACAACGATTCAGTGGGAGGAAGCCCGCCAGCTGACTGTGGGATTCGGCGGCACAGAGGCCACCAGCAGCCTGGCCAGGTGGTGTTTTGGTGGAGTGGCGATCAAGGACCTCCCAGGAGGGGGCTCGAGGGAGACCAGGAGGAAATGGGGTGGAGCCGCAGAGAAAAAGCAGCTCTTGGCAGAGTTTTGCTATCAAGGCGAGTAGAGAAATGGGGATGGGGTGCAGGGGCACAAGGTTGTTTTTGTATTGTTCCCATGTTTTTTTGAGATGAGAGAATTACAATGTTTGTTGGCTGGTGGGTGCGATCCAGTAGAGAGGGAAAGATCCGATGATGCGGGAGAGTGAAGGGATAATTACTGAATTATTTGTCACAGCAAAAAATTAGAAACAGCCTAACGTGTCTATCAAGAGCAGAATAGATAAATAAAATATGTTATATTCAAAATGACGCGATACTATACAGCTGACTCATCGCCTGGAGGAACAAATTGCAATAGCAAGACCGGGTCTCAGCGCTGCACTTGCTCCCTGGAACTGACGCCTGGGCCCTGCACTCGGGTCACACAGCCGCCCCCCCATGCCCTGCCCCCCGCTGTCTCCAAACACCGTCTCCAAACACCTTCACCTGTCAGAGAGGACCGCTACGTCGGAGGCTAACTTGGAAGATTTTCTTCCTGTTTGCCTTGGCCAGAAGAATTTTGTATGATGATGATGATGGTGATAACAGTAAAAGTAAAATAGCAGCTACTAATTATGGAGTGTTTCATTGACTCCTTGCCCTCCTGGAGCTTACATTCTAGAGGGACATTACATAACCCATTCTAACAATCGTTGATTTCGGTTATGGTGAGTGCTGTAGAGGAGAGTATCAGAGAGGCCCAGCCTAATCTATAACAGGAGGATCAAGAACTCTTCTAGTTTAAGCTAAGACCAGAAGAATGAGCATGAGTCAGGCAGGCAAAGGTGGGAGGAAGTGAGGGGGGAGCATTCCAAGAGAAGGAATAGCACCTCTGCATATAGTCAGCAACCCATTTCTGAGCGTCAGCTATGTCCAAGGTGCCGGGATGCATGAGTGAACAAGGCACAAGGCCCTGCATTCTTGGGGCTGCCATCCTAGCGAGAGAGGCAGAGTAACCACACACACGATGCATGGCTTCAGCGAGTGATAATGGTTATGAAGATAGTAAATCAGGGGAGCTGTAGGGGGAGAAGGATTGATGAGTATTTGAGACAGGGGTGGTTAGAAAAGATATGGAGAGAGAGGTGATCTCACACCTGGAAGAGTGTCCCAAGCATGAGAAACAGCAAGTGCAAATGCCTTGAGGTGGGAACAGGCTTGTCCTGTTCAGAAACAGCAGGAAGGGTAGTGTGCCTGGACCTGGAACAGGTGGATGAGTGAGGTCAGAGAGAGAGGCAGGGGCCAGGTCATGTAGGGCCTCATGGCAGTGTTTTAAGCTTCTGTAATTCTAGGTCTTAGCTGGGCTGCAGGGTCAAATGGAACATTTTTTGGAAAAAGTCCAGGCTCCCCAGGTCCTGAGTGAGTGGCTGGTTTGCCTCAGCTGCAGAGGCAAAGAATTTTTCAGCCCCTGCCCTGGCCATATATCTTACCTTATCACTCCCGTCCATTTAGCATGAGCCATGCACTCCACTCCAGAGGAGAACTCTCACTTAATTAATTTTAGATTTAAAGCAACAAGAAGTCCTTATATTAAAAACGGAGTGGGGGGAGAACAGCTTGTTAATTAAAATGTCAGTTAGGGTGTTCCTGGAGAAAACTATGATTAGTGGGTAGTTTCCTTTGGTTACAAGCCCTTGTGCTTTGATATTTCATGTGTGAATTTAAAGAACCTCACACATGTGGCCAGCACCCAGGGACAGGCTACATTTTATGGTGGTTTTAGTGGGTCATTCTGTTCCACAAATTTCAGTGTACCCCAGGTCTTCTGGGATGGCACCCCTGATCCCAGGACTCTAGCCTCAGAGGGGCTCTCTCTCTCTTGTCACATGCCATTGCCACCTCGCAGGCTCTTGCTCTCTTCTGGCTTTGGAAAAGCTATCTATTCACCCTTCAGGCTCCGTTTACAAAGCCTTACTAAATTCCCATTCAGAAATATGTTCCCTCTCTTTTATCCCTTCAAAGATTGCCTACATCTTTGTTAGAATCTTTGTGGCAAAACAAACAAAAATCTGCGAAATGAAAAAGTTTTTTAAAAAAATTATTTCTCCTATCCAGCTACCTTCTGAGAAGGGTGGAGTCTATGAAGGCTCCTTTGTGTGTCATACCGG
Source organism: Propithecus coquereli (assembly GCF_000956105.1). Taxonomy (NCBI): domain Eukaryota; kingdom Metazoa; phylum Chordata; class Mammalia; order Primates; family Indriidae; genus Propithecus; species Propithecus coquereli. The sequence goes on along the minus strand of NW_012148052.1, from coordinate 4,398,710 downwards.
GTGATGGGGTGGGAGGCTAGCCTGGAAAAGCTGGGGGAGCCTGTGCCGAATGCCCCTTCCTGAGGAAAGCAAGAGCTGTAGAAGGACGTGGGGGAGGAGGGTGGAGATCCGGGTGGGCTGGGCCAGCATAGCGGAGTGACTCCAGAGGGGAGGGCGTGGGATGGGGAAGAGCCTGTGGGGAGAAGAGGCAGCTGATGGCCGTGGAGGACGTTTGGGGGGCTATGCAGAGGAAATAAATATTTCATGGGGGATTTTTGTTAAGATTTGTGTGTGATATGCTCCGTAAATCTTTTGTCTCTCCATGACATCATTAGTGAAAGCTGTTATTCACTAGGGCTTTGTGAATTGGATCGAATTGTTCCTGGAAGGGTAAGTATCAAGAACTACGAAGGGTCTGAGATCCACCTTACATGCGGGGTACCAAGTCAGCCAGCTGCAGTGTCATGGATGCAGGCTGAAGACATGAGACTTGTGAATAAGACACAAGGACTTCGTGACTCAGAGTGCCGACATTTGTGCCGGTCCCCCAAGCTCCGATTCCCAAAGGGTGACACGAAAAGAGCCACCTAATATCTACAGCTCAGGTTGTGGGTTTCACGGCAAGAACCCCTAGCTTAGGGAACCCAAACCTTTTATAATGAGTACACAATCCTGCTTGAAATGTGCCCTGTAGAGATACATTTCTGTTATGTTGGACAACCAATGCACCTTCCCATTGCTCTGGAGAGAAACTCTCTCTAGTTTACAAGGCTCCTCATTATACAAATATCTTTTAAAAGATGGTGCCAAAGACAGTGCCTTTTCTTGCAAAATGTGCATAAATGCAAGAGACCCACAAAGAATCATCTCCCCAGAGTAAGATCCAGTGCTGATTCCTGCTTCACAGTAGGTGTAGGATGAGAACCAGAGGATGTTTATGAGGCCCTGGTGACATCCGGGTTATAAGCTTTTACAGTATGTTTTTTGAGAAAATCAGTTTATTATATTCTGTATCAGTTAGCTATTGCCGCATAACAAACCACCCAAGACATGGTGTGTAAACTAAAAATTATTTATTGCTGCTTGTGAATCTGAGTCATCTGGAAGTGCTGCTGGTTTGGGCTGGGCTGGGCTGATCTTGGCTGTGCTGTTTAATAAATGCTTCAGTCCCAGCTGGGACAACTGAGCTGACTTGGCTCTGTTCCATGTGGTCTTTCACAGCACAATAAAGTTCCAAGAGACGATGTAGCAGTGCCCCAAACCTCCTGGCCCAGGCTTGGAGCTGCCATATTCTATCAGCCAAGGCAGATCACAAGACCAGCCCAGATTTAGACATGGGAAAGAGATTCCACCTCATTAGAGGAACCCTGAAGTCACTTTGCGAAGGCCTGTATATGCAGGTTGAGGAATAAGTGGGGCCATTTTTACAATCAGTATATAACAATTGCTTTCCCTAGTGGACTCTAAGCTGCTAGATGGCAGAAATTATGTCCCATTTATGCCTGTATCTTGGTGACTAGCCTGGACTGGGCATAGAGAAAGCATCAGTAATGCCTGTCAGGCCGGGTGCGGTGGCTCACGCCTGTAATCCTAGCACATTGGGAGGCTCAGCGGGGAGGATCACTTGAGGTCAGGAGTTCTAGACTAGCCTGAGCAGCATAGTGAGACCCCATCTCTACAACAAATAGAAAAATCAGCTAGGCACAGTGCTGTGCACCTGTAATCTCAGCTACTCAGGAGGCTGAGGCAGGAGGATCACTTGAGTCCAGGATTTTGAGGATGCAGTGAGCTAAGATGATGCCATTGCACTCTAGCCCAGGTGACAGAACAAGACCCTGTCTCAAAAAAAAAACAAAAAAAGTCTGTCAAGTGAATGAATGCTATGCAATAGGGTGAATGAATGATACAAACAAGAGGTTGTTTCCTCAGAGAATTGGGCAGTTTGCTGAGAGATTCACTGAGATTCCCTGATATCTGCCCCAGATCACAGTCACCCACCCAAGGATGTGTACGGTTCTCTCAGCATCTTTTCATGCCTCCTGCATTCTCTTGGGACCTCATCCCACCGCGCCTGGACTGCCCTACAGCCCTGTCACTCTGCGCCTGCCTCTCCTCTCTCCTCTCGACAGTCCCCCGCATCAGCTCCAGGGATCTTTATCAAATGCACACCTGACTGTCACTCCCCAAGGCCTAGAAGATAAGGTCTCAGCTATTAAGTATAACATCCCAGGCCCTTCACCCTTGGGACTTGGATCCTGATGTTCCTTCCTGTACATCCTACACTTCTGCATCACCAGGTCACCAGATCTTGAACGTGGAGCAGATAGGACCCTGCGCTTGGGTTCCAGCCGTGCTGCTTGCCTGCTGTACACTTGCCCAAATTCTCCACCTGTGCTCAAGTGTCACCTTGTTCTTCCAGGAAGGGGTATTTGCCTACACTTTGCTCTCCTGGTTTTCTTGGGATCCCCCACCCTGTCACTGCAGCACATTCTGAGATTAGAATGGGGTCTTATACAGAATTGACTTCCATAACATTTGCTGAACCCAATTGAGCTTTAGAGAGAGAGAGAGAGAGAGAGAGAGAGAGAAGGGCAGGGAAGGGCAGAGGAGGGGAGGAGAGAGAACTCGGAGTGCAGCTAAGACACAGGCACACAGGTCCAACACATGTGTCTCTACTCCCCTAACCACCCCCACCATCTGTCCCTGGGCCTCCTCTCCCAGCAGCCCTTTCTGGAACAGCCCATAGCCTGTGGGGTAGAGACTTTCCAGCCTCAGGCTCCTCCTGGAAGTGGAGCCCCAGCCTCAGCCCCCAGCAGCAAGGCCTCTGCTTGGCACTGCTGGAGGGGTGTGGGAGAGAGGAGGTCTCCCACTGTCTTGGGTTTTCACCATTTTAGTCTTTGTTTCTAGCTTTATTTAATTTGTTACTTAATTACTGTTTACCGAGTATGCTTGTAGCTAACATGTATTTATTTACTCTGCACCTTGAGTTCAGTAGATTTTTTTCCTTTTCTTTTCTTTATCTCGTATTGTTTATTCTAATAATGCAAGATTAGGTAAAAAAATTTTTTTACAGAGAAAGTGAAAGTCCCTTGATATTTCATCCTTCTGAGATAACCATTGTTGACAGTTTGGTGCATATCCTTTCAGACTTTTTTTAAATGCTTATATAAATATATATGGATGTGACCCAAATATATCCAAGAAGCCTTTAAGGCCAGTCTCTGCTCAACAGTCATCCGAAATAACCCAAATCGGACTGCAGAAGCCTGAAGAATAATGTAAATCTTTATTGTTGGTTTCCTTAAAAAGGTAATGCAGGGGCTTTTCACAGTTTTCTGAGTTGGCTTTAGACATCTCTCTTTCTCCCCAGTGTCTCACTCATAGCAGCTGCTAAAAATCTCTTCTTGCTGCCTCCCACTACCTCTTCTTTCTTTGGGCTGTGTTCTCCTGAATTCTATTGACATGAAGCCCTCACCCCCAAGCATCACTCCCCAAAAGTGCTGCTCTTCTGTGATTGCTGTTCTTGTAAGAGTCAGTCTTCTTGAAATTTTTAAGAAAAAATTTGCTACATCACATTATCAACATAAATAGGATCATGTTATACACATTGTTCAGTGTGTACAACAACTGTGTTCATAACCACTTTTTTTCCACACTCTGCTGTCTCATAGATACATTTCCATGCCTGTGCATTCAAATCTGCTGTCTTAATCCATTTTCTGTTGCTATAACTAAATACATGGGAGTGGGTAATTTATAAAGAAAAGGGGTTTAATAGGGCACAGTGGCTCATGCTTGTAATCTCAGCACTTTGGGAAGCTGCGGCGGGAGGATTGCTTGAATTTGGGAGTTGGAGGCTTCCATGAGCTATGATTATATCACTGCACTCCAGCCTGGGTGACAGTGAGACCCTGTTTCAAAAAAAAAAAAGAAGAGAAAAAATGTTTATTTTGGCTCATGATTCTGGAGATGGGAAGTCCAAGATCAGCCAGACACTTCTGGTGAGCTTCTGGTGAAGGCCTCATGCAGGGTCATAACATGGCAGAAGGGACATCACATGGCAAGAGGAGCAAGAGCATGTGTGTCTGGTCTTTCTTCCTCTTCTTATAAAGCCACCAGTCTCACCATAGGGGCCCCACCCTGATGACCTTATGTTAATATAATCCTAATTACCTCCCCAAAACTCCACCTTAAATCAACATATAAATTTGGAGATTTAGTTTCCAACATATGAAATTTGGGGGACACACTCAAATCATAGCGTCTGCTATTTCCTTTTTAAGTCAGTGTATAGCCCCATTGAATGCATGGTCTATAATTTATTTAATCAGTCCCTTGCTGCTGGACCTTCTGGTGGTTTCCAGCTGTTACTACTAAGAGCAATGCTGCAATGAACACCCCTATGACTGAACTTTTCTGCCTTTTCCTTCTCTTCTATGTTCACCTTTTAGCCCATCCTAAGTTTTGTTGTTTTAGCAAATGTCTGACAAAGTTATAGTTTTTTGGTTTTTGTTGTTGTTGTTTTTCTCAGCACATGTTTCTAATGTCTTCCTTCTGGTTCCTTTGGGAAACTCTCCCCTCATTCCATGTGATCCTGGTGGACTGTCAGGATGTTTCCCCGGCACAGTTATAGACATGTGACCAAGTTGGCCAATCAGAACACCCCTTCCTGCTGACCTTGATGATAAGCCAATCAGTCTCCACTGGCCCCGCCCTAGCACCCCCAGGCCCATCATCCCTGCCCAGGCCCCTGCAACAGCCTTCTCTGTTATCTCTGCTTCTAGGGCTGTGCAGCACATCCACCCTCAAACTGCTGCTCACTTTCCCTGACTCTGTTGTCCCTGTGCCTAAAAGCATTGATGGTGATGCCCTGCTTTCCACAAATGAAGTCCTAGCTCCTCAGTCTGCTACCTGGAGCCCAAGGGACCTGGCTCCTCCTTCCGTCTCCAGCCCTGTGGCTCCCCACTCTATTTCAAACATCTCACATTCCTGACAGGTGGTACCTCCCCCTGGGTTTTGAATATCCCCTCCCTTTTCCAGCTTCCATCCTTCTGACCACTTACTCTTTGCTCCACAGAAGTCTCACCCCCAAAAAACGTAGGTGCAAGTCCTACCTAAGTTTTAAGCTCCTGGCTCCCAAACCTCCCCCAGCTGCAACAGGAAATAATCAATTTCATCTTCCTTGGGGCTTCCAAAACATTCTGACAACTTTCTACCATTTTTGCATTCCTGGGGGATCACTGCTTACAAAGGAGTAAGCTCAAATAAGGGGGGACAATGGCTTGTGTAAGAACACAGAGGTCTCACAGACAGCGAACTCAGCCAGAACTGACTGGAATTGAAACTAGGATGAGGGAAACCACCAGGGGTTGGGGGGACCCTCTCCATTGCTCAGTGGCTACCTGTCTTCCTGCCGCTACCCTTTCATTGGCTTCAATGTGTGTGATGGCAGCTTATGCAAATACTTGCCTCCTCCTCATCACTACCCTGGAAACACTTCAGTATTTATATTCCTCCCCAGAGTCTAACCCAGTGCCTGGTCCACTGTAAGCAGGAAAAATCAGGCTAACATTATTTTAGCACACATATGTGTGATGCCCAGGGTTCATGTTTTCATACTCTTCTGGTTTAATTTCCCACCCCCCCACTAAGAATAAGTGCTATTATTTACCCATTTTACAGGTAAGGAAACTGAGGCAGCACTTTGTCCAAGCTTACCCAGCCAGCAAGTGAGAGAACTAGGACTTGAATCCAAGCCTGTTTGAGTGAATATATTCACTCATTAATTAACAGAAGTGATCTTGAAGTCACCCCTCCAAGCTCCAGCCTCTAGATCAGGAGCACAGACCCACCTTGTTCTAGAGGCAGCCAGCTATTTTCACCTTAAACATCCCCAGAGTGAACCCTCCAATGATTTTATCCCTCCCCGCAAACACCAGGCATTTCTTCCTTGTGTCCAATTATAATCTTTTTTGTTTTGATTTAAAATCTCTTTCGTCTTGTGTCTTAGTTCATTTTGTGTTACAATAACAGCTACCACACTGGGTAATTTATAAAGAAAAGAAGTTTATTTCTTACAGTTTTGGAGGCTGGGAAGTCCAATATCAAGCATCTGGTGTGAGCCTTCTTGCTGCGTCCTCCCATGGCGGAAGGACAGGGGAGGGCGAGAATGAATGATGGGGTGCAAGAGGGGCAGGAACTCGCTCCTGCCATACTGCTTTAATCCATTCAGAAGGGGGCCCTCATAGTCTAATCATCTTTTAAGAGTCCCACCTCTTGCTACCATCACAATGCAATTACATTTCAGCTGAGTTTTGGACGGGATATTAAAACCATATCACCTTGTCAAGCTTCCTCAGACTCGAAACCAACTCTTGCTAGGCAAACAGTCACCTGCTGTTTTTGAAATAACCCTGTGAAATAGACATTTTTAAATTTCTACTTAATAGTTAAGAATCTCAAGGACTAAGAAGGGAGGCAAGCCACCTTAGGTCATGCAGGCCAGACATGGTGCATCTAGAACTTGTACCCAGGACCTTAGACCCTAAGTGACCTCTCCAGACAGTCTCTCCACGTTTCCCACTAAGTTGAAGGCACAGTCTGGGGTCACGGAAGGAACAGACTTGGCTGTTTCCAACATGGATAAGAATGAAGGGAACAAACAGCAAAGCTGGGAGACGGATGCATGAGAGCACAGAAAGTGTCTCTTAGGTTCAGGGTGAAGTGTGTGCGAGTGGAGGTGAGGGGCACAGGGGTCAGCCTGGGGACAGTGGAGAATGAAGAAAAAGCATACTAGGCTGTTGACCACGGCTTTTGCTGGCTGGCCATAAAATCATGCTGGAACCACAGACCTGAGCCAGGACCGTCCCAGGCAAACTGGGACATCTGGTCACCCAGCCTAAAAGGCTCTCTGTGATCCTTCTCCTTCCTACCTCTCTGACCTTTCTCCATCCACCCACCTTCTCATTTGTTAATACCCCGACACACTGGCCTTCTTGCTCCTCTGTGAGCGTCCCAGGGGGTTGCTGCACCAGGACCCCTGTACTTCCCTCTGCCGGGAAGGCTCCTCCCCTTCCCCTTCACGTTGTTGCTCCTCTTGTCGTCGAGGTGTCAGTTCATGTGTCATTTTCCCAGAGAGACTTTCCTGGCCTCCTATTATGAAGTAGTCCCTTACCTCTTGTCCCTCTCTGTTCTGGTTATCTACTGCTGTGTAATAGATCAACCCAAAATTTAGTGGCTTAACACAACAATATTATCTCTTCTAATTTCTGTGGGTTTGGGAACTTGGGAAGGGCTCTGCAGGGTGGTCAGGCTTAGCATCTCTCATGTGGTTGCAGTCATGGTACCTGGAGCTGGAATAGTGAAGGGCTGGAGCAGTTGGAGCTGGCTGGGCATGTCTCTCTCTCTCTCTGTGTATAATCTGAGAACCTCTCCATGTGGTCTTTTGAGGGAGGCTAATTTGAACTTCCTGACAATATGGCAGTCTTAAGCTAGTTGGCTGGCTCTCATGACACTCAGGGCAAATGTTTTTACTACACAGGACAGAAGCATCATCATCTTTCATAACCAGCCTTAGAAATCATACATAGCTGTCCTCTGCCATATCCTACTGGTTACAAGTGAGTCACAAGCCTTCCCAGATTCAAGGGGAAGGAAATAAGACTTTAATTCTTCATCGGGGCCTTGATTATGTCTTTAAATTTTATTTTATTTTTTGTTTACTAACTGGACTTTCTCCCCAATTCCTACCCCCACTAGCAAATAAAATCCAAGAAGAAAGAGACTTTTTCTGTCTGGTTCACCTCTGTATTCCTAGTGCCTGCCTCATAGAAGGCACATAAAAATTTCATTGAAATGATGAATGAAACGTTACAAAGTATACCAGAGACCTGGGGTGGCCTCTCAGGTGCCTACAGCTCTAGTTTTTGAGCAGTTACTCAAAAAGCATCATTGGAAAGTCTGAATGATATTTTCACAATTGTTTTGTGGGCTAGCGTGCCTGGCTTCATTAGTCTTAGTGTCCCAGACCCCAGGCTGTACTGCCCTTCAGCTGTCCCCGATCCCTAGGGCCCAGGCACAGCAAGAACCCCTCTTCACGTGAGACCCCCCAGAGGGATGGTGCCTTCCTATCTGTAAATGACACCTATCATTGTTTCAGGAATCCTGATTCAGGGGAAAGTGCCCAACTACTCTAGGCTCCTAGACCTTCCGTGAAATAATTCTTGCAGAGCTTTTGGGTGTAAAAGAAAATTTACAAAGGCCATCTATGAATTCCACTCTGAACATCTGAAAAATATTTATTAATTGGTGTGTTAGGAAGAATTCTCCAGAGAAATAGAACAACAGGGTGTAAGTGTGCAGAGAGAGAGAGATTTATTTTAAGGAGTTGCTTCGTGTGATTGTGGATTGTAAATTCAAAATCTGCAGGGAGGCTGGCAGGCCGAGACCTGGGGAAGAGCTGCAGCTCGAGTCCAGAGCAGTCTGCCGGCGGAGTTCCTTCTTGCTCAGCGGTCAGTTTTGGTGAGGCCCACTCTCCTTGTGAAGGGAAATCTGCTTTACTCAAAGTCCACCAGTTTAAATATTCATCTCATCCAAAAAACATCTTCACAGAAACATCCAAAATAATGTTTGACCAAATATCTGGGCTCTGTGGGTACGCTGAGTTGTCACGTAGAATTAATTATCACAGTGGGCCAGTCAGGGGACAGAACTGGAAAGGAAAGACCCAGCCCTGGTGAAAGTCACATTCCAGCAGAGAGCCAAATACCCCCTCAGTGGCTCTTACCGTGCACATTCTAGTGCATGGAACTGCAGACCTCAGCGCCGGGGCCTGGGGGATTCTGCTCTGGAGGCAGGTGGTCCCCTGGGGCTAACATCCCCCTGACCAGGCTGTGCTGGCGCAGAGTACGTGGTTCCTTCTGAAGCAGGAGCAGCTCTTCTGGACGGTGGCTATAGAGCCTGGCCCTGAGGTGTCTGCAGTGTAAAGTGAAGGGGGAGGGTGTTCCGGGCAGAGGTGATGACAGAGGGAGGGAGGGCATTGGGTGGGGTTAGAGCACAGGGAGGGAGGACAGGAGGCTGATGACGAGGTTGGAGCCTACTGTGGCAGTGTGGCCAGATGGTTAAGGTCATGAGTGTTTAGAACCAGACGGACTCACTGCTGAATGCAGACTTGGACACTTCTATATGTTGAAACTCTGGGCAAATCACATAAACTCACCGAGATCCTGTGTCTGCATCTGCAGGAAAAAGGAGGGTTAATCGTACTGTATTAGTTTCCTGTTGCAGCTGTGACAAATTACCGCAAGCACGGTGACTTAAAACAGCACGAATGTAACATCATGCAGTTCAGAAGTCCAGAATGGGTCTCATGCGCTCACATCAAGGACTCAGCAGAGCTGTGTTCCTTCTGGAGAGGAGAGAACGCCTCCCTCCCTCTCTCTGCTGCCCGCACACCTTGGCTTACGGTTGCATGGCTCCAACCTCCGCTTCCGCCTCGACCTTCCCCTCCGACTCTGGCCCTCCTACCTCCCTCTCACCAGGACTGAGATTACACTGGCACCACCAGGGTGATCAGGACCATCTCCCATCTCAGGATCTTTGACTTCATCACATCTGCAAAGTCCCTTTTGTCATGTAAGGTGACATATTCACGGGTTTTGGGGATTAGGATGTGGACATCTTTAGGGGGCCGTTATTCTGCCTACCATGCCCATCAACGTCGCTGAGTGACACGATTAAATGAGATGATGCGTGCCAACACCTGGCATGCGTGTCTGCCCGGTAGATGGCAGGTGTTACTGCCCTTATAAAGCGTTGTGAATCCACAAAGAAAGCTCAGGCCTCATTCTGAGAGGAATGAGGAGTACAAGGAGACCCTCTCCACTTAAGGACTCTTGGGGATTTAAGCCTGGGAACAATGTCGATAGTACTTTGGCTGTGATGGAAAAGGGAAAAATACGAAGTTTTGGACTTTTTTGTTTTTTGAGTTTTTTTTCAATGAGGTTCAGTCCCTTTAAGAACAACTTGCCATCTCCTCCAACGATGTGCCAGGGGATGTCACCAAAGGGGAGGCCCGCACCACGAAGGTGCCTGCAGTGTTAGTTCCTGCAGCTGGGTTTCTATAACTGCTACGGAATCCGCCACCGTCTGACCCGCCCAGCCTCTTTCCGTCTCTGGTTCCCTGATGCCGGTTTGGTTCTCAGTTTGACCAAATTTCCAGTCTTCCTTCTTTGTTGCCTAGAACCCGATCGGTGCTCCTCCACCTGCCTGGCGTCTCCAGAGACGCATGACCTGGGGGTGAGCATTCACAGGCGACTCTTGTCACAGGCAGCTCTGACCAAGGGCTCCGGGTTCCAAGAGTCGGCCTTGCACCGACTCCACTCCTGCAGCCAGCCCTACATCGGTATCCAACACCGCAGAGTCTGAAACGGGGTGAGCCACCTGCTATCCGCCCGCAGAGAGCAGGACACCGTCACCCGAGGGCCGCGGACCACGGCAGAGGAGCAGCTTCCCCCAAACTGTCGGCAGGATTTGACCATGAAGGGATGTGCGCCTTTCTAGGGAAGGGGGCCGTAGTTTTTTTTTTTTTTTTTTTTCGGTTTTTAAGTTGGTTCTTTGACCCCCAACTTTTTGCCACCGGCGGGGAACCTTGCCTTCCTTTAATTCTTTGCCCTTCTTTGTTCTTGTTTTTGGTTTTTTGTTCCCCCGGTCCGGGCGGTCATGTGACCTGCTGGTGCTGAGCTGAACCGAACGCGGCTCGTCTTAGCTGGCAGAGGCTCCTGTCTGCTCAGGCGTTCGAGGCGTGTGATTGCCCAGCAGCACAGAGTGTTTATTCTTTCGCTCAGCTCCAACACGCAGACCCACGTTCTTTATGTGGGGGCTTAGCCGGGAGGCCCTGGGGGAGAGGCACGGCCCGAATCCACGGCAGATGCGCACGGTCCCCCTGGTCGTGCCCTCTATTAGAGCACCCCTCGGCCTTTCTCCTGGAATTTGAAGGGATCAGGGCGAAGGCTGAAGCTTAGATTTTTGAGCAGAGGTAATTTCAGAAGGTGGAATCATAGCTTAAGAAACTCTCCGGGGAATTTTCCTGATGCAAAGCTAACAAGACATTGTGATAATTTCTCTGGAGCTGGCCTCATTCCAAGTTGGATTTTAAACGCAGATTATAAAGCAAACACCATCCCCCACAAGTATTAAAGGAGGGGAAAATAACAGAACGGGGGCTGCAAAAATGGTCTCTATTGTGGGACCAAAAGCCGTCAATCATGCAGGCTGACAGGCGTCAGAGATTGACAGACAGGCCCTCGCTCCTGACTTCAGTTATCAAGGGGAATGGGAAAAGTGTCTGCAAGAACATGTTAAATTGCCAAAGTCATTACCAGTCACCAATTACCAAAGAAAAGATAACAAGGTGTATTTTAGAAAAATCGATGCAACAACATGCATTTCAATACGGCAAGTTTTTTAGAACTTTCAAAAACAAAACGAACTATTTAGGGAATACACAATGGTTTTCAGTGAATACCAAACACCAGGCTTTGTAAAGTCATCAATGTTCACTTTAGATTTGGCTCTGCTGTGGGGAAGCAGAGATCAAGCAGTAAACTAATATACTTCATTTTTTTTCCCTGCAGTTCCACCCAAAGGACAAAACGATGACTGGAGGGCCAGGTGGCTTTCTGTAAACTCCTCCTCAAAAAAGACCTTGCTGGTCACTAAGGGCACCTTTTGGGGCCCTGGGCATGGATGGGGCACAGGTCCAGTATGTGGTGATGTGCTGATGAGATGAGAGTGTTTGTCCCACGGGATCCTTCCACACGACCCAGCAGAACTTCCTAATCGCCTTCCCTGGGCTGGCCCCTGGGGAGGGAGACATGAAGGACACAGTGCTGCCTTATGGGGTCTCAAGTCTGGCGTGGCAGGGGGAGGCACGTGAACCCAGTGGTTTATAGGACAAAGCAGACAGATGAGAGTTACCAAACGAGTACGAATGCCATGCAATGGGAAAGGAAGAGGCTGCTGCAGCCTGAAGTCAGAGAAGGATGGAGGGAGAAGAGAGCATTTGAGCCCATTCTTGGAGAATGAGGATGTCTTTCACTGGAGATGCAGACACCTGAAAGAAGGAGAGAGCAGCCTCGCAGTGGGACAGAGCAGCGAGATGGCAGTAGTAGGCCAGGAGTGAGCTCTACTGGGGAGAGCCTTCGGGGACAGGCTGAAGTGTTGGCCATTTTGTTGGCCACGGGGAGGCATTGCAAATTTTTGAGCCAGGTTGTAGAATGGCCAGAGTTGTGCTGTGGGAAGACAGCCCTGGCAGCAGTGTAGCACATGGACAAGGGGGTGACACTTTGGGGGACTGTTCGAGCATGCCCCATCCTGGACTAGGGTGGGGTATGCGGGAGATGCGGTGGGCAGCTGTCATACTGCACGCATGAGCCCAAGAGGCTCACCCTGGTCTCTGCCTCCAGAAAGCCTTCTCACCACGGAGGCCCTGCTCAGACACCACATCCTCATGCTGCTTCTCCCATCCACTGTTAAGAAGCTCCCACCTTCTTGGAACTGCCAAGGCTCTCTGTTGAGTGGCCCCCTGGGTATGAGCTGCATAGTTGCCACCATAGCCCAAGTTAGGAGCTCTGCAAGGACAGCAACCCTGTCACACACATATCTGAGTTCCCCCGGTGCACAGGCAGCCCCCCCGCCAGCAGAAAGGAAAAGTTAAGCAGCAAAACCCTGAACGGGGCAAACATTTCGTGGCCGTGCTCAAGCAATGCCAGATTATCTTGAATTTGCCCAATGGGCCACTCATTTTCAGCTTGAATTCAAATTGCCAAAAGGGTCTCATGGGACTAGATAAAATGAGACTTAGAAACCCTTCCTGATCCTGCAGTGTTTGCGTGGGGAGTGCCCAGGGAGACAGAAAGAGCTATTGGGCCTCGAAAATAGAAAGGCACAGGCAGGAGGCAGAGGCATTTGTGGTCGTCAGCACCGGAGGAAAGCAAACTCTTTCCCGTGTGATTGGTAGGTGGCATGACCATATCATTAATTGTACAAAGACAGACACTTTTGAGGGTGAAAGGGGCACCATCTGTAGTTTCTACACAGTGGCAGGCTTTAATTAGGATTGTCCCTGAGAAAAACGGTATGGTCGCCATGATGATGGGCACTGCTGCTGGCTCACCTCCCCACACACAACTCCTTATATTTTATAGGTGGCGGGAGCATCCACTCTTGGCCTGTGCCCGTTCCTCACCCACTTCTCCTCCTCCCTGAGACTTAACTGACAGGTGCATTTGGAATGAGGACAGAGTATGGCCCCGCCCCTTCTAGGTTCTCTCTGTCTTTTGGAGCAGGTGTCCTTGGCACCTGGGCATTCTCTCTTCCTCCATGTAGCCGAACGTAAGGAAAATGTCTGTCCTTGTGGAAGGGGCCGGGGTTGGACAGTTGGCCAGTGAGTGGGTGGAGGGAGAACTATTAGGGAGCCGGATTTGAACACTGACTTAAACCTTTAATCAACCTTAGGGAAGGTGGCCCTGATATTTTCAGCTGTATCTGCCTGATTCTGGTATCTCCTTCTCAGTTGGTTTCACGCTCAGAACAGCATGTGGCTGTCACTCCCCCAAGCTCAATATCCGTCTTAAGCAGAGACTGGTCATTTTCAGAATAAGCAAAAAAGCATTCACACATGGGAGTGGTGTACCAGTGCAGGCCAACGTGAGACTGGAACTGAGAAGAACACATCAGTAGAACTTGAACAACATTAAGAAAAAGAAAAATTTGAGCCGATTCGTCTTGGTGTCCATATCTGGACGTGAGTTTTTACTGGTTTCTTTTGGAGAAGGATATGGAAATTAATGATCAGAACTCCACAATACGTATATATTTAAAAAAATAAATTTCATTGAGGTAATAAATTACATGCAATAAAATAAACTAATTTGAGGTTTTTTTCTTTCTTTTTTTATTTTTTTTATATTTCAGCACTAATTTGAGTTTTGACAAATAAATATACCTTTGTGACCAGCACACTAATCAATATATAGAAGAATTCCATCTCTCCAAAAAGTGCCCTTGCACCCTTCTCAGTCAATCCTCCCTCCAAAATGTCTCTCCTCAGGCAACCACTGATGCAATTTCCCTCATTATGAATTAATGTAGTCTATTCTAGAATGTAATATACATGGATTTATGTTTTCTTTTGTTGTCTGATTCATCTGCATCGTAGCATGTATTGGTAGTTCTCATTTTTTCATTGCTTAGTAGCATTCCATTGTATGGGTGTGTCACAATTTATCCATTCACCAGGTGATAGACATTTGGGTTGTTTCCAGTTTTAGGCTATTTTGAATAAAGTTACTGTGAATATTTGTGTGTAAGTCTTTCTGTGGCCATGTATTTTTCTTGGGCAAATACCTAGGCATTGCTAAGTCATACAATATGTGTATATTAAGATTTATAAGATTTATAAGATTTATAAGAAACTGCACAACTGTTTTCTAATTTGGGGGTACAATTTTACTCCCTCCACCAGAAATGTATGACATTTGGTATTGTCAATTTTTTTAAAAAATTAAGCCATTGTAGTGGGTATGAGCAGTACTCCATTGAAGTTTTGATTTGCATTTCCTTGGTGACTAATGATGTTGAGCATCTTTTTATGTATTTATTAGCCATATGTGTATCTTCTTTTGTGAATTTCTAATCAAATGCTTTGTCCATTTTTAATTTTTGTTATCTTCTTATTAAGTTGTAAGAGCTCTTTATATATTCTGGATATAAGTCATTTGTCATATACACAGTTAGTTAGCACTTTTTGTATTTTATTTTATAGTTTATAGTTTTAGGTTATATATTTAGGTCTATGATCCATTCAAGTTAATTTTTCTGTATGGTGTGAGGTAGGGGTCGAATTTTTTTTTTTTCCCCTTAATGATACTCAGTTGTTCCATAAAGACTGTCCTTTTCCCCACTGAGTCATCCTGGCATATTTCTTGACTGTGTTCTGATTCTTGACTCTATTCTGTTTTATTTCTTGACTCTGTTCTGTTCCATTGACTTATCTGTATATCCTTATGTGGATACCACATTGTCTTGATTACTGTCAACTTTATAATAAGTCTTTAAATCAGGTAGTGTAAGTCCTCCAACTCTAGAATACCACACTATAGATCATTTGTGATTGTTGCAAATAAATGTGCTTGAATTAAATGCATAATAAATTGTATACATTATCCTTTCTTAGTGTGGGTTATTCAATCACTCTCAATCAATATGGTTGTGGTCTTCAGAGAATCCTGAGTTAAAGTACTCATTTAGGTTTTGTAATAAATAAAGATCTAGACTGGTGGAGTCCCCGTTGTAGAGGTCATGATTCTGGCTGCAAATCAGACAACTGGCCTCCCTTACAGGATGCTGCTCTTTGATATGGTGAGTTTCTGTCTGGGTTATCTCCTCCTGCCATCAGCACAAACAAAGCTGTCAACACATCTGCTGTCTGGTTTCTCCAGCTGTGGTGTGGTGGAAAGAATGTGGACTAGCTAGTGGTAGAGTGCCCCTTTCTGGCATTCATGACAGAGCTGCTTGGGATTTTCACAAATGGCTCAAAAAGGCCTAAATTAAAGAGTCAATTTCAGGGCCCACAAAAGCCCCAGGTCCTCCAGCTCCCCAGTGGATCTTCTGGTCCCCAGCCAAGAGCCGCCCTCAGGTAGGGTCATCCAGCCTACCCAGAAATGGGACACACAACATATCCTCATCAGAGCCTGACCCTGAGCCAGGCATTAGCTAGACACCCAAACAGTACCATTCCATTCCAAAGGGACTGTTTTCGCAGGTTGCAATTGACTTCAAGCCTCCCATAATTCTTGTTTCCCTGCAGCCAGTGCCCCGCCATCAACGTAGGCTGCAGTGTAGATTTGGAATCAAAAGATCCGGGTTCAAGTTCTGGCTTGGACACCTAGTAATAGAGTGACCTTGGGTGAAGCACTTTACGTTTCTGAGAGTCTAGTTCTTCCTCTGCAGAACACAGACTCTAACATCTGCTTCGCAGAGCTACTGCAAGCCTATGGAAGTGTGTTATCAATATAAATCACAATGCAGGAATTCATATAAAGGATTATTATAATATTATTATTTCTCCTTTTAATCAAAATATAGTTGACAGAGGCATAAGGAACATCAGTGGCTCCTAAAGGAGAGAAAGAATGTGTATTAGTTCATGATGGCCGCTGTAACAAATTACTACAAACTTAGCTTAAAACAACAAAAATGTATTATCTTACAGTTCTGGAGGCAAGAAGCCCAAATTCAGTCTCACTGGGCTGAAGTCAAGGCGTGGGCAGGACCACACTTCCTTCTGAGGCTCTGGGGCAGAATCTGCTGCTTGCCTCTTCCAGCTTCTGGTTGCTGCCAGCATACCTTGTGCTTTTGGCCCCAGTGCTCCAATTGCTGCCTCCGTCTTCTTGTTACCTTCTCTTCTTCTGTGTCTACTTTTCCTCTATCTCTTTCTTAAAAGAACACTTGTGATGGCATGCAGAACCTCTCCAGATAATCTAGTATCATTGCCTCATCTCAAGATCCTTCTTTAATCACGTCTGCAAAAACTTTAGCATAGCTAGTATTCACAGGTTCCAGGGATTAGGATCTGACATCTTTGGAGGCCACCATTTAGCCCACTACTGTGTGTGCGTGTGTATGTGTACGTGTGTGTGTGTATGTGTGTGTGTGCATGTGCACAGCACACGTGTTGGTGGGTGCGATATGGAAAAAGAAAGGAAAGCATATCTCCTCTATCTCATTTGTACAAATCACCTCCAAGACAAAACAGCCCATAATTCAGTCTCAATGGCCATTGTGAAAGCTCGCCCCTGAGTTCTTCCCATGGAAGAATCACCCTCTTACAGATTCACAGTACGCAGAGCTGCCAGGGCTTTTACTATTCCCTTAGCCCAGGAGTCAGCTAATTACAGGCTCTCAGGCCAGACTTGGTTCCTGCCTGTTTTGCCAAGTTGTATAGTTATGACAGAGACCATATGACCTGCAAAGCCTAAAATATTTACTCCCTGGCCCTTCAGAAGAAGTGTGCCAGCCGTTGGCCTAGACCAATGCCTCTACCATACAGGTGGGGAACGCAGGCCCAGAAAGGCAGGTGACTTGCTCGAGCTCCCACAGCGACTTGGGGGCAGATTCTAGACCTGCGAGTCCAGTGCTCTTGCTCAAGTTGACTCTCCTCCAGGGCTCCTCTCTGCCACGACTTGCTCTTTCTCGAGCATGTGGACAGGTGGAGCCCAGTGCCTGTCAGAGTCCAGCAGATCTCAGCCTCCTGTGAGGAGGACCTTTCAGCAGGGGCTGCCACCAGCCACTGGAGAGGTCCAAGCAGATGCTGGATAACTTCTCAGTGGGTACCCTCTGTGCCCAACATGGTGACGGATGCATAAATGAATGGATAATGGGATGAATAAATGATGCAGTCAAGGTGTTTCAGGGACCTATGCTGGCACAGTGCTTGAAAAACACTGGAAGCTGGATCTGGGGCAGCAGAAAGGATCCCAGAGACAGCCCTAGCATTCAGATCTCTGGCCCAAGGCCAATATGGGGTGAAACCCCCAACACCCTGCCTCCTAAGAGGCCAAGGGAAAACTTGAGCATTTGCAGAAGCAGCTGAGCGGGTGAAGTCCACCGGCAACTCTTGGAGAGGTGGGGAGGGACCGTGGGGCCTTTAATGATGACTAATTTGCAGCTTATTAATGCGGCAGTAATTAAGAATATTCATTTTATTAAAAGCCGTTTATTGTAATAGTGCATGCAAATCCGGAGACTGGTATTGTGCTCACGTACCAATCGACAGAGGTCTATTGTGGCTCTGTGGATGGCAGGTCGCTGCGTCACTAATTGTTAAGAGTTTAGGGTCTAATTTTAAACCCTTTTAATTCCATTTGAAATAATTGCCCTAATGAAATTCAAAGTACTCAGAGGCAGCCCTGGAAAAGGTGGCTGATGCCTCCCTCGTTCCCCCAGGGAGCAGGGCATCGAGAGTGGTGGCAGGAGCTGTGCTTGTCCTGGGGCTACATGGGCTGCGCTCTGCCTGGGTACAGAGGGACACAGGAGGAGGACGCTGTCTGGGGTTAGTTGTTTCTGTAAGCCACACAGGGTAGGATCTGCAGAGAGGAGAGGGAAGCCCCCACCCAGACACAAATGTTTTTAGCTGCAATGGCATGGCGGACTCGCTGGCTGGCAGCTCAGCCGAACCCAGGAATTGTCTTCGTTACAATAAAACTCTTACTGAGAGCTCCGTGCTGCCAGGTGCTCTACCCAGCACTTTACCTCTTCTAATCCTCACAGCTACCTTATGGGGTGGATCGCGTCATCTCTCCGTTTTACCCATGAGGATTCTCAGGCTGGAAGTGGCTCAATATCTTTTTGAAAGCCAAGCAGGTTAAGTGGCAGACGCAGACTTGAGCCGGGCATAACAGAGAAAGGAAGGGGACAGCGAGTGTGAGCAAAGGCACAGAAACTTGAAAGTCTGTGGCATCTGTTGGACAGACCTGAAAATGGTCCCTGGGATCCCTGCCTTCTGGTGTCCATGCCCTGAGTGTGGGCGGGGACTGTGATGTGTTTCTCACTAATACATTATGGCAAAGGTGACACGTCACCACTGTGATTAC
>NW_012148052.1:4379500-4380028 GCF_000956105.1 Propithecus coquereli | reverse complement strand
AAAAAATTAAGCCATTGTAGTGGGTATGAGCAGTACTCCATTGAAGTTTTGATTTGCATTTCCTTGGTGACTAATGATGTTGAGCATCTTTTTATGTATTTATTAGCCATATGTGTATCTTCTTTTGTGAATTTCTAATCAAATGCTTTGTCCATTTTTAATTTTTGTTATCTTCTTATTAAGTTGTAAGAGCTCTTTATATATTCTGGATATAAGTCATTTGTCATATACACAGTTAGTTAGCACTTTTTGTATTTTATTTTATAGTTTATAGTTTTAGGTTATATATTTAGGTCTATGATCCATTCAAGTTAATTTTTCTGTATGGTGTGAGGTAGGGGTCGAATTTTTTTTTTTCCCCTTAATGATACTCAGTCGTTCCATAAAGACTGTCCTTTTCCCCACTGAGTCATCCTGGCATATTTCTTGACTGTGTTCTGATTCTTGACTCTATTCTGTTTTATTTCTTGACTCTGTTCTGTTCCATTGACTTATCTGTATATCCTTATGTGGATACCACATTGTCTT
>NW_012148052.1:4343526-4375650 GCF_000956105.1 Propithecus coquereli | reverse complement strand
CCTTCTGGTGTCCATGCCCTGAGTGTGGGCGGGGACTGTGATGTGTTTCTCACTAATACATTATGGCAAAGGTGACACGTCACCACTGTGATTACATGAGTTTTAGAAGACTCCGTCTAGCCGGTAGTCTTGCTCCCTTTCTCCTGCTGGCTTGGAAGGAGTTGTGTGCCGTCGGTGGAGGGACCCACGTGGAAAAGAGCTGCGGCTGGTTTGTAGGAGCTGAGAGCCTCGGTCCTTCAGTTTCAAGGAACCGAAGTCTGCAAACAACCTGAGAGAGCCTCACAGTGGGCCCTGCCTCAGGCAAAGTCTGGGATGAGAACACAGCCCCGCCAGCGCCTGGGTCGCAACCCGGTGAGACCCTGAAGCAGAGAACCCAGCCGAGCCAGGCCCAGACTTTTTTTTTTTTTTTTTTTTTTATTCCAGGGTTTTGTGAGGGTACAAACATTGTAGTTACACTTTATGTCTTTGCCTCACCCAAATGCGGGTTAAAGGCATGCCCTTCCCTCCCTTTAGTGCTCCCCGTGTCCTTTAGTTGTAGATTTGCCCCCCCATCCCCCTAATCCCTAGAAAGTATTTCTGCCATGTGATCAGCCTAGTGTTGATCAGTTAGTACCAATTTGATGGTGAGTACAAATGGCAGGCCCGGACTCTTGACCCACAGCAACTGTGAGATAATAAACGTTGTTTTAAGTTGCTAAATTCGTGGTCATTTGTTACTCAGCAATAAAGAAATGAATACAATATTGTTGGGGTGTAGAAAATGATGCCCCCAAATACAGTAGGCTTTGATGTGCTCAAATAAGAGGAGGCAGCCTCAAGGTCTCCCTCTGACCTTCCCCCGCCTCCCTGTCTCTGCTGCTCTTTTTTTCCCAGAGCACTGAAAGGGCTTTCTCTCCAAGTTCTCTCATCTGATGAAGAAAACTTCTAAAAGAAATGCAACTGTCTCAAAACCTTTCTTTAGGAATCCTGTCAAGCAACCCGGAAAGCTTAACCACTAGAGGAGAGAAGGAACTGGGAGTCGTGACCACGCCCAGACACACACCTGTGCTGGGAGCAGTGCGGAGAGAGCACCTGGGCACTGCATCTGTGTAATGACACAACCTTTGTTCCCATGTGGTCGTGCCCTCACCTCTCTGTAACTCGTCCACGAGCTATTGCGAGTCCTTTGGTCCCATTCAGCGTCCAAAGAGAATCATTTAAAAACCATTGTCTGGTCTTTGGGTCCATTCCTTTACAGCCCCCCACCCCTACTTCCTTCCCCCAATATAGAGGGTGTTAAAACAGCAGTCATCTGGTCCTTTTCTTGAGTTTTCACGTTTTTTGTGACTCACGTGCACATGTGCAATAGATTTGTCATGCTTTTCTCTTGTCAACCTGTCTTTTGTTATAGGAGCGTCAGTCTTTATGAATAGGGAGAAAAGGGATCACCCACTTTCTGCCCCTATAAGCATCTGAAAAGAAAGAATGGCGAGAAAAGCAGAGGATAGTTTTCAATCCTTCTGCCTATCTGACCCATCTCCCATCAGAAAGTGTGGCTGCGGATGGCACTACAGAAAGTTAGACAGGGCCTTCAACACGAAGGGCCTTTTAGGGGCATGTTAAGAAGTGTGGGCTTTCTTCTGCAGGATTTAAATGGGGTATAGTTTTAGGATGTATTAGAGAGATGGAGTATTACAGAAAGATCACTTTGGTGGCCGGAGCCTAGGATGGGTTGGATGCAGGGAGACCCGGCAGGACATAGCAACGGTTTAGGTGAGAGATCAGAAGAGCTTGAACCAAGGGAGAAGTAGTAAAGATAGACAGGAAGATAATTTGCATTTTGGAGGCAAAAAAAGTGGAATATCCAGTAAGATAATATTCCTCTTACTCTCAAAGATCGTCAGGAAAGGAAATATTCTAGCTCACACTTTCCTTGTGTCCAATACTCAAAGGCTGACTTCATTCACTTGGTTATGAAAATCTCCTCGTTAGTGATATTGTTATAAAGTCTTCTCTGTTTTGGGATGCATTTCTCCCCCCGAGCACTTGCTTTCCTGAGGGGCAGCTGTGACTGCTCTCAGTTCACAGAGCCTCAGAAAATGACTGCAGTGAAATCACTTCCATAGGATCTTTCTGGTCAAATGCCACTTATCATATCATCTGCTACCACCTAAAGGATTTAGCATTTCTCCCCTTTCCTGGAGAAGTTATTTCAGACTCAATCAGATCTTGCAGAATGTGTGGTGAGTGCAAAGACAGAAATATTGACGCTTCACCATCTATCCATTCTTCCAACATTATTGACACTTAGGTATAGGGAGTGCCGGAGTTAAATAAGAAATAGCCTCACCTTTAAGGCATTCACAGTCTGTGAAGAAAAACAGGTGTATAAAGCTAAAATTGCAGCAGACATTTCTCTACTAGATGCATACGTTGAATGATCTGAGATTCTCAAAGAAGGGATTGATATGTCACTCAAGTCGAGGGATTCTCTAAGCAGAAGGTTCAGCTAGTGCAAATGCATAGGGGCATGGAAAGACACCATACCTCTGGAAATGAGTGTAGATCAGGATTCAAAGGAGAGAGGGGAGGAGAGTTGGGGGCCTGAGGTTGGAGACGTCAGCATGGTCTGGATCATATAGGGCCTATGCATTTAAGAGGCTTGGACTGTATTTTGTAAGCAGGAGGCATGCTAGAAAGTTTACGCTTGTGCCTTATGAACTTTACCTTACAAACTGGGTGCTCCTTTGGGTGCTCCATCTCGGTGAGCGAGGCCAAAAGTCTGAGAGTCATCTAAGAAGCACCTTCTTCCTTCAGTCCCCAAGCCCTGTCCGTGTTACCTCCTCAGTACCTGTTAACATTGTTCATTTCTCCTCAATTCCACTGCTGGGCACGAGCACCACCCGCTCTCCTGGGCTAATGAATAGTCGCCTGGCTGCTCTTTCAGAATTCACTCTAGATGTCCTCAGATCCGCTCTCCACTCTGCAACCAGATCATCTCTTTTTCTTTTTAAGGTAAAATTTACTTACAATGAACTGCGGAGATTCTAACTATATAATTTGATGAGTTTTGACAAATGTATGTACCCTCGTAACACCTCCCCCCACCAAGTAGGACATTTCCATCCTTCTAAGAAGTACCTGCTTTTTCCCATCCAGTGAACCTCTACCACACCACAGGAAACCACTGCTCTGATTCCTATTGCTAGAGATTAATTTCATATCACGGTTCTTTTGCTCAACATCGTTTTGAGATTCATTCAAGCTGTGACGTGCATAAGTTCAATCTTGTTCATTGTTGGGTAGTATTCCATAGTGTGAACATACTGGAATTTATTATTGATTTATCTGTTAATGGATATTTGGGTTGTTTCCTGTTTGGGACTATCATGAATAATGCCGCTAAGGACATTTATGCATGGGTCTTTTAGAAGATATATGTCTTCATTTCTCTTGGGTAACTACCTAGGAGCAGAATATCTGGAGCATAAGGTAAGCATATGATCTACTACTGAATAGTTCACCATTTTGCACTCCCACCAGCAATATGGAGAATTCCAGTGTCTCCACATCCTTGTTAACACTTAGTACTGTCTTTTTAATTTTAGCCTTTTTGGTTGTAAAGCGGTATCACATTGTGGCTTTCATGCATTTCCCTAATGGCTAATGATATTGCCCAACTTTTCATGTGCTTATATTCACTCATACGTATTCTTTTGTGAGGTGTATGTTCAAGCATTTTCCCATTTTTGGGGGGGGTGGTTTGTCTTTTTATTATTGAGTTCTGGGACTTCTTTTTATATCTAGACAGACATACATGTATTAAGAATGTTTTCTCCCAGTCTGTGGCTTACTTTTCATTTTAGTAATGGCAGAGTAGAAGTTTGAAATTTCAATAAAGTCTAATTTGCTAATTGTTTTCTTTTATGATTAGTGGTTTTTCCCTCCAGCTTTATTGAGGTATAATTGACAAATAAAATGATTAGTGTTTTTCATGTGCTAAAAACTATTTGTTTACCCCAATGTTACGGATTGTCTCCTGTTTTTTTCTAAACACTTTAGAAGTTTAGCTATTGCATTTAGGTTTTTTATCTTTTCAAATTAATTTTTGTATATGATGTTAGATAAGAGTTGAAGTTCTTTTTTTTTTTTTCCTTTCATGTTTTTTTCCAGCACCATTTGTTGAGAAGACTTTCATTTCCACATTGAATTGCCTTGGTGCTTTTGTTAAAATTCAAATGACTGCGTATGTATGGATCTATTTTTGGACTCAATTCTGTTCCATTGATCTAATTGTCTATCTTTATCTCCACACTACACTATCTCGATTCCTGTGGTTGTACAAGCTTTTCATAAGTCTTGAAATCAGGAAATGTCCTCCAACTATGTTCTTTATTTCAAGATTATTTTAGCTATTCTAGACCCTTGGCAATATCTCGTATATATTAGAAATAACTTATCAATTTCATTTAAAAAACCAGTTTATTGAATTTATGATTGTGGTTTCATAATATCTGTAGACATTTGAGGGAGAATTGATATCTTAACAACACTGAGACTTCCAATCCATAAACATGGTATATTTCTTCATTTATTGAGGTACTTTTTTTTTTTCCCAGAGTATGCAATACTTTTATTACACTAAAATAAACACTGCATTTAACCCCCATAACCATTGTTAAGTGCACGATTAAGCAGCAGGGGGAACATTCAAAGTGCTGAGCAGCTGTCTCCACCATATTGAGGTATTTTTTAATTTCTTTAATTTAATAATTTATAGTTTTCAATGTAAAGGTCTTGCACATCCTTTGTTAAATTTATTCCTAAATATTTTATGTTTTTATGCTATAGTAAATGAAATTTTATAATTATTTCCTGCTAGTATATAGAAATAAAACTGCTTTATTTACATTAACCTTATATACTAGTGATCTTGCAAAATTAACATTAGTTTGAGTAGTTTTAAAATTTTTATTTCTTGCAGTTTCTACATAAATATCATTGTTGAATAAAAGACAGTTTTACTTTCTTCCAATATTTATTTCTTTTTCTTCCAAATGGTATTGGGTAGAACCTCTAATACAATGCTGCACAGAAGTGGTGAGAGCAGACATCCTCACCTTCTTCTCAGTATTAGGTGGCCATTGTTAGTATTTTACCCACTAGATACGGTGTTCATGGTAGGATGCTGTTGTTGTAGTTCTTGTTATCATTACTGTTGTTGTTTATAATGCCCTTTATCAGACTGAGGAACTTCCTGAGAGCTGAATGTATGCTGACTTTCTCAAATGATCTTTCTGCATCTATTAAGATGATTTTTCTCCTTTATTTTTGTAATGTGGTGAATTATATTGATTTTCAAATAGTAAATCAACCTCGCATTCCTGGGATAAGCCCCATTTAGTTTTGAGGCAGTATCTTTTAAAAATATTTCTGGATTCAATTTATTAATATTTCATTAAAGATTTTTACACCCCAGTCCATGAAAAATATTGGTATACGACTTTTTTCCTTGTAATTTCGTTGTCTGGTATTGGTATCGAGTTATGCTGGCTTTATAGAAATGAGCTGGGGATTGTTCCATCTTCCTCTATTTTCTGGAAGAATTTGTGTGAAATTGATGTTATTTATCTGTAAATGTTTAATAGACCTCACCAGTAAACTCAGCTGGGTCTAGAATTTCCTTTATGTGAAGATTTTATTTATTACAAATTCAAATTATTTAACATAGGTCTATTTCAATATTCTATTTCTTCATGTGTCAATTTTGATAAATCGTGTTTGCATGTGTGTGTGTTTTTAAGGAATCCATCCATTTCATCTAAGTTATCAAATTTAATGGCAAAATATTGTCTTATTTTTCTGTTAATATCTGTAGCATCTGTGTTATCTCTTTTATCCCTAATATTGTTCTCTCTCTCTGATTAGTCTTGCTAGGATTGTTTTCAATTTTATATGATCTTTCCAAAGAATTAAATTTGGCTTTGTTAATTTTCTTGCTTCTTTGTTTTTTTCTATTTAATTTATTTCTGCTCGTGTCTTTATTATTTCCTTCCTTTTACTTACTTTGATTTAATTTACTCTTTTTATTTTAGCATAAGAAGGCAGAAACTTAGATCATTTGCTTTAAAATTTTTCTTCTTTTCCAATATGAGCATTTAAATACACACAAACATACACATCTGCACACACAAATTTCCCTCTCAACGCTGCTCTGACTATACATCCCACAGGTTTTGATGTGTTGTATATTCATTATCATTCAGTTCAAAATATTTTACATTTTCCTTTATTATTTCTTCTTTGAGGCATTGGTTATTTAGAAGTGCATCCTTCGATTTCCAATTATTTGGAGGTTTTCCAGATATTTTACTGTTATTCATTTTTAAATTTAAATCCACTATTGTCAGAGAGCATACTCCGTACGTTTCCAATCTTTTTGACATTTATTGGAACTTATTTATGGTCCAGCAAACGGCTTATCTTGGTGAACATTCCATGTGCACTGAAAAAGAATGTATATTCTTTTGGGGGATAGTGTTGGGGGATAGTGTTCTATAAATGTGAATTAGGTAAAGTTGGTTGATAGTGTTGTTCACATTTTCTATACCTTTACTGATTGTTTTTTGTCTACTTATTCTCTTAATTACTGAGAGGGCGGTATTGAAATCTCCAACCATCATAGATAATGTCTGCTTTATTTATTTTGACGTTCCATTAATAGACACATTTAGAATAGTCACGTCTTTCTGATGAATTAACCCTTTTTATCATTATGAAATAGCCTCTTTATCCCTGATAATATTCCTTATCTTGAAGTCTAATTTGTCTGATATGAATATAGCCACAGTGGCTTTCATATGCTCGCTGTTTGCATAAGAAAGAGCATGATATATCTTTTCCCTTCAATCTATCTGTGTCGTTACATTTAAAATGTATCTTTTTGTGGACAGAAAATAGTGGAATCTAGCATTTTTATCCAGTCTGATAATCACTGGACTTCAAAGTTTCTGAAGCTGTACAATGAGGGGCTTCAGCCAGCTGATTGGAGAGCTGCCTTCCAGCTCCGTGTCTATGACTCTGATGGATGTGGGAAGAGTCCCTGAGTCTCTGGGGCATCTTTCCCTTGGCTAAGGGACCTGCTTGTCACTCACCTGCATTGCCATGATTTGGAGTCAGGACTCAGGGTGGGGCCAAACAGAGAGAGTGAGCTGGTGGGGGAGGGTGGGTGCCAGGGTGTGAAGAAAAGTATCAACCTTTGACTACTTTCTCCACGTGTTTCACGGTCCTGCTTTCGTAATGCTGCTTTTTATCATAGTCACATTCCCTTGATTCTATCTTTGGCAATATATTCCCTTAATTATAGTTTTGCTGTGGTTGAAAAGGTGCAATTCTGAAGAACACACTCAGGGAAATGGCTTCTGTTGTCATTCCCCTCCTCCCTTGCTTTTCGTCCTTCCAAAGCCCAGAGAGTTGCTCTGAATGACCTGCTAGAAGATTTCTTTCAAGGGAAGAGAACAGGAAGTGGGAGGAAGAAAGTGAAGCACATGGAGGGCCTGCCATGCCTTAGATCTGTGCTATGAAAGCCTCACGCCACCTTAGAGGCGGTGCTTTTACTCTCCCTGTTTCACAGCCAGGGAGGCAGATCTCAGAGGGGATGAGTAACTTGCCCAAGGTCACTGTAGTTGCCACTGGAGCGTAGTGTTCCTACCACTGTGGAGATCCCATGAGCTGCCCATTCCCTACCCACATCCTAGTATAATCCCTTCCCTCTGTGATTCAGAGGGGAGCGGACCTGTCCCAGCGCTATGATGTAAATCTCGATTAGTGGAACAATTCACGTGTCGCCTTCTCCTGCAATCCGTCGTTGCTCCAGGTGTGGACTGGCAACACAATTGGCTCAGTTAGACCAAAGGGAAGGATTTATATCCCGTATTAGGGGAAGAGGCTCATCCCTCTTTTGCTAGATTTGAGCCAGGAAGCTTGTGTTCCTTGCCAGGGGAGGGGAGGGCCAGTGTTGAGTGTGGCAGAGTGAGGAGAGAAAGTAGACCTGGATCTTTGATGATACTGATCCATCAGTTCATGGTACCCTCCCTGCAGCCTGCACTAGCTCTAATGCTCTCATGCGAGGTAATGCATTTTTGTATTGCTTAGGCCGGTTTAAATAGCATTTTTGTTTCTTGAAGTTAAAGGCATTCTAACTGGAAAAGTGACAGAACAAGTAAGTGGCAGGCGGACCCTAGATCCAAAGCTGGGTATGTCTGGATCCAGAGCGGGTGCTCCAACAGCTCAGCTCTGTGTTCCCCCCGTTCTAGTTAGAGTTCGTGACCCCTGTCTTACAGATGAGAAAGCTGAAATTTAAAGAGGGGAAGTGATTCGTCCAGGGTCACAGAGCTAACAAGAGGCTCACCCTGGCTCAGAACTTGTGTTTGTCTGACTGCAGAGCCCATGTTCCTCTCTGCACACCTCCGGTGGCTTCCCACACTTCTGGCTGCCACTGTTCCTGTACCTTTGACTCCAAACAGAGGCCTCTCCGTCACCAAATAATGTGATCAAATCAAACCTTCTTTCCATACAATTAGAAAACATAACAGGTTACAGCAAAAAATGCAAAAACCTCCAAAGCTGCTCAAAGCTAATTAATTTCTATTACTAGTGAGAGAAGAACCACTTAACATGTCTTTTCTTATTCAAATTACCATTGACGGCACCTGCTTTTTTATTCTTGGGAAATCCTGCTACAATGCGGGTAAATTATGTAAGACTGTAGAATTTATGAAGATAAGGCAATTAGCATTACAAAACCGAGTCCGGGTTACAATTTCTCGGGAACAGAAACAGTTATGATGCTCCCTTAAATGGCCCAGTGAAGTCTCACAGATTGAGTTAATCCTGTGGTAGTCAGGAAAATTGAAGGCAAAACGGCACCATGGCGGTGGGTAATTAATTGTCTGGGCCCCTTGGTGATGGGGCTGTCTGTGCCGAGGAGAAGGCGGCGGCCTGGGCTTTGCTTGTTCCCTCCGGAGGGAAAAGGAATGGAACCCAGAACAGAGCTTCTGGGGTCAGGAGGCAGGAAGGGGAAGAGGAACTTTCTCCCTAAGTCCCTGGTCTTTGGGTCAAGCAGGGTTCTGCTCCCTAGAGCCACCCTCCCATGTGGTTTCCAAAAACCTCCATCCTGCCTGCATCTCCAGCTCTCAGCACAGCTGCCATGGAGCAGGTGCTTCCTTGGAGTGTTTAGATGTTGCTTAGACTTCGCCTCTGAGCTGGGAGGACTTTTAAAGACACCCTGGATTAGCAGGAGCACAGATAGAGGGTGGGGTAGGTCAAGTGG
The DNA here is from genome assembly GCF_000956105.1 of Propithecus coquereli. Classification (NCBI taxonomy): domain Eukaryota; kingdom Metazoa; phylum Chordata; class Mammalia; order Primates; family Indriidae; genus Propithecus; species Propithecus coquereli. The sequence goes on along the minus strand of NW_012148052.1, from coordinate 4,366,340 downwards.
TGTGGGTCTCTGGAAATCGTGTGCAAAATTTAGGGGGTGTGTGTCCCTTTCTGCAGAAGGGTCTGCAGTTTTTTATTAAATCATGAGTGAGTTTTAGGTTGCCCTATCCTTGGCCTCCTTGAAACCCATGTTACACATTTGGAAGGGCAGAGAGGGGCAGGGGTTTTCCTACTACTCAGCTGGTCCCTAGCACCTGCCTGTTGCTGGTTTCCCGCCCAGTAGCCACTGTTTCCAGGATCAGAACTAAGGCTGCAGCACCTGCCTTCTGGGCCCCCAGCTTGAATGTCAACTGCCTGTCATGCAGCCAGCCCCTATAGCAGAGTCAGCTTCCTAAGCAGTTCTCTGCTGGCTCATACAGTGCCTTTGTGTGAATTAGGAGATGGCGCACTTCCTCCGGGAGGATGCAATCCTGCACAGCGGTGTACCACTTGGCAAGCTTAGCAAGCAGCACCCAGGCTAGATTCCAGACCCTATTGGCCACCTTGATTTGTGCCCTTGTGCAGTGTACAACGTGTACAACCATACATATCCTGTTCTCAAATTCCTTTCTCCAGAGGCTGAGTCACTGACCGTTACTAGCTTTTTTTCCTGCCAAGGAACTGAGCATATGCTAGGTACGCCTGGCCAGGAGAAGAGCCAGCTTAGGATCCAGGAGAGCAGGTAGCCAGTAACATAAATTTCCTTATTATGGCAAGGCAGATGTACCGAATATAACACTCATCTCTAGCTGACCTCAGAGCCAGGCCAGGCATACCTAGAAGTGCCCAGGCAGAAGGAAGAGCAAGTGAAGAAGCCCTGGGATGAGAAACGCACCCCTGTGTCTAGGGATTAGTGAGCAGACTAGGGCAGGCCAGAGGGGCAGGAGAGTAAGTGAAGGGAAGGCAGAGGGGGGGCCAGCCTGTGTGGGGCCTTGTAGGCCACTGCAAAGACTGTGTGACCTGAGTGAGCTGGGAGTGGGAAGCTTTAGAAGATTCCAAGCATCGAAGTAGTACCATCTGGACTGACTTGTTCCATAGAGTCACGATGGCTGCTGGGAGGGGAGGAGGTGTCAGGAGTGAGGGCAGAAGCAGGGAGACAGTGGGAGCTGTCTAAAGTGTTCATCCAGATGAGAGATGCTCATTGGGCTTGACTCACAAAGCAAACCATACAGATGGGTGAGACATAATTGCATTCCCAGATGCTTAAGATCCAGCCAGTGGGATTTACTGATACATGGGGTATAAGGGTATGGGAGGAGAAAGGAGTCAAGAATGCACCAAGGTTTCGGGCCTTGTGAAATGGAAAGGAGAGGGTGTGTGGAGACGTTCTCCAAGAGCTCAGCAGCATAGTTGTACCCCATCTTTTTATTAAGGCTCTGATTCCAGGTCAGAGTCTCCCCACCGACATCGTTCCCCACCAGGCCTGCACAGGGTGGCCCAGACTGCTGCTCTTGACTTTCTTCTAGAGTGTTGTCCTGGCTTTTTCTGCTAAACTTCTGCCTTGTACCTGCCTGTCAAATGTCACCCATCCACCCATCCATCCATCCATCTGTCCATCCGTCCATCCATCCATCCATCTATCCATTCATCACTACGTATTTACGGAGGGCCTGCCATGTGCAAGACACTGATCTGCAGCAATGACTGAGACAGCCATGGGCACTGTCATCTCAGAGCTTGAGCTTTCTCTGGACACCATTACCCACTCTACCTAGGGTCCACCATCTACCAACCCACCTACATGCCATTGCCTGTCGTCAACCCTGCTGCTCCTCCAGGGAGGCCTGGGAGGTCCTTGGACTTTACCTCTCCTGCCCCTGACACTTCTTTAGCAACCAGATGGTCATTACTGCAGTAACAGGGGAACTGGAAGCCCCTGATACATGCAGCTTAGGCATAGAATTTATTTTCTACTCTGTCCACAAACCACACATTCCATGGGTTACTACAGTAGGCTTAGGAAGACTTTTGAAAGCACCGGTTCCTGGAACTCCTTCCAGCTGTTTACCTGTGTTATTTTGGGACCCCAACAGGCATGGCCCAGGCTGATGGGCTGACAAGGGGTGCTGAGACCTAGAACTTGCCCTATCTCATGGAGAGGGGCCATACCTTGCCTGGACAGGGTGGGAGTATTTCTGAAAGAAAGTTCAGTCAGGCAGCAGATCATAGCAGAGGTGGGAGGGGACCGCATTTAGGTAGGGAGAGGGCAGTGCCCAGCATTACCTAGGAGGGAAGCTGAGGAATATTGTCCTCTCTGTAGGACAAGGTTTCATTGCCTAGAACCTCCAATGAGGCACACACGGCTCAGGAGATGCCCAGGGGTGATGAAAACATTCACACACAGCCTTGGACCACGCATGGATTTGGGACATCAAAAGCCCTTCTGAACCGTTAACCCATCACTCCGCACACTGAGGCTTTGAGCACAATTATTTCTCATTTTATAGACAACAAAACTGACGCTCAGAGATAGAACACCTGGGGCCTCCAGAATGAGGGAAGAGCTGCAAGGATGTCCTGGTCTTTGGTCTCCTCTTGAAGCTGCTGCTTCTGCCAAATAGAATATTCTAGGCCACCCTGCCTGGCTGAGGGTACCGAATGGCCTTGGATCTACCAAAGGTGAAAACAGGAAACGAGCCCCAAAGCCATCCTCGTGTGCTGGCCCTATCCATGTGCCAAGCCCTGGGGCAATTCCGTCAACACAGTGTCTCATCTGAGTCTCTCTGTGTGGCTGGTGTCATCATGCCGATCATTTCTCGTTTTATAGAGGAGACGGAGGCCTGGAGAGGTGGCATCCCAGGGCTGCATCCACTCCTCTCTGACACCCACAGACATGGATTCAAGATGTGGTCCTACCACATACAGAAGGAGGATATTTGAAAGTTATGAAAGTTTTTTTGATGCTCAATTTCTCATCTGTGAAATGGGCTAAGAATACCTACTTCCTAGGGGTGTGGTGTGGATTAAAATATGTTATAATATGTAAAAAGTCCTGAGCCTGGCATAGAGATGGCATGAATTCGCATTTGCGACTGTCCAATCCCCAGAGATTCTGGGGAACCCAAGCCGTGGGAAGTCCAGGGAAGAAAAGGCATCTTCCCCAAGGGGTCATTCGTGACCGAAGGGGGGCAGGCTTGTAGGAGCTGGGACAGTGGCACGTATGGCTGTCAGATATAGCAAGTTAAAGTACAGGTCCCCTGTCAAAGTTTCATTTAATTTAAATTTTGGATAAACAACACATAATTTTTAAGTTAAGTATGTCCCAAGGGGCACATCTGTATTTTATCTGGCAAAAAATGTGGGCTGTAGACCAGACCAGGCCTGTTGCTGGTCCCCCAGGGAGCCCAGCAGTTTGGCTTCGGTTCCTAACGTGAGGGGCAGAATTCGCCCATGGCACCACCCCTCAGGGTGCTCTGCGGGGCCCAAGGGCTTCACAAAAGAATAATTGACGAGTAATTATCATCAGTTAGATAGAAGCTCTGAGCCAGAGCCTTTTCAGCACAGGAGTGGATTGCAGTTCTTAAAAGGATTTGCAGACTTGAACAAATGCCTTTCTTAATCAGTACAAATTGTTCCTTTAAACAAGAGAGAGTGATGGGTCCACTTCTCCTTTCAGTTAATGAGCAGTCAGCATCAGCCCTGGGGGCCTGGACCCTCACCCTTCCCTCTGGGGTGCAGGTGATGGCTGTGCAGTCGTGGGGCTGGCACCGAGGGTGGTGAGAGGACCTGTGGTGAGAGTCCCGGCCTGCCAGGAGGCTCCGGACTGGAGCTGGTGACTGAAGTAGAGGCCCGGCTGTCTACAAGCTGTGTCTCAAAGGATGAGTCCTTGATCACTTCGGACTCAGTTTTCTCACCTGTAAATGGGAATAATGATGACTTCTCCCCACTGCACAGGACTGTCCTGTCCATCAAATAGGGGAATGTGAGTTATGGGGCTTCCCTGGTGGAGAGATGCCCTCCATCTCCCCCTCCATTATCTTTATTTCCAGAACTTCTGGAAACAGATCTGCATCCAAGCCAGCAAAAGATGAAAAAACAAACAAACAAACACCCAAAACAAAACCCAGCTGATTCTACATTTACATTCCTCCTCTCCTCCTGTTGTGACCTAATGTTCATGGCTTAACTGCGTTCGTCCCTTTTGGTCCCTATCTCGGTTTAGGTGCAGAGATTCATGTATCTGCTGACCTTATGTTGGAGCTGTTCTGACTTTCTCCAATCTCCAGCCTTGTCACCAGGGCCTCCACTCCCTCCCTCTGAGGCCGAGCTCTGCCCTGCCCACTCCTGGCAGCTCCAAACCCCACCTGGTCCTGGCCATGCCTCTCTCGTCTGTGTCCCCTTGCTCAGGCAAAAGGCAGAAGTGAAGGGAAGCTCAAGTCTCTTTGTAATCCCGAACTCCTGGGGTCGGGGGGGGCCTTTCTAATCAGAGAGGCAGAGAAGCTGGAATCCCCTGCCATGGTGTTACACTTCCTTTGTGACTGGGCTGCCCAGAGCTAGTGACAGCGGCATTGTCTCAATCCTGAGACTCCTGGGTGGCCCGGGGTAGAAGCTGGTCTATTGGTTCTGCTTTAGCAGAAAGGAGAAAAGTGAGGAAAGGGGGAGGGGGAAGAAAGGATCAGGACGGGTGCCCGTTAGGACAGGTACTCTTACCCTCTCAAAGAGAAGGGACATTTGACCAAGGAATTATAACAAAGCCATTGATAAAGAGTATAAATTACAGAACACCCAAGCAAATTCATAAATAAATTCTTCTAATTGCATTAGAGAATAAGTCCAGGGGAAGTCCGGCAAGAGAGTGAGGCGTTGGCACAAGGAGCCCAAGAGGCTGGCTTGCAGCTGTGCAGAGCCCTCATGGTCACGTCCATTACTGCGTTTGAAGCCCTCAGAACTCTTGAGGTGGGCAGGGCCGGAACTGGGTTGATCATTATTCGTGTTTTGCAGATTTGGAAACTGAGGCCGAGTTTCCTGAGATCGTTCAGTGAGTGATCAGCAGAGCTAGGACCAGATCTGAGTGCCTGCCCCACCACCCCAGAGCTGCCTGCCCAGGATCTGTTAACATCTTCAGATTTTTCCTGATGCATTATCGCTGGCCTAACCTCAATTTAAATGACAATCTTTTACTGAAAAGAAGGCTTCCCTAGAGGCTCCGCCGGCTCACGGGGCATCATTCAGATAAGATTGTGCTGAACGTGATCAAGTGCCTGCGGAGTGCCAGCACTGGGCGGGGGTTTTCACAGACACTGCGAAGTGGGCGCTGTCATCCCCATTCATGGATGGGGCTCGGAGAGCCTGGGGAACCTTACCCAAAGCCATCCACGAGTCAAGTGGCAAAGCCAGGATTCAAAGCCACTTTGCATTTTCCCTCACACCCACCCAAGTAACTCTGCATTCTAGAAAGAAAGCCAGACATCGTCCTGAGAAATATTTATTTACATATTAAAAGAGTAAAGAAATGCTGCACATACAATAAAGTCTAAAGCCTTACCATGGCCCACACAGCTCTGTAGGACCTGGCCTCTGCCTACTTTTCCAAATGTGTTTTGTATGCCACTTTCCTCATTGAAGACACACTGGTGTTACCAAATTTCTTCCTTTGAGCATCTGGCACTTGCTGTACCTTCTCCCTGGAACTCCCTCTCTCTGAAATATTTTCATGGATGGCTCCTTCTCATCAATTAGTTGTCAATTCTAGTTATCATGTTACCCTGTCTACATTGGTTCCCCCATCCCAAACCATCACCTAGTCTATTATCCAATCTTATTTTTTCATATCTTCTTCTTGTCATTATCTGAAATTATCTTACTATTTTTTTCTTGTTTCTTGTGTGTGCCCCTTACTGGATGGAAAATTTCTTATCTACCTTGATTGATACCTGCTTTATTGCAGTGCCCAGAGCAGTGCTTAACACATAGTAGGTGCCCTGAAAATGTTTGTTGGATGATGACTGAATGGATGAGACTTCATGTCTCGGGACAACGTTACCCTGATCTCCATCATGGCCATGGCTATTCTTAGCAATGAGAGAATTTTTTTTCTTTCTTAACAAATCTCATTAAAAGAAGTCTTGCCTCCAAAGCAGGTGTCCCTTTAAACAGGTGGTTTAATCAAAGCAATGATGTGAAGGCACAGAGTGGCCGGGATTACCCACCTTGCTGCCTTGCACTGGCCCGCAAGGAAAGGGGTATGTAAATAGGTGTGCGGCTCTCAGAAAGATCCATCCCACTTTCTGCAATAATGTAAAAAGAAAACTTTCAAATACCACAATTTGCAAATGAAGACCTTTAAAATAATGGGACGGGTGGCTCTGGAATGGGATTATTAGGATAATGCGATGTTTAAGTGGCGCTTTTCCTCTCAAGGACCTGCCTGAATTCTGCTGAGCTCATTCCACGAGAGACCTCAGAGAGATCAGTTATGACTTTTATTAAAGTCAAACCAATACCTGTATTCGCAGCCGCCTGGAGGAAATTTCTTTCTGTAACTCTGATTGAAGTTTAATGGGAACTACACAAAGAAAATTTACTTAACCTCCTCACCCATCTCTTCTACAGTGGAAGTCTGTTCATCACGTGCTCTGCTCCCAGGAGACACTATCAAAGATAGCACTTCTCAATTTCATAATATTTTTCAGAGTAAAAGAAGGAAGACAGCCGCAGACCCCAACTATTCCAGAATGCCATGTAGTCGGTGTCTTATTTCACTTGCAGGAACAATGCAGACGTTTTTCTCAAAGGTGTGCACATTAGTATTTTGCAGATTGCAAAATAAAAAGCACATGAACTACTAAGAAGTTATGTTACATGTATGTGAAATTACATGGGTGCAAAGTGTGGGCTAATATGCTTCTGATTTGTTCATATTGCTGGTCAACCTCAGCTCCCAGCACGTAGGGCAGGTCAGGCACCTGCTTTTACCTGGAAAATAAAAACTGTGGGTGTCACCTTTCATTTAAGAGAGAACCAGACATTATCTAATCAACATTTGTTGTGTGTAGCTCTTTATAGTTGGAAAGTACTAAAAAAAACCCCACATTTTTCTCATGAAACTTACACATAAACAAAAAAGTGTATAAAACCCTATATGTGAAATATCTGTAAAATATTAAATAGTGAATATCTTTGTTACCATTATCTACATCGAGGAATAGGACATTGCCGGCCCCCAAAGCCCTTCTGTGATGAACCCGCCCTGGTCACCATTGCTTCTTGCCTTCTGACGTTCATTGTACTTGCTTGTTTGCTTTATGTGACAGTTTTACCACCTAAGTATACATTCATAGACAATATAGTTTAGTTTTACTCAATCAAATGTCATAAAGAATGTATGCCTTTGTGTCTGGCTACTTTTGCTTGACATTTTGTTTTTACGATTCTTTCATGAATCTTAAAAGAATATTGTTGTATGTACTATAGAGATGATTTGATTTGCTGTTTGATATTCCATGGATAACTATACTATGGTTTATTTATTGAGTGTCCTGGTGAGAGACATTTGGGCTTGGGTCATTTCCAATTTGGGACTACTACAAACAATATTGTGATAATATTCTTGTACCCATATTTTGGCGCACATCTGCATGAGTTTCTCCAGCAGGAGTTGGCTAAATCTGGCCCACGACTTGTATTTGTAAGTAAATTTCGTTGGAATACAGCCATTCCCATTTGTTTACATATCGTTGATGGCTGATTTTGCTCTGTGAATGCAGAACTGAGGAACTGCCACAGAGACCTTATGGACTGACTGCAAAGCTGAAAAGATTTATTATCTAGCCCTTTTCAGGAAAAGTTCGCCAACCGCTGCTCTAGGGCATACACTTACAAGGGAATTATAGGGTTATAGGGTTTGCGTATCGTCAATCCTACTAGATACTGCAAAATTTTTTTTCAACATAACTTCTTTTCACAATTTTTAGCATTCTATGATGAAAAGAGCGTTTCAAAGTTTAGTATTGCATATTCAAGACATTATAATACTGCATAACTTTAGGGTTTCATTGAAAAGGATAGAAAACTATTAATTATTCTAAGTACCCTTCATGCTATATCTCAGAACACGGTCAAATGCTTGATGAAAATGAGACTGTGGCAGATCAGTTTTTTCAACCGCAGTAGAAAATTCTCATCATCTGATCCGTTTGGTGGGATTGCCAATCCCTTGCTATTTTAGTGTACTTTCTGTGTTCCAGATGGCTTCGGTTACAATTTTAACGTGTCTGCGAGGGCCCTATCTAACGTATTCAGACCTATGTGAGCCCTTAGACCCAGCCGCCATTCAGGGTAAAGCTGTACAAGTGTTCAGTCGTGAAGGGTTAAAGAAACATATGGTGTTTAGGATGTGAAGCAGACAGGCTTCTTTGTTCCCTGGTCTGTTCTTCACCATCTTCAAAAGTTTCTCCTTCATCTTTCACCGTAGCTTCTTCACACTGCTGGGATTCCAACACCAGGACACTCGTGCCACTTCCTGCTTCTGTGACTTCCACCTCGCCTGTCCCCTCCCCTGTAAACCAGTGAAGGAAGGCCTTCCAGTGACCGCGGCAGAAAACTGTTCCCAGATGCATTTAAACAGCTCGTGTAGGGTGGTGCAGTGGCCAGTAGGCATGGGTACCACCTTGCTGTCCCAAGAAGAGGCGCCTCATATGATCTCCCGGAGTCTTGGAGGAGCAGCACCTTGATGCTATTGGGTAGCCACTCACGAAGCACTCTGTTCTTGCACTGAGCGGTCAGCATCTGCTCTTCCACCTCTTTCACGGACATGGGACCCTGGTCACCATGCGGGAAGGCTCATGTCTTGGCTCATGGGCTGCTAACATATTCTTATCATGAAACATTTGCTCAGTGAGTCCTGGCTCCGCGAAGGTCCTGAACTGCTGACTGCCTCTGGCTGTCAAGGGGGCAAAGTTGGCACAAAGAGCTTGCTTGCTCCCTCTCTCATTAAAAGAAATTGGGGGCCAGGTACAGGGGCTCATGCCTGTAATTCTAGCATTTTGGGAGGCCAAGGCAGGAGGATCGCTTGAGACCAGGAGTTCAAGACCAGCTTGAGCAAGAGAGCAAGACTTTGTCTCTACAAAAAATAGAAAAATCAGCGGGCATGGTGGTGTGCACCTGTAGTCCCAGCTACTCGGGAGGCGGAGGCAGAAGGATCACTTGAGCTAAGGAGTTTCAGGCTGCAGTGAGCTATGATGACACCACTGCACTCTAGCCAAGTGACAGAGTGAGATCCTGACTCAAAAAAAAAAAAAAAAAAAAAGAAAAGAAAAGAAAAGAAAAGAAAAAGAAATTGGGAGGTAGGTGGTCTCGGGCTAGTATGGCAGTTTGATCATCGTCAGGAGCTCAGACCTCTTCTATCTCTCTTCTCCGTCGTCCTTAGCCAAGGAATCCATCTTTACACTCAAGCTTTAGCCATCAACTCTGCAATCCAGGTTGCAGTTAGAAGGAGGGTGAAGGGGGCAAAAAGTGCATCCAGCTTCCTTCCCCCTTTTTAAGAGCCTTCCAGGAAGTTCTACCCAACAACTTCCATTATTTCTCTTTGGCCAGAACTCAGGCTGTGACTTTTCTTAGCTGTAAAGGGAGGTGGGAGATGTAGTCTTTTGGTTTTGTAAATTACCACACTGAGTAAAATGAGAAATGGGAGAATGGCTATTGAATGAGAAAATCTAAGTCTCTATCACAAGGAAGGATGTCACAGCATCCAGGGCACAAAGACAGGTGGGCCTACGACTAGGGTCTGTCATGTCAGCAAGGGAGGTAGCTTCTCTCTCCTCATCTCCTTTATAGGAAACACATGGTCTCTTGTTTTTTTTCCTCTCCTACCAGTCTGCTTCCTCTGTAGCCTCGTGGTTTCTGCTCCCTATAACTTCAGCCTGAATGGGATATTACAGGTAGAACCTATTCCATCCTTGACTGTACATTTCAATTCAAATTCCCATCATTGCCTAGAGGTGCTGACTCTTACTTAAATTCTGAGTTGAGTGGTTTGATTGGCCCATGATTGGTCTTTGGACAAATGTCTAGCTCTGGTCCAGACATGCATTGGGGAAAGGGGAAGGTAAGAACATGCAGAACGTGGAATAGCCCTTTTGAGGTTGGGCAGGCTTTCCCAAAGGGGCTGTGGGCAGGGCAAGTAATTACACATTACAATTGTGTACCTTTGGTGGCAATGATTTTAGGGGTCTTATAGTATCTATCTTAAATGTCTTTACAGTGGAGGCCCACAATTTTTTTTTTTTTTTTTTGAGACAGAGTCTCACTCTGTTGCCTGAGCTAGAGTGCCATGGCATCAGCCTAGCTCACAGCAACCTCAAACTCCTGGGCTCAAGCAATCCTCCTGCCACAGTCTTCTGAGTAGCTGGGACTACAGGTATACGCCACCACACCTCGCTAATTTTTTCTATTTTTAATTGCCCAGCTAATTTCTTTCTATTTTTAGTAGAGGCAGGTTCTTGCTCTTGCTGAGGCTGGTCTGGAACTCTTGACCTCAAGCAATCCTCCCACCTTGGCCTCCCAGAGTGCTAGGATTATAGGCGTGAGCCACTACGCCCAGCCGATGCACAATTATTTTAAGGTTGTCAGCAGAAAGTTCAGCTGGAGTTGGTTCTGGATTTTAAAATTGATGGGACTGAGAAACTTTTGTTAAAAATCAATAAGGTTTAAGTTAAGAAATCAACAACAGAAAGATACTTGGAAAATATCCAAATATGTGTAAGTTAAATAACATACTTCTAAATAACCCATACCTCAAAGAAGTAACAAAAAAAGAAATTAGGAAGTATTTTGATTTGAATATAAATGAAAATGCACCATATCAAAATTGTGAGATACAGCTAAAGCAGACACATTTATAACATTAAACTTCTATGTTAAAAAGAATAATGGTCTCAACTCAATGGCCCCAAGTTCCACCTGAAGAAATTAGAAAGCAAAGAGCAAATGAAACTCAAAGTAAGCAACAGGAAGAAAATAATAAAAATCAGAGTGGAAATCAATGAAATAAAAAACAGAAAATGATATCAATGAAACCAAGAGTGGATTCTTTGAGAAAATCAAAAAATTGGTAAATCTTTACCCAGACTGATCAGGAAAAAAAATACAGAAGATACAACTTTCTTAGTTATAAAAAAAATTGCAAATTTAAACCACAGTAAGAAACCTCTATTAGAATGTCTAAAATTAAAAAGACTAATCATACCAAGTATTGGTAAAAATGTGGAACAACTAGAACCTCATATGCTGCTGATAGGAATGCAAAATGGTAGAGCCACTTTGAAAAGAGTTAACCTTCTTAAAAGGTTAAACATTCACCTACCATATAACCTCGCCACTCCATGTGTAGGTACTCAGGAAAAATGAAAGCATATGTCTATGCAAAAACTTATGTATCAATGTTCGTAACACCTTTGTTTGTAATAGCCCCAAAATAGAAACAATACAAATGTCTATCAATAGGTGAATAAATAGACACATTGTTGCATATCCAGAGTAAAATACTACTCGGCAATAAAAAGGATGCAAGAATAGAAATGAATCTAATAGTAATTATGTTGAGTGAAAGAATCCAAGCAACAACAGAAAAAGAGTACATATAATGTTATTTAATTTATATAAAATTCTAAAAGGGAAAACTAAATTATAATGGTAGAGAGCAGATTGGTGGTTGCCTGGAGATGGGGAGTGGGCAAGGAAGAGCAGAGAGGAGGGGTCATAAAGGGGAACAGGCGAACTTTTGGGGCTGATGGACATGTCCATTTTATTAATTGTGGTGATTGTTTCACAAGCAATACATAGGTCAAAACTTATCAGATTATACACTATAAAATGTGCCATTTATTGTATGTGACTAAACCTGTTAAATACCAAAAACATCACAAAAGAGCAAGCAGATTTCAAGACCCAAAAAGAATCATAAAAATAAAATATAATAATTGAAACGGAAAACTCAATGCATGGGCATAGCAGCTGACTATGTGTACATGAAGAGAGAATCTTGGACTGAAAAAGAGAACTCAAGTTATTATCTGGGATGCCACAGAAGTGGTAGATGGGAGAATCAGACAAAAATAATTTATTAAAGAAAATTTTGATGAGATGAACGTATTCCTAGAAAACATAACTTATCAAGAAGAAACAAGAAATCCGAATAATCTTGTAATTGTTAAAGAAGTTTGAATTAATAGTTAAAAGTCTTCTCATAAAGGAAACTCCAAGTCCAGAAGGTTTTATCAGTGGGTTCTACCAAACATTCTAGGGAACAAATAATTTCCAATCTTATATAAGCATTCCAAAGTATCAAAAAGTGAGAGGAGTTTCTACTTACTTTATGAAGTTAGCATAACTGTGATATCAAAACCTGACAAGAACCGTGTGATAAAAGAAAATTGTAGACCCTTCTCACTCGTGAACCACATGTACAAAAATCTGAAACAAAGCACTACCAAATAGTATGTGGCAATGTACATAAATGAGAAAGCATTTGACCAAGGTGGGTTAATTCTAGGAATTCAAGGTTGGTTTAACATAAGGAAAATCTTTTCATGTATTTCACAATATTAACATAAAAAGGACCTACTTAAGCTAAGAAAACTCCTTTTTGTCCCTCTGCTATTTCTTTTTCAGCTGTTATATGGACATATAGCTGTGGCATCAGCAGCCATCTTGAACCATGAGGTGACCTTGAGAAGAAAGCCATACTCTGAGGATTACAAAACAGAAAAATAGGAGCCTAAATCCTTGATGGCACCAAGGAGCCAGGATACCAGCCTTGGACTACTGACCTCACTTCTATGTGAAAGACAAACGGTATCTTGTTTATTGTTAAAAAGCTACTGTCATGCTTTTTGAAGAATTAAATTAGCAGAAACAAACTCTAATTGGTTCTGACACCTGAAGCAGATTAGTGGAGGTGAGGGGCATCAGGAAAGGCTTCATGGAGCATATACATGATATTCAAGTTGGGACTTGAAGAATGAGTAAAATATAACCAGATAGCAAGGATTAGAATGTAAGAAGGCACTTTAGACACAACAATAGCAGTGTGAAAAGGTGCAAAGCATTAAAAAAAGCACCTTGTTCAGAAAATAACAAGATGAGTGTAATACGTATATTTCTTGAATATTCTGTTTGGGACTTAGGCTTGGGCTGGGACTGGGCTGCACTGAACCAGAGGAGAGGAGGGTCACTTTGCAGCTGCATTACATGCAAGCCAGCACCTCTGGAGGAAGGCGGTGACCTTTTGCAGGAGCTGTGTAAGTAAACAGATATTAGCCAGGCAGGACACAACTCAATGAGGGGCAGTGAGTCCTTGTCTTGCAAAAAGGTGATTTGAGCTTAAGTCTTTGCCTTCATAGCTGAGAATGTGCTTCAGACAAAAGTGACCACGTTGGTCCTTTTGGCTGGGGCCTCTGCACAGGCGATCCTGTCTAAGCCTCTGCACCTCTCCCAACAATAACGGTCCTGAGGAAGAAGGACTCTGTAGAGGAATGGAGAAAAAGACTGTTCATCTGCGTATCTAGTCATTCAGTTGCCTAACATTTTTCCTCAAGAATCAGGAATCTTTACAAGAGGTTAGACCCTAAGGCAGCCAATTGCACTATGCCATACTCATTCCAATTTTTCTGAGACAGTCATAGCATAATTATTAATAATGCCCCCCTTTCACTCTCAAAAGTATACTTCTTTGGATAATACATTTGTGATCACCCTACTCACGTGTGTAGGGATTTTATAAAGCTGTTGTCATATCTTTGCTAGTGATTTCTCTCATTTAGAGAATAAACAAATTATAACCACTCTCTTTTTCACCAAAGAAATCTGGGGATCAGAAAGAAACTTTTGGGGGGATGTAGTTTTTGATTCTGATGTTTCAGACAGAGACATTTAGGAGAAAGGAAAATGTTTCTATAGCATAATAAGACCAGCATTATTTTTTTTCAAAGAATAGGGTCCAAGTTGTGATAACAGGAAGAATATGGATTTCTCAGAGGAGACTAGACTGAGTGATCTTTGAAAGAACAGGGCAGTTTGCAGCAGGAAGATATGGTTGCCCTGGGTAATTCAAGAGGAAACTTGCCACAGGCCTCCCTGGTGGAGAGAGACTGAATTCCAGATGTGGGAGCCCGTCTCCCCTTTTCTTCCCAAACAGCAAGACAGTTAGAGGAAAGGCGCCCCAGTCCTTCCATCAGTGCCGGGGGAGCCTAGGAGGTGGGGACCTCTCCTTGAAGCTTTCCACCAATATTGGCTAAAGTTTGAGGTACCCGAATTTTCAAGACACAGACTGGATAGGAATGTAATGCCATTTTTCAGATGGAGATATTGGAACTCAGAAGATAAGTTGACTTGCTCAAACTGCAGAGTTTATAAATGGCCAAACTAGAGCTTGAGTTCAGGACATTCCTCAATGACAAAATATGATGGTTAAAGGGACTTCAAGTTCCCTAAAGAAAACCTATGGCCTGAGAAATGGCAAGAAGTGGGATTTTAGCCTGAAGAGAAAGGGTGCTTGGAGGCCCAGGATATGATCTCTGCCATCAAATTCCTGATGGGCTGCCGCATGAGAAAGAAGTTAGGCTGATGGAGATTGGACCCAGAGACCAAAGCAAGGGTCAATGAAGGAAAGATAAAAGGAAGCAGATGCCAATTCAACATAAAGGAAAGGAAACTAACATTTCCTGAATATCTATCTATGCCAGGCATTTTACATGTATATTCCTATTTAATTCTCAGAGGGAGAAAAAAAACTTGTGAAGTAGATTTTATCCTCATTTTAAAAATGAAAAACCAGGAGATTTCCAACTTAGGGTAATGGCAGAGTAGCTGGTATTATACTGACTCTCCTACTGATACTAATTATAAACTATGAATAAAATAGAAAAAAAATGATGGCTTGAAAGTACTGGAAAATTATCAAAATCAGACACAAACTAGAGGGAATTTGACACTTGATTTAGAAGGGAACCACCCTGGGTGAGAGCTAGTTTGCGCAGCTTTTCATCTGAGGGCAGTGCCCAGTCTATGTGGTGTGGTGGGCATTTCAGGGAGAGCTGAGCAGAAAGCCGCAGTGTGTTGAGGAATGAGGTGATGTGTACTGGGTCTGCCACAGCAGTTGGAAATTGAAGGGGGAAATCCCAGAAAGGAAGAAGCCACAAAAGGGGAGTCCTCAAGTCTGCATCAAATCTCCTTGGCTGACACTTAAACCCTGACTGTGTGGATTGAAACTGCAGGAAGACTTTGGGGAAAGCATTAGCTGAAATACTGAAGGAAAAAAAAAAAAACAACACAACTGAATGGAGGATTTGGTAGCAGCCCCCCATGGAGACAGAGTTTAAAGTTTGAATTCCACCAAAATGAGAGAGACTAAGTACCTCGAGCTTTGTACTGAAATCCCAGAAGGGCCACACCCTGGGATTAAATACCATATTCTAAGATTAAAGGATTCACTCCAGGACTAAGGGGGAAATCAAAATAGACTTGCCCTAACAAAACTTAAAACCAAATCTCTACATGACCAACAGGATTTGGTGATAATTTACCTCACTACTAGAACAAAACTCAATACTCTTCAAAGAATTTTTATGTACAATAAAAAATATTTTTAATTGCTAGATATCTGAAGAGACAGAATAATGTAACCCAGTGAAGAGAAAAAATCGGTTGATAAAAACAACGTGACAAATGAACCAGATACTGAAATTAACAGAGTGGAACTGCTATGGTCTGAATGTTTGTGTTCTCCCAAAATTGATATAGTAAGACTTAAGTGCTAATATGATAATATTAGGAGATGGGGCCTTTGGAAGCTGAATAGATCATGAGGGCAAAGCCTTCATGAATGGGATTAGTGTCCTTATAAAATACACTCCAGGGAGGTAGCTGGTCCCTTCCACCATGTGACGACACAGCAAGAAGGTGCTGCATACGAGGAAACAGGCCCTCGCCAGACACTAAATCTTCTGGTGGCTTGATCTTGGATTTCCCAGCCTCTGGAACTGTGAGAAAGAAACTTCTGTTGTCTAAAAACCACCCCATTTAATCTATGTTTCTTACAGCAGCCCAAATGGACTAAGACAGGAATTTAAAAATAACTGTGATAAATATAATAACAAATCTATAGGAAAAGATGTATTTAATGTGTGAAGAGATGGGGAATTTGAAGAGAAATATGAATACTATAACAAAGTACCAAAAGGAAATTCTTGAACTAAAATGTACAATAATGGAAATGTAAAAAAGTTGGAAAGTATCATGGTGGATTGAATACAGAAGAAAGAATCAGTGAATCGGAATATAGATCAATAGAAATCATCCAGACAGAAGCACAGTAGGGGAGAAAGGTTAAAAAGCAATTAACGGGGCCTCGGTGATTTGAGAGACAGCATCGAATGGCTGAGCAAATGAGCAAATGAAGTTCCAGAAGGAGAGGAACAAGAGAATATATCAGAAAAAATATTTGAAAAATGTTGGTCAAATATTTTCCAAATTTGATCAAGAAAAGGAACCCACAGATCCAGAAAGCTCAGCACACATCCAGCAAGATGACTATGAAGAATATCATATGTAGGCACATCAAAATTAAACTCCTAAAAAACACAAATAAACAGAAAATATAAAAAGTGTCCAGAGATAGCTGATTTCTCATCAGAAACAATTGAAGCCAGAGACATAATTAAAATGCTAAAAGGAAAAAAAACCCTGTAAACCTAAAATTCTGTATCAAGTGAAAATACCTTACAAAACTGAAGATAAAATAAAGATATTTTTAGGTAAATATAAGGCGAGACAATATGTCACCAGGTGATGCAACTTACAAGAAATGCCAGTGCTCACTTATGTAGCACATACACTAAGATTGGAAAAATACAGAGAAGATTCATGTGGCTGCCACACAAGGATGACGGCCAAATTCGTGAAACATTTCATATTTTTGGGCCAGGAGAGAATAAGATGATGTAAAAAAGTGCAAAGTACAGAAAGAAAAAAAAAAACAAAAACTGCCAACAAAGAATACTGAACCCATCAAGGCTGTCCTTCAAAAATGAAAGAGAGATAAGGACTTTCCAAGACAAAAACAAAGCAAAACAAAATAAAACAACAACAACAACAACAAAAAACCTGAGAGAGTTTATCACCACTATACCTGTCTTATAAGAAATGCTAAAGGGAGTTCTTCAAGCTGAAAGAAAAAGAGCTAATTAGCAACGTGAATATATGTGAAAGTATAAAACTCACTGATAAAAGTAAATACATAGTAAAAGTCAGAATAGTCTAATACTATCATGGTGGTACATAAATCACATATATGCATAGTACAAAGGTTAAAAGATAAAACCATTAAAATAATAATAGCTAAAATAGTTTGTTTAGGGATACACAATTTAAAAGATGTAAATTGTGACATCAAAAATATAAAATATGAGTGGTATAGTTTTTTATACAAAGTTAAGTTATTATAAGCTTACAATGGCCTGTCATAACTCTAAGATGTTTTATGTAAGCCTCATGGTAGCCACAAAGAAAAGACCTATAATAGATACACAAAAGATTAAAAAGTAAGGAATCAAAGCATACCAATACAGAAAATCAGCTAATCACAAAGGAAGACAAGACAGGAAGAAAGAAACAAAGGCTTCACAAAACAACCAGAAAACAATTAACAAAATGATAGTAGTTAAGTCCTTGCCTAGCAATAGCATTTGAATATAAATGGATTAAATTCTCTATTCAAAAGGCATAGAATGTCTGAATGTATTTAAAAAAACAAAACAAAACCCAGACCCAACTGTATCATGCCCACGAAAGACTTAATTCAACTTTATAGACACACATAGATTAAAAGTGAAGGGATGGAAAAAGGTATTCTATGCAAATGAAAACCAAAAGAGAACAGGTATAGCTATACTTATATCAGAAAAAATAGACTTAAAGCCAAAAACTGAAAAAGAGAGAAATGTATAATGATAGAAGAGTCAATTCATCAAGAGATTATAACAACTATAAATATATATTTGCACCCAACATCAGAGCACCCAAACATATAAAACAAATATTAAGAGATCTGAAGGACAGAAGGACTCTACAGTAGTTATAGTGGACTTCAATATGTCATATCCAACAATGGACAGATCATCCATATAGAAAATCAATAAGGAAACTGAACGTGAACTACATTTTAGGCCAAGTAGACCCAACAAACATATACAGAGCATTCTATCCAATTACAGAAAAATACACATTCTTCTCAAGTGCACATGAAATGTTCTCCAGAATAGATCATATGTTAGGCCATAAAACAAGTTTTAATAAATGTAAGATGACGGAAATTATGTTGTGTCTTTTTCAACACAGTGGCATAAAAGTAGAAACCAATAATGAGAGGAATTTCAGAAAATTCACAAATATATGGAAATTAAGCAACATACTCCTGATCAACCAGTGGGTCAAAGAAGAAATTAAAGGGGAAATGTTTAAAATCTGGAAACAAATGAAAATGGAAACACAATATACCAAAACTTATGGGATGCAGCAAAAGCATTTCTAAGAGGGAAATTTATAGCGATAAACGCCCACATCAAAAAAGAAGAAAGGTCTCAAATAAACAACCTAACATTATACCTCAAGGAACCAGAAACAAAAGAACAAACTGAGTCCAAAGTTAGTAGAAGGAAGGAAATAATAAAGATCAGAGCAGAAATAAATGAAATAGAGACCAGAAAGACAATAGAAAAGATCAACAAAACAAAGAGTTGGTCTTTTGAAAAGAGAAAAAATAGACAAACCTTTAGCTGGACTAAGAAAAAAAGAGAGAAGATGCAAAATCAGAAATGAAAGAGGAGACATTACCACTGATACCACAGAAATACAAAGGATAAGAAACTACTATGAACAATTATACACCAATAAATTGGATAAACTAGAAGAACTGGATAGAGTCCTAGAAACATACAATCTACTAAGACTGAATCATAAAAAAATAGAAAATCTAAACAGACAAATAATGGGTAAGGAGGTTGAAAAAGTAGTAAAAAGTCTGTCATTCAAGACAAGCCCAGGACCTGAAAGCTTTGCTACTGAATTGTTCCAAACATTTCAAAAAAAGTAATACCAACTCTTTTCAAACTCTTCCAAAAAATTTGGACAGGAGGAAACACATCAAACTCATTTTATGAGGCCAGTGTTACCCTGATACCAAAGCCAGAAAAGGACATTACAAGAAAAGAAAATTACAGGCCAGTATCCCTGATGAACAGAGATACAAAAATCCTTAACAAAATACTAGCAAGCTGAATTCAACAGCACATCAAGAAGATCGTTTAACATGATCAAGTGGGATTCATCCCTGGGATACAAAGATGGTTCATCATGTGCAAATCAATAAATATGATATACCACATTAACAGAATGAAGGCCCAAAATCATATGATCATCTCAATAGGTGCAGAAAAAGCATTTGACAAAATTCAATATCCTTTCATGATAAAAACTCTCAACAAATTAGATATATAGGAATGTACTGAGACACATAAAGGCCATATGTAATAAGCCAACAGCTAACATCATAGTCAATGGTGAAAAGTTGAAAGCTTTTCCCCTAAGATCAGGAATAAGACAAGGATGCCCACTCCTAACACTTCTCTTCAGCAGGATACTGGATGTACTAGCCAGAGCAATTAAGCAAGAGAAAGAAATAAAAAGCACCCAAATTCAGAAGGAAAATTTAAATTGTCCCTGTTTGCAGATGACATGATCTTATATATAGAAAACCCTAAAGACTCAACCAAAAAACTATTAGAACTAATAAATAATTTCAGTAAAGTTGCAGGATACAAAAATCAACATAAAAATAAGTAGTGTTTCTATACATTAAGAGCAAACTATTCAAAAAGAAAATCCAGAAAACAATCCCATTTATATACACCACAAAAAATAAAATAAAATACTTAGGAATAAACTTAACCAAGGAGGTGAAAGATCTATACACTGAAAACTATAAAACTCTGATGAAAGTAACTGAAGAAGACACAGATAAATGGAAAAATATTCCATGTTCATGAATTGGAAGAAGTAATATTGGTAAAATGTCCATCCTATTCAAAGTTATCTACATATTCAATGCAATCCCTATCAAAATTCTAATCACATTTTTCCACAGAAATAGAAAAAAAACCTCAAAATTCATATGGAACCACAAAAGATGCTGAATAGCCAAAGCAATATTGAGCAAAAAGAACAAAGTTGGAGGCATCACATGACCTGACTTTAAAATATACTAGTAAGTTAGGGTAACTAAAGCAACATGTTACTGGAATAAAAACTGACACATAGACCAATGGAACAGAGCTTTATTTTGTTACATAGTCCAGAAAATAGGTACATGCATTTATGGGTGATTGAATTTTGTCAATGAGGCCAAGAACGCATAATGGGAAAAAAGCTGTCACTTCAGTAAATGGCCTTAGGAAAGGTGAATATCCAAATGTAGAAGAATGAAATTGAACCTTTATCTCATGCCTTATACAAAAATTAACTCAAAATGCACAAAAAGCTTAAACACAACACTGTAAAACTGTAAAATTACTCAAAAAAAAAAAAAAAAAAAACATGGGGAAAAGCTCCATGACATTGCTCTGGGCAAAGATTGTTTTAGATATGACCCCAAAAGCACAGGTCACAAAAGCAAAAATAGATAAATGGGATTACATTAAACTAAAAAATTTCTTCCCAGTAAAGGAAACAATCAACAGAATGAAGAGACAACCTACAGAATGGGAGAAAATATTTGCAAACCATACATCTGATAAGGGGTTAATATTAAAATAATATAAAGAACTTGTGTAACTCAATAGCAAGAAAACAAAAACACAATTACAAAATAGGCAAAGGACTTAAATAGATGTTTCTCAAAAGAAGATGTACAAATTGCCAAGAAGTATATAAAAAAAATGCTCGACATCATTAATCATCAGGGAAATGCAAATTAAAACAACAAGACATTACCTCACACCTGTTAGAATGGCTATTATCAAAAATATAAAAGATAAGTGTTGGTAAGGATGTGGAGAAAAGGAAAGCCTTGTGCACCATTGGTGGGAATGTAAATTAGTACAGTCATTATGGAAAACAGTATGGAAATTCCTCAAAAAATTAAAAATAGACTACCATATGATCCACTAATCCTACTGCTGGGTACATATCCAAAGGATATGAAGTCAGTATGTCTAAAAGATATCTGCATTTCCATGTTCATTGCAGCAGGATTTACAATAGCCAAGACATGGTATAACCAGTGTCCATCAATGGATGAATGAATAAAGAAAATGTGTTTTATGTACAAAATAGAATACTATTTAGCTTTAAGAAGAAGGAAATTTCCATCATTTGTGACAACATGGATGAACCTAGAGAATATGTTAAGTGAAATAAGTCAGGCACACAAAGACAAAGACAAACGCCACATGATCTCACTTATATGTGGAACCTAAGATGAACTCATAGAAGCACAGATTAGAATGGTGGTTACCAGGGGCTGGGAGGGGTTGGGGGTGGGTTAGGGATATGTTGGTAAAAGTATACAAAATTTCAATTAGGAAAAATAAGTTCAAGAGATCTATTGCACATCATGGTGACTATAGTTAATAACAATTATCATATACTTGAAAATTGCTAAGAGAGTAGATTGTAAGTTTTCTCACCACAAAAAATTGAGTAAGTATATGAGGTAATTCATGTGTTAATTAGTTTGATTTAGCCATTCCACAAGGTATATATATTTCAAAACACCATGTTATATACCATAATAGCTATAATTTTTGTCAATTTTAAAAAATAAATTTTTTAAGAGAAGAAATGCTAAAGTAAGTTCTTCACACTGAAGAGAAATGAGATCACATGGAAATTCAGCTCAACAGGAAGGAGTAAAGGGCACTGGAAATGGTAACTGTGGGAAAATACGAAGAAAATTTTTCTTTTTTTTTTTTTTACATATTTAAAAAGTGAATTGAAGGGACTTCTATTTCTGATCAAAATGGAGTAGCAGGGTCTGGATTTAACTTCCCATCTGAAATAAATTTTTTAAAAAGTTGGACAAAATATATGAAACAATGGCTATGAAAACATTGGACATCAGGCAATGGAGGACAGTGATCCCTAAGTGACAAAAAACAAATACAGCTCTATTGTTGACCCAGTTTACTTCCAGGAGAAAGTTTCCAGGCCATGACACAGGAAGGCAGAACTTTTGCAGAGCCTGGAAGATCTCTGAGTTAAAGAGGCAGAATTGGAGGTCCAGAAAAACCAAGGAATCTGGAATTCCTAATGCAGTATACTGAAGAAAAGAGCTGCACATAGAGAAAACTGGAGAAATCTACTAAAGTTTCCCTTGGGAATTCAATAGAATAATCATTAGCACATGCATGTGAGAAACTGTCTGAGACCAAAAAAAAAAAAAAAATCATTCAAAAAACATTAGAGGGAACAATGCCTATAACTCACAAGCATGGGAATAGAGCCTGTTCCAAATAGCCAAAGTAAAATACTCCATAAGTCACAGGACATCAGTTAGAGCACTAAGTAGGGTCTTGCCTCAGTAATGGAAAAAATGAACCCTAGACTAAATACTGCTCTGGTCCCAGATAATTGAGCTTAAAACAAGAGCCAAAAGCATCAAGCTGTTTCAAAGTAACTTAACCCTATCCCCAAATACAGCTCAAGAACACTTTCAGGATTACAAAAATACTCAGCATCCAACAAGGTAAAATTTACGATATCTGGAATCCAGTTAAAAATTACCAGGAACACAAAAAATCAGGAAAATAAAACCCATAACGAGGAGAAAAATCAGTCAAAACTAAT
>NW_012148052.1:4338163-4340349 GCF_000956105.1 Propithecus coquereli | reverse complement strand
GTCATGACCAAGCAAGATTTAATCTCTAAAATTCAAAGTTTAGTTTCATGTTATAAAATCAATAGGTGTAATTCACCATAACAGACTAAAAATGAAAAATCATATCACTTTTGCAATAGGTGTCGAAGGAGCACTTGATAAAATTCAACTTTCATTCCTGATAAAACTCTCACAAATTAATAATAAAAGGGAACTTTCTCAACTTGATAAAAGGCATCTAAGCATATCTTACTGTTAACATCATACTTGATGAAAGATTGAATACTTTCTCCCTAAAATCATGAACAAAGATGTTTACTCTCACCACCTCTATTCAACATTGTGGAGGTACAAGCCAGTGCAATTAGGTAAGAAAAAGATATAAAAGCATCCACAATGAAAAGGAAAAAGAAAAATTATCTTTATTTATGGATAATATGTATAAAATCATATGGAATGTTTTTTAAAAACCCACCTAGAACTACCATTTGTGGATTGAAAGATTCAATATTTTTGTCATCAATTTTCCCTAAATTGATCTATAGATTTAATGTCATACCACTCAAATTCAAAGCAGGTATTTTTGTAGAAATTGTCAAGTTGATTTTAAAATATGTATGGAAATTCAAAAGGCCTGACATACGTAAAACAATCTCAAAAAAAGGACAAAATTGGAAAATTTATTCTATCTGATTTTAACACTTGCTACAATATAAAGCTGTAATAATTCTGATACTGTAGTGTTGCCGTAAAGATAGATGTATAGATCAGTAGATCAAAATAGTGAGTCCATAAAAAGGTCCACATATGTGTAGTCAACTAAAGTCACCAAAAGCAATTCTATATGAAAAAGATAATCTTTTCAACAAATGATGCCAAAACAATTGGCAATTTATATGGAGAAAAACAAACCTCAACCTTCATATCATATCACATACAAAAAATAATTTGAGATGAAGTGTAGACCTAAATGAAAAAGCTAAAGCTATAAAGTTTTTAGAAGAAAACAAAAGAGAATATCTTTGCACCTCAGGAGCAAGCAAGATTTCTTAGACAAGATCCTAAAGCACTAATCATAAAAGAAAATAAACCTGATATGCTTGACTTCATAAAATTAAAAACTCCCATTCTTTAAAAAAAACTAATAAAATAAAAAGGCAAGCCACAGCCTGCTAGAGATGCAATGCATAAGTCTGATGAATCTGACAAATGACTTTTATCAGAAATATATAAAGAATTCCTATGATCCAGTACCAAAAAATCCCAAACAATCCCATAAGAAATGTGCAAATGATTTACACAGACTCATCATAAAAGAAGATCTATGAATGGTCACTAAGCACATGAAAAGGTGTTCAACATCACTGGCCATTGGGGTAATGCAAATCAAAACCACAACGAGATAACCAGCAATGACTGACAACACCACATTTTGATGAGGATGAAAAGCAACTCCAACTCTCACGCATTGTGAGAGTGAGAATGTAAATGTTACAACCACTTTGGGAAAGAGTTTGGGTGTTTCTTATAAAGTTAAACACTGATGTTCTCTATGATCCAGCAATTCTACTCCTAAGTATTTGAACATATGTTCACAAAAAGATGTGTGTGAGAATGCTCCTAACAGCTTTATTCATAATAGCCCCAAACTGGAAACAAACCAATTGTCCATCAATAGGTGAATGGATAAACAGATTGTAATATAGTTATAAAAATACTACTCAGCAGTAAATAGGAGAAAGTACTGACATGTGAGACAACACGGATAAGTCTGAAAAACATTACGTTATGTGAAAGGAGCTTGATAAAAACACAAGTACATGCTGTATTATTATGTTTATAAGATGTTCTAGAACAGGCTAACCAAGCTATGGTGATAGAAACCAGAACAGTGGTACCTTCAGGAGACAGACTGCGACAGAGCATGAGGGAATTTTCTGGAGTTGTGGAAATATTCAGCATCTGTATTGGGGTGGTGGTCACACATGTTGTATTATAATAGTTTCCTCGGGCTGCTGTACTAAAGTACCACTAACGAGGTGGCTTAAAACAACAGAAATTTATTATCTCACATTTCTGGAGACTGGAAGTCCAAAATCAAGTCATCATGAGGGTTGGCTCCTTTTGATGACTCTGAGAGAATATCTGTTTCATGCTCTCTCCTAGCTTCTGGCAAAGGATGGCAATCCTCGGTGTTTCTTGGCTTG
>NW_012148052.1:4336306-4338113 GCF_000956105.1 Propithecus coquereli | reverse complement strand
GCTGAAAGAATTCATCAACAGTGGATTGGCAGAATAAGAAGTGTAAAAGGAAGTCCTTCAAGCAGGAAAAAAAACGAAGATATCAGATGGAAACCTAGCCCCAAACAGAGGTCAGCAAACTATAGCTGATGGGTCAAATCTGACCTGCTACCTCTTTTTGTAAATAAAATTTTATTGTATCACAGTCGTGCTTACTCATTTATGTATTGTCTATGACTGCTTTCATGCTAACAGAAACTGCATGGTCTGTAAAGCCTAAAATATTTATTACCTGGACTTTTACAGCAATAGTTTACTGACCCCTGATCTATACAAAGTGTCAATCAGCACAGGAAATGGTTTTACATAGGTAAATATACTGACTTCATTATTATTTAATTATATTTAAAAGTAATTATCTGTTTAAAGCATAATAGCAACATATTATAAGACATGTCAAATATGCAAAAGTAAAATGTATAATAACAACGCACCCAGGACAGTAGGGAAGAAATCAAAATATATTTGTGAGATTCTTATACTATACATGAAGTAGTAAAATATCACTTTAAGTTAGACTGTGGTAAGTAAAAAATGTATACCATAAACCCTAAAACAACCACTAAAATAACATAGCAGAGTATGGCTAATAATCCAACAAGAGAGATAAAACGAGACCATAGAAAATACTCAAACCAAAAAGACAGGAAAAGAGGAAAAGAGAAGCAAAGAAAGTTGGGGGCAAATATAAAACAAATAGCAAGTTGGTAAATTTAAACACAATTCTATCAATAATTACATTAAATATAAATGGCTTAAACACTCCTATTAAAAGGCAGAGACTGTCAGATTGGATTAAAAAAGTAATACCCAAATATATGCTACCTACAAAAAACTTATATGTACTCATTTTTGTAGGTATATATGTTTGTGCATTTAAAAATACATAAATAGTTTAAAAATAGAAGAAAACCATGCTAGCACTATCAAAAGAAAGCTGAAATTACTACATTAATGTCAAAGTAGATTTTTGCAAACAAAAAAAAAGTTTATCAGAGATAAGGAAGGTCATTTTATAACGATAAAGAGGACATAATGACCTGAAACGTTTATGTACTTAATAACAGATCTTCAAAACACATGCAGTAAAAGCTAATAGAACCACAAGGAGAAATAGATAAATCCACAATTATAGTTGGTGTTTTCAATTCTCTGTCAATAATTCATAGAACAAGGAGACAGAATATCAATAAGGACATAGGAGACTTGAATAACTCTGTTATCTAATTTGATCTATTTGACATTTATAGAATATTCCACCCAACAAGAGCAAAATAGCAAAAACTACATTTTTTCCAAGTATACACAAAATATTTATCAAGAGAGAACATAAAATGTGTCTGGACCATATAATATGTCTCAATAAATTTAAATTATTCAAGTCATACAAAGTATGTGTGACTATAATGGAATTATGTTAGTAATCAATAACAGAAAGATATCTAGAAAATTACCAAATATTTGAAAATTGTATAACACAGTTCTAAATAATCCTTGGGTAAGAAAAATAATCAAAAAGTAAATTAGAAAGCATTTTGGTTTGAATGAAAATAAAAACAATATTTTGAAATATGTGGATGTAGCTAAAGTGGTACTTAGAGGAAAAGTTATACCCCTCTTTTAGAAAAAAAAAGAAAGATATCAAATCGATGACTTCAGCTTTTACTCTAAGAAACTAGAAAAAGAGCAAATAAAACTCAAAGAAAGAATAAAAAGGAAATAATATCAGAATAGAAATTAATAAAATAAAAACAATAGAGAAAACCAA
>NW_012148052.1:4331279-4333189 GCF_000956105.1 Propithecus coquereli | reverse complement strand
TGATGGATACTGTTAAGAGAATGAAAAGACAAACCACAGACTGGGAGA
Organism: Propithecus coquereli; assembly: GCF_000956105.1. Classification (NCBI taxonomy): domain Eukaryota; kingdom Metazoa; phylum Chordata; class Mammalia; order Primates; family Indriidae; genus Propithecus; species Propithecus coquereli. The sequence goes on along the minus strand of NW_012148052.1, from coordinate 4,333,141 downwards.
AAATACTTGAAAAACACGTATCTGATAAAGGACGGGTACCTGAAATAACAATTTCAGGAATTTTCTGGAGTTGTGGAAATATTCAGTATCTTTATTGGGGTTCTGATGTCTCCAATCCATTATCACATGGATGATTCTAGCTTTCCCACCCCAATTATTTGAAATCTCCCACTCCAATAGTGAGAAACCTGGCTCCTATCATACATTATTCATTCACTTAATTGTTTAATTCCCATATACATGTTGAGTGATATCAGAATTGTGAACCCACATCCCAAAGAACTTTGGAAATAGAACAGTATGAAAACAAACAGCTCAATTAAAAATAAGGACAAGATCTGGACAGACTCCTCACCAAAGAAGATACACTGTTGGAAAATAAGCATATGAAAAGATGTTCAACATCCTATGTTATGTTAGGGAATTGCAAAGTAAAACAACAAGATAAAATGACACACCTATCAGAATAGCTAAAAACCAAAAATCTGACAATACCAATTGCTGCTGAGGGTGCAAAGCAACAGGAATTCTCATTCTTTGATGGTGGGAACACAACATGGAACAATCACTTTGGAAGACTTATGAAGCTAAATATAGTTTTACCATACCATCCAACCTGTACTCCTGGGTATTTCCCCTACTGACTTGAAAACTTACGTCCACACTAAAATCTACATGCAAATGTTTATAGCAGCTCTATTCACAATCACCGAAACCTGGAAGGAACCAAGATATCCTTTAGTAGATAAATGTGTAAACAAACTGTGGTACATCCCTACAATAGAATATTATTTGTCAATGAAATGATTGGAGCTATGAAGCCATGAAAAGATATGAATGAATCTTAAATGTATATTGCTAAGGGAAAGACGCCATTCTGAAAAGGCTACATACTATATGATTCCAATTATATGACATTCTGGAAAAAGCACAACTATAGCAAGGGTGAAAAGATAAGTGGTTGCCAGGTGTTGGGTTGGGGGAAAGGTTAAATAGGTGAAGCACAGGAGAGTTTTTAGGGCAGCAGTTTTTAGGGCATTCTGTACAATGTTATAATGGTAGATACATGACACTATGCATTTATCCAAACCCATAGAACTTTATAGCGCAAAGAGTGAACCTTAATGTATTCAAATTTTTAAAAAATCTTTTAGAAATTTGAGGTCCAGGACAGAATGTGACAAAGTGATCTGACTGTATTACAAATGTATACAACCACCTCATGGAAGAGGGTGGGGGGAAAAGGTCCTGACCTAAGTCATTTTGGAAATGAGTGGAGTTCGTAGAACTATGGGTAAAAGCTATAAACAAGCACTGTACTTATTTAAAGTCATTTCCCATGGAGTGTGAGTTCACAATTCTGATAGCACTCAGCATGTACACTGGAATTAAACAATTAAGTGAGTGAATGACATATGACAGGAGCCAGGTTTCTCACTATTGGAGTGGGAGGTTTCAAATAATTGGGGTGAGGAGTCTAGAATCATCCTTGTGATAATGGGAGTTGGAGTTGGAGACATTAGCACGAACTCAGGTTTAACTTAATATAGGTATGGCCGGTTATATATAGAAATATTTATAGATGTGTGTATATACATGAATTAGCATTAACACACATATTTTTCTCTGTCAGCTTAGAGCACCTAGAAACAAGGACACACCAGTAGCACTGATCACACTTAATGCCAGATCATGGTTTCTAACACCATTCTCTAATAAAGGGGACCAACGTTCTTTGGAGAAATGGTTGATTCTAGAACCAGAGCAGAAAATATACAAGATGATCCTGGGGTACCTTGTAGTGCCAGAAAGTAAGGAATTGCTCAAAAAAACAAACAAAAAACATAATGACAGTGTTAGGT
>NW_012148052.1:4317785-4329334 GCF_000956105.1 Propithecus coquereli | reverse complement strand
GTCTTCACTCCCTGCTCCTACAAAGTGCACAGGCTCGTCTTGCCCCAGCCCTAAAATAATTTCTCCAAGAAGCCCTAGCTCTTTTCACTGGAGAGTTGTACTTAGAAACCAAGATCTGGGCACCAGGTGTGTTTTTCACTACTGAAGCATTATTGCTTCTAGGCCCTCTTAGAGGACTGAGCTATGAAATATACGTGTGTACACTAACCCTTGTATACTCATATATCTACATCTTTAAAAATCCAAATAAACAAATGTGACTTAATACTGATATCTCTGAATTTAATTCAACACCCCAGGGTTCATTCCAGTCTTCCTCCCTCGCTCATCTGTAACTTCTTTCTCTAACAGTGAGAAACCTGGTTCTCATTAGCAGCTCTTCTCTTATTGCTTTTATAAATTAACCTTTGTGTAAGATTTCACTTGAAAACCAAACAGTAAAAACAACTTCCACAGCTAAATCACAAATTGAAAAACCATTGGACCAGACTGAGCGTAGCTAAAAGCCCTTCTATCTCTGGGGCTGTGGGGATGGGAGGGAGGTGAAGCGGAGCTTCGTCTTATTATCTTTGGCCAACAGAGTGGAGTGTATTGGATTGGTTTGGAATTTATCCAATGTTCCATAAGTATTACTGAACCCCTCCTAGATGCCAGGGACAACTCCCGGTGCTGAGGGTGCAGGGATGAGCAAGGCAGCGAGTTCCCCGGTGGGGCTGGCCTTCTTGTCGGAGGAGAGACAGACGGCAAACATGTAAGCAAATGCAGTAATTTCAGGTAGAGACGAGCAGTAAGAATAAAACACAAAAAAGAAATGAGTGTGATGTGGGGGAAGATAAGAGGTAAAGTAGGGGGTGGTGAGAAAATGTGGTTAACTTTGAGCTGAATCCTGGAGGGTGAGAAGGAGCCAGTCACTTTAGACCTATAGAAAGAGAGTTCTAGGCAGAGGAATTGCAAGGAGAAGGGACATAAATTTAGCAGGAGCAGCCTGGCTCATTAGAGAGACAAAAAGAGGACCAGAGAGGCTGGAGCAGAGTGAAAGAGGAGCATGGCACCAGGTGAGGTTGGGGGGTGCTCAGAACATAAATGGACGTATAGACAAGAGAGGGCACGTGGATTTTATTCATAAGAAAATGGTACCAGTTGGTACCAGGATGATAATGTTTAAGCCCAGCTGACCATCCTGAGGAGTCTAGGTGAGAAACGAAGGTGATCTTGAACCAGGCCCAAAACATTTGACCAGCAAAAGCTTTTCCCTGCCTCAGCCAAGACCAGCAGATAGACTGATTCACGGGCACTGGGTTTCAGGGCAGGCCCTGGCTTGGACTAGCTTATAAAGTAAGACAGTGCCCTGCTCTAAAAAGCTATGGCTAAAACAAGCCCAAATTCCCTGTTGACATGTGAGAACTAAAGTCCCCAGGGAATTCCTCAGATATCCTGGGTCACCAAACATACTACCGAGTCCTGCAGCTGCTGTCTGCACCCTGAATGATGTTGCTTGGTGTTTAAGGTCTTCATTGGGTATGATTCCTCAGCCTACCAGCATTGTGCAGGCTAACAAATGTATCTCAGTTCCACTCCAACAAAACCAAAGTGCTTGCTGGCCCAGAGCATCCTGCCCCATGCATGTAACCGTCCTCCATCTGCTTCCTCTCAGCCCCTCCACATCCATAGGTCTGTTCTATCTCCTAACACTGACTTTCAACTCACCTCTGGGAAGATGCTATATGGCCCTAGGCCATACAATTGGTAAGCAAAATATCTGGGCTTCAACCCAGGATTTCAATCACCTAGTCTGAGTTCTTTCCATGACACCACAGGCATTCAGTAAATACATATTGTTTTAAATAATTGCATTTATCATCTTACCCTCAAGAAGGGAAGGAGACTTAGGACTGAAACATGGGGTGCTTAAGCATTTAAAAAAATTGATTAAAGAAGGGTAGGAGCAGAGGCGATTGTAAAGCCAAGTTAAATGAAAGAAGAGGAAACCGTAGAGTGTAATGTCACTGTCTTCTAGAGAAGAAAGTCTTCTAGAGAAGAAAGTCTTCTTAGAAGGAAAGAGTGACCTCAGTAATGAGCACAGTTAGTGCCCAAACCTTGGTTTCTAAATATCAGTCCCCACTAAAGAAACTTGGCTCCTTAGAGAAAATGTTGATTCCAGGGCTGGGGCAGGGAGAATGCAAGATGAGCCTGAACTGCTGGTGCCCAAGAGTGAGGAAGTGCTCAGTGAACAAGACGGGGGTACCGTGGGAATCGGAGGAGACCACCCAAATGAGAACAAGCAAAGGCTATTTATTCTGAGCTTACGAGGGGAAGGGAGTCAGCTACCATCACTTGTGTTTTGGCAGAGACTCAAAGGCAGGGAGAGAAGTGGGAAAGCCTCACGTATAATAGAAGAAAGGAAACTTCAGCTATGCCTTGACTGGAGGCTGTTGGCAGGGGGAAACTGTAGGGGAGCTAAATAGCAGTGGGGCGTCCTTTGTGATTGCTTAGAGGAACATATTTGGCTTCCTTTGGTTGGTCCTAAATTGGAATCAGAGACAGAAATTAGGGAAGTGGTCAGTTATTGATCAAGTCCTGGCCATTTTGAGCTGATTATTAGAGAGGTTATTGTTTGGCTTCTTGTATCGGTTGCTAGAGACAGTGGTTTGACTTCCTACAAGACTAACTTATAGACAGTGGGCTGGCTTCCTGGGCTGGTTGCTGTAGATTACGGCGCAGAGTCCTACTTTTATATATGGTTTGGCCATCGTCTGTTTGTATATTCAGTATCTCAGTACAGCAAAAGGGAGATGGGCGCCAACCTAAAAGACTTCTCATTGGCCAAATTAGGGACAATTTAAACATTAAAATGAATAATAACAGCAATGGATTATAACTCACTGAGTTAAAAAATAATCCACAAGTCCATTCTAATGCAAAACAACCAACCAACCAACCAAAGAAAGAAAGTGGGGGAGAAGGGAAATCCTTACAGTAGAATGCCAACTAAAAAGTATACGAGGAACGATAGATAGTGTAAGAATTTCAACATCGTGCAATAATTGATTCGGGTAAAAATCATGAATGGATCTAAAATTGTATGAGTAAAAGTTCGTTGGTGATCCAGATCAGAGCATCTCCTATAGATCACTCACCAAATACAAAGAAGGAAAACTTCTTCACAGTGGGGAAATCTGGCATATTCCGCCCTAAGTGATCAAAGAGAACACCACCAAGGATGGGACAAAGCAGCTTCAGGCCCTCCTGATGTGATACACTGGGAAGAACACAGCCTGACGTATTGGTACATTCCTGCTCAAAATGGATAATCTGAATCTAATCAAGAAAAAGGATCAAACATTCTACCAAAAAACTACTGTCCTCTTCAAAAATGTCAAGGTTGCCAAAGACAAAGAAAGGGTGAGGGACAGTTCCAGATTAAAGTAAATAAGATTAACATCACAACTAAATGCAATGCATGGTTCAGGATTGGACCCTGGATCAGAAATTGTGTTGTTGTTGTTGAGAAGGTAAATTACTGAGACAATGGGGAAATTAGAATACAGACTATCTTTTAGACAATGATACTGTGTAAATGATACCTTTCCTTGTTCTTAGGAGACACATGCATAAGTATTTAGGGGCGAAGGGCCATGATGTCTCATCCTTAAATGGTTCAGCAAAAATAACAGCAATAATAATAGGCCTATTTTCATGGAGAGAAAGTGCTAATGTAAATATGGCAAAATGTGAAGCAATTAGTGGAACCAGATGAAGGATATATTGGTGCTCATCGTAATATTTGTGCGAATTTTCTGTAGCTTTCAAAGTTTCCAAAATAAAATATTAAAAGTATGCAAAAAGGGAAGTGGTGGTCAATTGTGCTGAACCTGCTGACAGGTCAGATGACTCAGGAAGTGGCCACTAGATTTAGCAACATATGGTGGTCACTAGTGACCTTCACACGCAGCCTTGGAGAGGTGGGACAGAGGCTTAACTGGCAGGAATTGAGAAGAGAATGAACATAGAGGGAGTGGTGATAGCAATTTGAAACATCTCTCTTACAAAATAATGTTAGCACATTTAGGGTCGGATTGAATGAAATTAGTTGCTAGCTTCCATTCTGTTCTTTTGTTACTAATTATTAACTAGTATCTATGACTCTATGAACCAATCTGGCCTGGATTTATTCCCAGAACTAAGAAAAATGCTTTTCATTGATCTAAGTACTTAATAACTATAAGAGTCAAAAGCTCTTCGTCTTCTTTACTCCTTTTGGGAGAGGCCTCTGAAGCACTCTGGCTGTCTCTTGCCTCCCAGTTCCCAGCCACTTCCTCCCTCAGTTCACCGATGGAGTTCTACAAGAGGCAAGTGGCAGGGCCCTGCCCCGGTGTCCGACATCCTGCTCCATGCACTAGGGAAGAAACTGACAAAGTGTCTTGTAGTCACCACAGCATCTGTTCTAGACCAACCCGCAGTGGGTTCCTTCCAGTCCTAAAGATCTCTCTCTGGTAAATCACTTCTTTACCTTTTCTATTTTCCTCTTTATTGGTTTGAATTAATTCAAGTTTTTGTCTTTCCCATTCATTGCCGAAGTTTACCTCCTTTGATATATCACTGGATACTACGTCCTCGTGATACAAAGTCTTAAAATTTCCAAATTTTAAGTTCATACCACACTGTTGCCACTATGGAACACAATAGTTCTTTTAAACAGATCTTTTCAAGTAAACCCGGTAACCAGAACTTTAACTATTGTTAAAGGGGCTTGCAGCCCTCACACGTCAGTTCCAAACAAATTTCCCTGTAAGAGAATTCCAGGAATTGATGCTGGTTCTTCAGCTTGAATTTATTGCAAAGAGTCATGGGCTTCCTAAATCCAGTTTCCAAAGCTTAATGGTTGTGTTAAGTGTGATCAGAAAAATGCCAAAAGACCCCAGAGACACTTGCTTCTCAACTCTCAAATAATTCTGCCAGCTTCAAAGGTCGTGAGTTACAAATGTCAACTCGTTTACTCCTCACAACAGACCTAGTTTTATTATCTCCATTTTACGGATGAGACAACAGAGGCTCAGAGAGGCTAAACCTTCCTGGCCCCAGAGGGTTGAAGAGCTGGGATCTGCGCTTTTTCCACTACATCAATCTGCCTTCAAAGAGAGATTTTTCTTCCTCCAGTTGCCCAAAGGAACAATGACTCAGCCTTTCAAACATTTTCTTTTAAAAGACTCGGATATGAACTCACCCTACATAAGACGGCTGTTACAGAGAGGTTGCATGTGAAGCTAATCTTTGTAAATTGAATCACTTTGTAAATGCACTGGCTTTTTAAATAATTCCTGAAGCAAATCATTTTGTATTTGTGAATCTGGATGTTCGTCTGTGTATCCTGTTTGCCTGCTACAGAAATGACCTATTCTCAACTATCCCAAAGTGGACGCAGAGACCATCACTCAGAAGCAAGGACTAGACTGCTAGTTCAAGGAGGGGGTCCCTGACCCGCAGAAAGCACTCAAACATCACAGATAAATGAAGCCCCACTCGTAACTAGCTTTTGGTCGAGCGTGATTGTGTACATGATGTATTCTCTTGAGTAGCCTGGAGTCAGGGAGAAGGTGCACAGAGACAGGGATGGAGGCAGAAAAGGCAGGAGGCATGGAGCACACCAGGCAAACAGAAAGAGAATGCTACAGAAGGAACTGGAAACAAAGAAAACTACACAGGCTGAAAGGCAGAGATAAGAGAGAGTGGGATGATTGTGATTAGAGACAGATAAGGAAGGAGAAAATAAGGGCGTGAAGAAAGGACAGAGTGAGGATCCAGGGAAGGGAGAGAGTGGGAGAGAATGAAAGTGCTGGGGAGACTTGTCTGCCTGGACCCTGTTCCCTGCAGCCATGTGCTCTTCCCTCGCAGCTCAGGTGGTTAAAACCTCCCCCTCGCGGGCCTGGTTTCAGGGTGCCGCTGGCTTAGAAGCCCTCATGCCCCTCAACCCTTCCCTGGCCAGAAGTTTCCGGGCCAGGACTTTTCAGGGGCTGTCCAGTTCCATCCCCAGGAGGGAAGCCTGCCACAGTGTCTTACCCAGAAGTTCCACATTTTTCCCTGGAGCTTGAGGCCACAAGATCAACTCCTGTGTGCGTACCCAGAAAAGAGAAGATCTGGACAGTCCATCTTCAGGTCTCTGTTGGGCAGCTTTATGGCACAAACTCTTTCTGTGCAGCTCCAGAGGCTGAGATATGATCAATAATTAGGAACCACACAGATCTTGGCTAAAAAAAAAAAGTTCTATTGATCTGCCACAATATGGAATCTGCTGTCTCAGGAAGTGCTGAGTTCCCCATCACAGGATGTATGTAATCATGCAAGCAGAGGCTGGGAACCAACCCTACCCGTGATTGAGCTGAATGGTCCCGATCTCTTTTGTGCCTCTGATTTCTCCTAAAGCCTTTGAAAAATACCTTTAAAATCCATCATTACTCATAAACTCTTACTCTATTTATGTGATTAGAAAAATCCTTCCTTCATGTATAGTTCAAGGAGAAAGTTCATCCAAGTCCCTATTCAGATGATCACGAATTCTGAATCAGTGGGTTTTGAATTAGTGGGGTTTCCCAGGGGAATTCAAATGTTCCCCCCAGGAGACACGAAGAAGAAGGTTCTCGCCTTCCCTGGGAACACAGCCCAAGGAAGGAAGAGGAGATGGCAGGCAGGCTGCCTCCCGTGCATTCCAATAGGCCCACAGCCTCTCCGAATCTCGGTGCTCCAGCCCTGGAACAGTTGGTAGAGACGGAATTGCAGGAAAGGAGTGAAAGCAGACGCAGGGAGAAGACGCACTGAGACAAGGATGGAGGAAGGGAGAGAACTGTCAGTCACTCAAGCATCCGGTGCTGGGGAGGGTGGTTTCTCCAGGGAATGTGCCAAGCCCGGGGCCCTGACCTTTCCTGGAGGCTTCCGTCAAATGTCATCGTTTCCACGAAGCCTGACCTGACCCCTGCTCCACCACCTTGGACAGCACCCTGAGCTCTTGCTCACACAGTGTTTGACCCTGGCTGGTTCTGTCAATCTCCCCACAACACTGGGACAGAAGTCGTGCAAGGGGCTCCTAGTGTCTGGGAAGGGAAGGCTGCGTGAGGCTACAGGGCTCATGGGCAGCAGGAGTAGCCTTTTTCCTCTTGCCCCTGGGATGCTCTGAGCGCCTTCTCATCTGACCAGCTGTGGGTTATGTTTAGGGCTTTGCTTTCTCTCCACCTCTCAGCCCGACTAGATCTGTTTCCAGCTGCCTATTTGCTATTCTCAGAGCTGCCCTATGTCCCACCAGCTCGGATAACCTTCCCTTAGGGTTCCAGCCTCCTGGGGATTTGCCCCACCCCTGCACTGCCTAACGGAGAGCTCTCTGCCTGTCCGGGGTCCTGCCTTTTCGGGCAAGGCAGTCCTGCTTGCTCAGACTCTCGGCCAGCCCAGAAACTCTCCCTCTGTCCTCCAACCAGCCTGACACACTGAGAACTCCACGGAGGCAGAAACTGTATCTCACCTTCTTCTGGATCCCTGACCCCTACAACAGTTTCCTACTGCAAGGAGCTCAGTAAGAAATGTCAAATTAAATTGAACTGAAAGGCAAGGAAAAGTAAATGCTTTCTTTTGCAATGCAAGATTCTAGCAAGGAAGGCTTGAGACAAATCACGGAAGCTAACTAAAAGATTTATTGGTTACAATTTCTCTCTCCCTCTCCTAAAATAAACATCACCCACTAGATCTTGCAATTATGTCTGAAAATGGCCCTCGGGAGTGGCCCAGCAGTGGCCAACACCCTGCTCCAGCTTGCTGCCTGGGCTGCGGCGTAGGGCAGCATCACCATCCTATCGCATCTGCCTCTGGGTCTCTCTGCGTCTCTGGAATTGTCCAGTGTTACCCTCTTGGCTGTGAGCACTGGCAGCTGACACTATGCAGCCACTACCCTGCCTTTCAGACCCCTCACTGCATCTGGGTCTTGGGGGAGGCAGCCCGATGTTGTTATTTGTCCCACAAACATGATTTCACTGGAAATCCGATTTCCATTTGCTGACTGTCCCCATGCACGGGCAGGAGATTGCTATGTCGCTGCACGTCACGCTGAATTTGGCCAACTGCAGAAATTCCCCACAGAAGGTTCTTGTGAAATCACCAGGTCTTTTGTCATTATAACCCATCCAATCAGCAGCATTGAGTTTATTCTATTCAGCAGTCCTCTCACTTCCTCATCCCTAACAAAATCCTTACAATCCCTGTGGAGACTGCGTTGGATGCAGTTTTGTAACCTTTCCTCATTGACTTCCAGCCCCCTTCTCGATGCTCAGGCCCAACTTAGGACACAATAATATATTGCAGCCAAGTCCAGCTCGAGACCTGTTTGTCGAGTGCCAACTGTGTGCCGAGCCCTGTGCCAGGAGCTGGAGACACAGCTTGTTTAGTGGCTGACTTTTCCGTGGCTTGCATCGCAGAGTCTGGGAGCTGGATTCAACAGCATTGAGCAAAGGGTGGATACGAGTGCTGTTCATCTAAGACTTGGAACGCGGGTCATCACTCTAGGTTTTTCATTCAGTAAAAACACTTTATCCCGAGCCTTGTGTTGGGTGCTGAGATGAACGAGACAATTCCTTTTCCCAAGGGGCTCCCAATCTGAGGGTGGGGAGATGGATGCTCAAAGAGAAGATTATAGTAACCAGTGATGGGTGCAGTGATAGAGGAAAATATGGGGTGCTAGGGGACCACACCCAGCCCAGTCTGAGGGTGGGAGACAAGTGTGAGAGAAAGCTTCCCAGTGCATGTGATGTTTGAGCTGAATTTTGAGGGATGAATGAGAGCTTGCCAAGAGGTTGTAAGAAGTCACATTTCGACAGCACACGGAAAGTCACAAAAATGGGAGGAAGCCTGGCCTGTTCAGGAACACTAATTACTTGAACATGCAAGAGAATGAAAGAGAGGGAGATGCGTCTGCAAAGGAAGATAAGGGTGAAATTATAAGGAGTTCTTTAGGTTAGCTCAGGAATCAAGCTATTATTGCCCTAAAATGTTGGAGTCCAGGAGACCGGTTAGAAAGCTTTTGTAATAATCCCAAAGAGAAATGATAAAGGGTCCAAACAAAAGGAGTAGCTGCGACAATGGAGATAAGGGGGTTCCAAGACATCGTTTGAAGACTGAAGCTAAAGGACTTGATGATGCATTAAAAACGGTAGGGGGACGAGACAAGGATTAAATCCGAGATCATGCCCATGTTTCTGGCTTGAATAAAGGGTAGATTACAAAGGCTTGTAGAACAGAACTGATAACGTAATAAATAATATAACAATAGCAGTAATAATAATGTTTTAAAAAAATTACTAATGTGGGAGACTGGTAGGTAGAGTTTTGAAAATGCTTAAATAAAATTAAAAAGCAAGGATGAAGCCATATAAAACACATATATAGAGGAAAAAAAAGAAGGAAATCCAATTGAAAAAGTAGAGGTACTTCCAAAGATGAATATAGAATATCTATAATAGGAGCAATAATCAAAGACACTTTTTTTTAAAAAAAAGAATAAAAAGCAAAGCATTCTGAGCTGAAATCAAAGCTGAATATATAGACAGCAAAGATTCACCAAGTTATGAATAAAAGTAACTGAAAGGAGGAATATTGCAATCTCTCGCCGCGGTTGTATTTCTGATTATTTATTCTTACCTTTCAAATAGCTTTTGTTGTATATATTTGGATGAAAAATTATTTTGTGCATAAGAGTTGTTGAAAGTATACTTTCACTGTAAAGTGTGCATTCTGTCAACATAACCCAAGTTTTCCAGATCTTACTAGCACATGGAAACAAATGACACCACGATTTCATTAGCTCTTGTTCTCACCCACTAATGCAGGAGCTATAGACCTCATCAAAGTCTCTCTCTGTTAGATTTAGAAGCACCCACATGGCAGAGGTTCCTTTAGCTCATTAACAAGTTCACTCCCATGGGACGCACCTCCTGCCCCACTAGACATCCATGTATGGGCTATACATTTTCTAGGACTGTAATTTCTCTTCGGATTTCTACTGGGGACTGACATGCCTACCTGGTGCCTTTCTTCTAGGTTCATGAATGACATTGGTGTTCGTTACTCTTCTTATAATATCTGTGTCTGTTTTTGTTATCAAGATAATGTTGGCCTCATAAAATGAGTTAGGAGGTGTTCCCCCTGTCTCTATGTTTTTGAATTTGCGTAGTAGGATCGTGTTTGGTAGAATTCATCATTGAAGCCATCCAGCCCTGAGTTTTCTTTGTGGGAAGATTTTAAATTATGAATTCTATTTCTTATATAAATATATAAGACAACTCAGATTTTCTATGTCTTCTTCAGTTTTAATCTGTGTCTTTCAAGGAATATGTCCATTTTCTCTGAGTTGTTGAATTTATTGGTATAATGTTATGAAAATTCCTTCTTATACCTTAATGCCTGTAGGATCTGTAGAGATGTCCTCTTTCTTTCATGAGATTGGTAATTTGTGTCTTTGCTCTTTTATTCTTGATTAGTCTAGCTACAGGTTTTATCAATTTTAATTATCTTTTCAAAGAATCAGCTTTGGGTTTCATTGATTTTTCTCTGCTGTTTATTTTCTATGTATTGATTTCTACTCTAGTTTCCCTACTTCTGCTTATCTCAGGTTTTTCTAGCTTCTCAGGTTGAAATTAGATAATTGAGATGAGACCTTTCTTCCTTTCTAAAATAGGCATTTAAAGCTATAAATATCTCTCTAAGCACTGCTTTAGATGCATCTCACAAATTTTGACACGTCATGTGTTCATTTTCATTTAGATCAAAATATTTTCTGATTTTCCTTGTGATTTCTTCTTTGATCCATGGGTTATTTAGAAGCACATTGTTTTAATTTTCAAATATTTGAAGAGTTTCCAGGTACCTTGCTTTGCTACTGGTTTTTAAATGAATTGTGTTTTGTTTAGAAAATGTACTCTGCATGATTCAACCCTTTAAAACATACTGGGATTTTTAATATCCCAATATATGGTCTCTCATGTTCTATGTGCATTTCTCCTGTTCTTGGACATTTTCTATAAATGTAAAAAAGGTCAAATTGGCTGATGTGCTGTTTGGTTCTTCCATGTGCTCACTTATCTTCTGATTACTTGTTCTATCAATTACTCAAGGAGGAATGTTGAAATCTCCAGCTATACTTGTGGATTTGCCCATTTCTCCCTCCAGTTTTTGCTTCATATTTTGAAGCTCTGTTATGAGGTCAATTTAGGATTATTGTGTCTTCTTGATGAACTGACCCTTTCATCTTTGTGAATGTGCTTAATAATATTTCTTCTTCTGAAATCTACTTTGGCTGATATTAATATAGCTACTTTACCTTTCTTTGACTAGTGCTTGTATGGTATATCTTTTTGCATTCTTTTAGTTTTAATGTATGTTTATATTCAAAGTGGATTTCCTACAGACGTCATATAGTTAGGTCTTGCTTTTTTTTTTTTGTCTCTTATTTTTTTTTTATTTCAGCGTATTATGGGGGTACAGATGTTTAGGTTACGTATGTTGCCCTTGCCCCCCCC
>NW_012148052.1:4286347-4314910 GCF_000956105.1 Propithecus coquereli | reverse complement strand
TTCCCTGTTGTCAATTTCATTTAGTTCTGATTTGATCTTATTAATTTTCCTTCTTCTGCTGGGTTTGGGGTTGGTCTGTTCTTCTTTTTCCAGTTATGACAATTTGTGCCTTTTAATTGGAATATTTAAACTACGTACATTTTTATGTAATTATTGATATAGTTGCATTTAAGCCCACCATCTTGCTGTTTGTTTTCTATGTGTCCCATCTGACCTTTTTTCCTTCCATACTCTTCCCCTGCCTTCCTTTGGATTGGTATTTTTAAAATATTCTAATTATACTGTTGACTTACTGGTTATCACAGTTTTGTAATGGTTTCTCTAAGATTTACAGTATGCAACAGTCTACCTCCCAATAATTCCATAATATTTTATGTATAATATAGAACATTTATGATAGCATATTTTCATTCCCTTTCTCCTAGTCCTTGTATTGCTATTGCCATACATTATGCTTCTCTCTATATTAAAACTACAAATATACATTATATTATTTTTCCCTTAAACAGACAATTTTTTTTTTTCTGAGATTGAGTCTTACTCTGTTGCCCGGGCTAGAGTGCCATGGTGTCAGCCTAGCTCACAGCAACCTCAAACTCCTGCCTCAGCCTCCTGAGTAGCAGAGACTACAGGCATGTGCCACCATGCCCGGCTAATTTTTTCTACATATTATTGGTTGTCCAGCTAATTTCTTTCTATTTTTTTAGTAGAGACAGGGTCTCGCTCTTGCTCAGGCTGGTCTCGAGCTCCTGAGCTCAGGTGATCCTCCCACCTCAGCCTCCCAGAGTGCTAAGATTACAGGCGTGAGCCACCGCACCCAGCCAGACAATTACTTTTTAAAAACATTTAAAAATGATAACAAAAGCATTTTATATTTACTCATGTATTTATTCTTTCTAGCATTTTTCATTCTTTTGTGTATATCCATGTTTCCATCTGGCCTCATTTTCCTTTAGCCTAAAAAACTTTTCTTAATATTTATGCTGGCAACAAATTCTTTTAGCTTTTGTTTATCTAAAAAAGCCTTTGTCGTACCTTTGTTTTTGAAGACTGTTTTCACAAGATATATAATTTTAAGTCGACGGGGTTTGTTGGTTGATCATGTAAAGCTGTCACTCCCTTGTCTTCTGGTTAGTTTCTAAATAGATGTTTGTGGATGTTCTTACACAGGCTCACTTGTATAAGATGTGTTTTCATATTCTGGTTACTTTTAAGATCTTCTCTTTATTACTGGTCTTCAGCAATCTGATCGTGATGTGTCTTGGTGTGGTTTTCCTTGTGTTTATTCTAGTTAAGGCTTAGTGAGTTTCCTGGACCTGTGGGTTCACCAAATTTGGAAAATTATATGACAATTATTTCTTCAAATATTTTCCTGTCTACCCCAACTCTTTTCTGAGACTCTCATTACATGAATGCTAAATGTCATATCATCCCACAGATGACTAAGCCTCTGTTAAATTTTTTTAGTTTTTTTTCCCTCTCTGATTGAATTTAGATAGTTTCTATTATTTATGTCTTCAAGTTCACTGGTGTTTTCTTCCATAGTGTTTAATCTGCTGTTAATCCCATTCAGTGAATATTTCATTTTTGATATTGTATTTTTAATCCCTAGAAATCCCATTTCATTCTTTAAAAAAATCTTCCATTGACATCCTCATTATATTCATGTTTTCTCTTAAATCTTTAGCATATTCATAATAGTTGTTTTAAAGTTTTGTCTGCTAATTCCATCATTTCCCTTATTTCCACTTTTGTTTTTCATGGTTGATTTTCTCCTGGTTATGGGTCACAGTATCCTGCCCCTTAGATTGTTTAGTAATTTTTTATTGCATATCAGACATTGTCAGTGTTATGTTGTTGAGTCCTGGATTTTGTTGTCATCCTTTAAGGAACGTTAAATATTGTTTAACAGATAGGTCACTTACAAATCAGCTTCATCCTTTCAGAGTTGAAGCATTGTTATGAGAGGTTTAAAATAGACTTTACTCTAGGGCTAGTTAATGCCTATTACTAAGGCAAGCCTTTTTGGAGTTCTTCTGGAATGTTCTGGATATTTATAAGGCCTTTCCTTCCTGAAAGGTCAGAACTCTAACTTATCCTAGCCCTATGTGGATTCTGAGAATTGTTCAGCTTATAATTCTCTGGTCATTTTTTGCCCAGCCTTGGGTATTCTGGGCTTCAACAACAGACTTAAGGGGACTGCTATGCAGATATATGGAACTCCTTTTCTGTAAATTATTTTCTGCAAATTATAACTGCTTAAGTGTCCTTCTCTTTGATGTCTGTCTCTTCCAATCAGCAATATCTGGGTTCCCTTTGACTGAACCATGCTCCAGAAAATACCTCCAGGCAGAAGTCTGCAGCAACTGTAGGGCTCACCCTGTTTGTTTGCCTGCTCTCAAGGATCACAGTCCTGAACTTCTAGTTGTCCAATGTTTGAAAATGGTTATTTTATATCTTTAGTTTCCTAGTTGTTTACAGTGGGAGGGAAGTCTGATCCCGGTTACTCCAACATTGCTATAAGAGAAGTTCCACTGCTTCTCTTCCACATATCCATGGGATATAAGCACAGATTTATTTGTTAAGTGCCCCTGTTTCTCGCTGTGCACCAATGTCAACATGCTACAGCCCTTTTGGTGCCAAATTGCACTTCTCTTCTAAATTACTGTAGCGGCTTTCTAAATGTCTGTTCTCTCTAACTCCAGACTTACTCACTCCAGACTGCCACCAGAGTAGTATTTCTGAAATACCAATCAAATTGCCTGATGCCAAATTCACCAAGGTAGAAGTGAATAAGTAACTCTCTCCACCTTTTGCATTATACTCTACTATAGGGATCCCAAGGACATACTACTGGCTTCTTACTTTTTTTGCCGTATTTTTAGGAAAGTTATTCTCTACATTTTTAATTATAGTTTCCACAATTATTTCCAATAACAGAGAATGGGCCAAAAGGCAAATTATAGATAGCTATCCTAATAGATACCACACTGTCCTAAGAATGACATCTCCCTCTGGTGACTACAATTTCCTTTCCAAGTCACATTAATTGCACTTGTTTTCTTTATCCCTAGTGATGAGCCTCCTAAGATCTCAGGCAAAAAGGTTTTTAGCACAAGAAAGCTCATCATCTTACAAGACATGCCCAGCCATATCTTAGCCTCTGCAGTAGACACAGCTTGAGTTCTCTCCTAAAAGACCCTTCAGCCCCGTTCACATAGATTTCTGGCATCCCAACAGAAATACTCAGCAATTTCTGAATCCTAATCAAGCTAAAACTAGGATTCCTTCTACATGAAACAGGACTTTCTTTTTCTTGTTTAATTCTTTATTGTCCTTAATTATACTTTACCTGATTAATATTTTTAAAAATTAATCAGAAAATTAATAAATCTTTTTTGCTTGCATTTGTTTGCCTGCTGTACTTTTGCCCATCTCTTCACTTTTTATTCTTTTTTCTTAACTTTGTTTTTAGTTGATTGTCTTATAAATCGAATATAGTAGAATTTTATTTTTAATTCAGTCTGAGAATCTTTATATTTTAATAGGGGAATTTAATACATTTATATACATTGTTGTAACTAGTTATTTTGTCTTTTCCCTCTTGTTATCTTGCTATTAACTATTATTGGTTTTTTTTTTTAACCTGTCTATTTTCTCTGAATTTATTTTCTCTAATGTTTTAGAAGATAAATGTTGGCTCTAATTTCACTATTAGCAAAATTAGTGGTATTTTTCAAAATACCACTGATATTTTTCAATAATAGTTCTAGTATTTTTCAAAAATAGTTCTTAATTTATATTCTCCTAATTGTCAGAATCAAGTGTGGATTGGAATCTTTTGAGATCTTTATATTTAAGATCAGTAGTGAAGCATGCTTTTACTTTCTTCTTCCAACTTCATTCTTCATCATTGTTTTTTAAAAACCTAGGGTTTTAGAAACATTATTTCATTATATTATTCTTGTTTTACATCATATAAAATTTTTCAAGATAAATGTTAGGAATTTGGACAACACCTAGACTTTTAACAACTATTCAGATTTATCTTCGCTGCTCTGGTTGCATCGTTCTCCTGTAGACTTTTAAGACTGTGACTTATCCATCCTTGAACCTTTAATTTCTTTCACATCTGCCTCTTCTGTGGGACATGTTCAGGTGCCTTTTGCTTAGCAATTGTGGCAGAGAGTGTTAGTTGCCTTCTCATTCTCTACTTCTTCCTTATTAACAGAACCCTGATTTTGTTGGTATAGAATAAGCACTGCAAAAGAAAAACAAAAGCAAAAATAACCACATTTCCCACTGCCCTCTGCACATAGGGTAACCAATGAAATAAAAGCCAAAGTTTTAGGCAAATCTTCTTCAAAGTGACTGACTTCATTGAAAAGCACATTTGTTTTGCCTTTCTCCCCTTTCTGTTTCTTCATTCCTGGAATGGAGACATAATGGCTGCAGCTCTGGCAGCCACCTTGCAGCCATGAGGTGATTTTGAGGATGAAAGCCACACTAAGGATGGTGGAATAGAAAGATGGAAGGAACCTGGATCCCTGATGTCACTGTTTTCCTACTGCTGGCCTTGAACTTTATCACTACATTTCATGTTACATGAAAGAAAAATAAACTTCCATATTAAGCTACTCTTTATTTTGACACTTTGTTATTGCAGCCAAACAGAATTTCTAGGTTTTCAGCAAAGAATGGAGTGGGGACACTGTAGACTGAGAGAACAGCACGAGCAAAAACACGGAGGTGTGAAAACTACAAAAATGCAGTGAGGTCAGGCAATAGCAAAATGTACAGTGTGGCGGGAATCCAGGAAGCCACAGAGGATGTCAAAAAGGTAGGTAGGAAGGCAGGTCCCAAATCTATTCCCCTCTAAGAAGCAGGATACCATCCAAATCACCTTATCTGGCACTCAAAGCCATTCACCACCTGATCCCCGCTTTCCCAGACTTATTGGCACTTCTTATGCACAGATGGACCCTGACTTAGGATGGTTCGACTTACGGTTTTCAACTTTACTGTGGTGTGAAAGTGATAAGCATTTAGTAGAAACCATACTTTGAATTTGAATGTTGATCTTTTCCTGAGCTAGCAATATGCAGTACCGTACTCCCTCGAGAGGCTGGGCAGTGGCCGGGAGCCCCAGCTCAGTCAGGCACGTGATCGTGAGAATAAACAACCGAAATTCTGCAGTGCTCCATGTTGCCAGATGATTTTGCCCAACTGCAGGTGAATGTAAGTGTTCTGAGAACATTTAAGGTGGACTAGGCTAAATGCTGTTCAGCAGGTTAGAGTATTAAATGCATTTTTTATATACGATACGTTCAACTTACAATGGGTTGATTGGATGCAACCCCACCAGTCGAGGAGCATCTGTACTTGGAATTCCAGACACATGGAATCACTTGAAATTGCCGGAATTCATGAATTTTTTTCAACTGTGTGCCTTTGTACTTGCTTTTCCCTTTTCCCATCTCTCTGTCTGACTGTTGGGTGCTCCGCACTTTAGATGAAGCCCAAGATTATCCCTGTCCCCGGCCCTCCCACGCCCCAGCAGTCTGGTGTTAGTGTTTCTCCTCTGGCTTCCTACAACTTTCCATTGCTACTTGCGTAAGAGAGCGAGAGATCATATACTCCGCTCGGGGACTCAGGTATCAGCCTCTACTCTGAGATCACAGGCTTCTAAAGAGTAAGAACTCTCTTATATTTAATTACTCTGCTCCGCAGTTAGCAGAACACCTGCTACATACCAAATTCTCTGTAGGTAATTGTTCATCAGATAAATAATTGAGTGAATAAACAAGATGAAAAATCCTGAATGCCAGGTTAAGGAATTCAGACTTTCTCCTGCGAGCTGGGGGAGGCAGCAGGAGGAAAAGGGAAGCACACATGTGGTTTTGGAATTCTGCTCCCGTGGCCACTATGAAAGGGAGGAATGGGAAGTAGGGAAAGCCCGGAAGTGTGGAGACTTGTCAGGACGCTTAGCTCGGGCAGCTCCCAGCAAGGGTCCCTGAGCTGTCGTGAAATGGTTAAGGTGGCCAACGCACACGCCTCTGCAGAGGAGAAATTTCCCTGTCCTTGCCTAAGTGAATGGCTGGGATTAAAGTGACAGCCCACCTTAGTGATGGCGGCATAATTGGTTGTTCAGCTCTGTCCTTGTCAGAGCGCTGACAGTTCTGCAGATGCCCTGCTCAGCTCTCCAAAGGTTAGCCTCAGCTGGTGCGGCTGCTCATTAATCATTCCTCCCTGACAGCCCTCGGTGCAGCCCACAGCTGCCACGCCAGCCCCCACGGTCCCCGCCCCACCCGGCCAAGCGGGAGGCAGTCCGATCCCCCCGAGGGACTGGTCCCCACATGGGGAGACACACAGTCTGGTCCCCTCCACTCCGCTGCTGCCACTGCCCCGCGAGGAACACCGATAAAGGAATTTCCCTAGGTTCCTCTTTCCTGGAACTAGGGTCTGAATCATCTTCCGAGCTCTCCTGACTTTATCTGTTTCTCTGCTCCACTCTCACAGAAGCTTCTTACAGAGATGGGGGCCACTCTAGCCCAAGAGTTCCAGAAAGACAAAAAGGCCAGTGGATCTGGGCTACTTGTGTTGAGAAGAGGCAAGACTTGGCTTAAAGCTGGAATCCTGGGTAGAATGTGCATCACCTCTAAGCTGTGAATCCCACAAGCTGTAAAAGATGGTTACGAACCACTATTTATGACTCAAAACAGGACATGTGTATTTGTGCATAGGCTGAGTCTATGCCCAGAATATTAGGGAAAGGGCTGTCCTTCTGGTCCTTGGGGCAAAACACAGTGGAAACTGTTCCCGTGTTCAGAAGAGACCAGCCCTCTCCTTCCCTCTCCCTTTCTCTTTTCCTTTCCCTTCCAAAATCAACATGGTAGCCTGAGCCCAGGATGGTGGCAGGGGTTCTAATCAGACCAGTGAGGCTGAAGGAAAGCTTGAGGGGTTCAGGGAAGTGGGGAGAAGAGAGATAGAGGATGGGGCCTGGTTGGGACAGGGCAGAGACTGCAGTCTGGTTAAGGAAATGTGATCAGAGGGGAGGGTGAGGTTAGACTTGGGGTGATGTGCTAGGGCTAATTAGAAAAACCCTTTGCCTGTGCCTACTAGACCAAGAGTATGAAATGCCTTGCTCAGCATCTGCCATCAGGCTGCCAAATTCCTCAGGACCCCTTCCCACTTTGCTTTCTCTTTCGTTTTCATTTTTCCTGATTTTCCAGCCCCTAGTTTTGGCACTAGGCTTCACTTCTCCATCTGCCCTTTGCTGCCTCGTTGGATGCCCCCAGTGAGTCAGATCTCGCTCCCCCATAAACCAGATCCAGGATTAGGAATTCCATCACGGTTCCCTGCCCAGCCTCCCTTCAAGAGTAAAAGCATGTTCCCAAGCCCCGGGTCTCAGCTCCAGGGCTGCCAGTTAGTATGTGCACAATGCAGGAGTCATCATTTCCCCCCATTGATTAGCTGTCCGCCCGCAAAGTTTCCAGAGGAGCAAACAAGGACGCGGGGAGATTAGCATTCAGCTAGTCTTTTGGACTCCAAACCACAAACACTTGCATTTTCACGTCCGAAGGTCCTACACACAGTCAGTCCAGAAACCAAGAGAGTACAGGCTGAGCTCCCTCAAACTCATACCCAGATACATAAGAGACCTTTCCCAAATGCCTCCTGATGACAACGAGCATCTCCCACATTTTCCGAGCACACTTTCACATACACCATTCAGCTTAATCTTCTCACCAGCGTCTAAGGAAGATAAGATTACCCTCATTTTACATTTGAGAAAACAGAGGATTAGAAAGGATAAATGACTTGTCCAAGATCCTATGGCTGGTATACAGGCTCCTCGGCACTCAAAGCCAAGCCTCTTGAGTTTGCAAATCCTACAGCCTTCCTTTTCATTATGCTGCTGCCAATGGGCTTGCTGCGGCTTTAGGCTGGGGCTCCTAACATTCTGGGCCAGGTAATTTTTTGCTGTGGGAACTGTCCTGGGCCCCATAGGGCAGCATCCCTGGCCTCCACCCACTAGATGCTAATAGCTCCTCCTTCCCCAGCTGTGACACCAAAAATATCTCTAGACATTGCCGAATGTGTCCTGGGAGAGGAGGCCAAATCCCCTGTGGCTGAGAGCTGCTGCTTTCTGCCCGTCCACTCTGTGGCCCTCTTCAAATGTCATCCACGTGCGGCAAGGGACTGAGCCTACTCATATACGAGGAGAAGTCAAGGGACATAGCAAGGTCAGATGCCTTTGAAAGACTGTTTGGCAAGGAGAGTGAAGAATGAGAAGGGCATTCCCGAGCAGAAATTCAGAAGACATATCTGGGGCAGGGTTTCTTGAGAAGTTGATCTGACCCCGCATCTTTTTATCTGCCAATCTCTGTATCTTCTGAGTCATCAGTTCCGCCGTTATATGTCTCTCTACTCACTCTGCAACCATTCTCTGGTTTAATGCCTGTGCAAGGTACCAGATGGGAGAAAAAAGTCACCCCTGGATCATTCCCAGCATGCTCTGGAGGGGACTTGGAAACTCAACTCTGCCACAGGAGCCTACGTAGCTTAAGCAAGCCTCTGAGCTCCAGTTTCCTGAAACTAAGGATTGTAATAAGTTCCTTGCAGAACCAAAGTGAGGACATATGAGCTAACGTATGTGAGATGTGCTTTATGGGCTATACAAACATTGGCCATTACTATGGAGAATGTTGGACAAGTGTAAAAATAACTGTAATAATCAGGCATTAAGTGTTAAAGGATACAAAAAAGTGGGCAAAAAATTTGAACATGAACTTCACAGAAAAAAATACAAAAGTCCAATAAATATGAAAATATGTTCAAACTCACTGGTATTTAAGAATATGGAAATTAAAACAAGAAAATGCCATTTGTTACCCAGCAGATAGAAAAAAATGCAAAATATTTACATTCAACAACCAAAAGCGGGCGAGGATGTGAGAAAACAGGCGTTCCTTTACTTCACTGATGAGCTACATCCCTACATCCTGTCTGGAACCTAATCTGCCGGTGACTACAAGAATTAAGCATACCATATCCTTTGACCCAGAAAGCATACATTTGTGACTCTTTCCTCCAGAAACAAAAGCACCAGCATAAAAAGATATGTGTATAAACATTACAGAACGGAAAACAACGGGGAAAAGATTTGAATAAATATATGGAACATGAAGCCATTAAAATGAATTAGATATATGTGAATTGGCATGGAGGAACGTCCATAATATATTATTAAGTTTAAAAAAGGTAATCGTGTATGTGCAGTATGATCCCATTTAAATAGTAGAAGAAAACCCCTTTATATATGTGAACATAGGAATGAATGTGTTAGTGTGAGCATAAAGAAAGACATTGGAAGATGCAGACAAAATAAAATACTGGTTACTCAAGAGGATTCTGGGGAGAGGGAGATGCTGGAAAGGAAGAATGGGGGAAACACTTTTTCCTTGTATACCTCTGTACTGTTGGACTTGCTCTCATGAGCATTTTGCTTCTGTAATGTAAAAGGATTAAGGGTCATAATGAAGGAAGAGGAAAAGGGATGTGGGCCTCAGAGCAGGAGAGTTCTTCCTGCATGGTGGCTGGGTGGGACTTGAAAGCATGAGTAGACTTCGGACCTCCTGAAATTGGGGGTGGGAGAATCAGGCCGGAGCCTTGGCACGAGAACTCCAAATGTTAGGCCACAGATGAACTTCCACGAGTGCAGGGCAGCCAGGAGGGTACTGTCAATCCAGCTGGGCTGGGCTTCATCCCAGACTGGGGATGAACAGCTGCCCAACGTCCAGCCCTGGGTGCTGCAGAGACAAGGGCAGGGCAAAGCCATCGTCATCCTGAACTCAATAAAGGCCACACAGTGAACGGGTTTTAACTTTGGAATTCCACCCGACAGCTCTGCGGAGGGAGCCTTTTCCACATCCGCCACTGATGGGTGCTGGGGGAGAGGAGAGAAGGAAATCACAAAGCCAGTTGGAAAACCTTTCTGCTCTGTCTTTAGTATTAAAGAAATGCAAAGGTGATGAATTAGGCAAATTGGTTGATGTCAAGTCGTATCCATCAGAATGATTCAGAGCCTGGAATGAGTAATAGTAATGGGGAATAGCTGTTACTAAGAGTAACCAAATTAGCATTATTGAAAAAGACAAAGGAAAGCGAACAACCAGCAGGCACTGCAGCCCTGAGCCTGCCCTGGGCGTCCAGCCGGGCCTCTGCACCAGCCCACCCTGCAGCTGGGGGCTGCTCCTCGCCTGCGGGCTGGGGGCTTTAGCAAGATCAAAGGACACTCACAGCCATTTTCTCATTGGATCGCATGCTAAGCTGGCTAGTGACACTGTCACCATTTCACAGCTAGGGATCCACAGCTCAGAGAAGTGAGAGGGTCCATGCAGTGTCACGGTCACAGAGCCGGTAAGTAACAACATCTAGCTTTCAACTCAGGACTCATGAATCTTAATCTAGGACTTAGGTCCCTGTACTTTCTACAGACCTCCATTTTTAAAAAGATCATCTACTTTCTCTCCAGCCATTAGCAGTGAAAAGTAGGAAGTAGGTGGATACGGCGGGAGGGAAAAGGGGAGAATGTGAGAGGAGCTCTGTGAGATGATCGCAACCCCACAGAACCTCTCTCGAGGCCTGGACCAAGGCGCCTGGGTGTGCTGGGTGTGTTAGGATGCTTGACCTTTGGCAGCCTTTGGAGCTCAAGGAGTCCTGCTCTGTTCCTGGTGACCCCAGTACAGCTCCTGCTACAGCTGATTGGCCTGGGGCGGCCCCTGAACCTTCCAGGACAGCTGGTTCACAGGTCAGCCACACAAGACGTCTGGGACCAGAGTCCCTCTGTATCAAGAGCTTGAACAAGAAATGAGGAAAGAGGATGCTGGAGGCTAGCAGGGCCACCGTGTGCAGCCGGGTGTGTTTGTTTCCGGGGCTGCCATACAAACTACCACACATAGGGTGGCTCTGTTAGGTAGATAGCAGGGGCCCTCCGGCTATCCTGGGGACAAAGGTGGGCACTGCGCCTTGGTGCTGCCTGGAGCAATTGCCCCACCTGAGGAAGAAGGACTAGGCCAGGTAGTGCCCCATCTTGGTGCTGCCCCACCTTAATCCTGCCCCAAGCAATTGCCA
Source organism: Propithecus coquereli (assembly GCF_000956105.1). NCBI lineage: Eukaryota > Metazoa > Chordata > Mammalia > Primates > Indriidae > Propithecus > Propithecus coquereli. Next base: position 4,303,774 of record NW_012148052.1, on the reverse strand, counting down.
CACCTGGAGAAAGGAGGAGTGACCTGCCAATCTGCAAAAGAATGCAGGGGATTCCCCAGCCCAGGGGCCAACAGCCCAGGCACAATAGGGTCTGGAAAATGACCTAGAGTAACCTAAGGCTAATTATCATGTCGTTAACTATCCATCAAAGTGGTTCAATGGTGGTGACATTTGAACCATGAGGAAGGCCCAATCCAGACGGTATAAAACAGGACCCCAGACCACAACCAGAGACTCTTGCTATGACGGGGGCCCATTCGTCATCTAGGGCAAACTGTGGTGCACGTATCTTGCTCTTGCTCTATAAACCTATCTTGCTCTTCCTCAATAAACCTTGTTTTCATGCTTACCTTGCTTTCGGTGTGTCTGGTCATTCTTTAGCCAAGAGCACATCAAGAACTGAGATTGCTGACCTGACAGCTTAAAATAACACACACTTATTCTCTCATAGTTCTGGAAGCTGGAAGTCTGAAAGCAAGGTGTTAGCAGGGCCGTGCTCTGTCCAGGGAAGACTCCTTGCTCACCCCCTAGCATCTGGTGCTGCTAGCACCCGACCTGGTGTTCTTGGCTGGTGACCGCATCACTCCAGTCTCTGCCTCCAGCTTCACATGGTCATCTTCCCTCAGTGTGTTCTGGGTGTCTCTGGGTCTTTTCTTATAAGGACACCAGTGACTGGATTCGGGGCTCACCCAAATCCCACGTGACCTCATTTTAAAGTTGATTACATCTGCAAAAAACACTATTTCCAAATAAGGTCACGTGCACAGGTACCCGAAGTCAGGACCCCAATATATCTTTTTGTGGAACACAATTCAGCCCACAACCCTAGGCCACACTAGCATGGTAGGGGAAGCCCAAGGACAGCTGCCTCTGAGTCCCTCAGAGCTCCTTCAACTTCAAACTCCCTCCAGCTCCAGCCTCAGGGTCCCTGGAAGAGCCCCACTGCCAGATCTGTAGGTCCCACTGCGAATCTCCTGCCCTTTGATAATGGTTATTCCTTGCAACCAAAATGAGCCATAAATCAAACTGAGTTTAATGTTTTTCTCCTATAAATTTGCTTAATTTTATAATTAAGTCTCTAAAAGAACTAATATACTTGAGAGGTTCCTTTTGTTGAAAAGTAGAACATTTCTCCCATGTGTTGGCCCAGCCTAATCACTGTGATGATTTTTTTTTTTTTTTCTGAAACAGCCACCTCCCGTCACTGAGATAAACCAAGTATGCCCAAAACACACCAAGGAAACCTGAATTAGAATCACTGGTGCATTCCTAAGAGGACCTCGGTGAGATCCCAGAGAAATCAGACTAGGAACACAGCATTCTTTTCACAAGCCTTGAAAAAGCTCCCTCCAGTGGGGCTGGCCTGCCTGAGTCATCGCTGTGTGGGAGGGACTGGCGCCAGCTATCCCACCCACTGGGTTTGGGTTTCTCTGTGAAGTCACACTTCATGCAAGTCAAACAGTCCCAAGTTGACGGCTGGGGTCCTGCCTTCCCTCTCCTCCCCAGCCATCCTCATCCTCCATCCTCCCAGGCAATTCATACACTCCTGCATCCTGAAAGGTCCCCCGGGGCAGAGGCCCTTGGGTGGTGCTGGTTGTAAATATCCCGCCCCTGCGCCAGGAGGACAGACAGGAGGTCCTTGGGCTCTGGAATGATCAGCTTCCATGACTGTAATTATGTAGATTCCATAGACATCCCATATGTAATTATATAAATCCAGTGTATGTCTATTAAGAAGACTGGCGTATATGTGTGTGTGTGTGTGTGTGTGAGAGAGAGAGAGAGAGAGAAAGAGAGAGAGAGAGAGAGAGAGAGAGCATAGGGAATTCCATGGCTTAGAGGCTCACAAAAACCATGTATCTGGCCCTTCCCTGACTTCATGAGGCCCTTGTAGCCTAACTGAGTACCCCTGACTACCCCCAACATCTTGGAAAAATTTCGGACCCGATTCTTGCAGCAATCACTGCTCATTCCCTTCCTATGATCTCCGTGCTTTTGTGGACAAAATACACAAATCACAGCACTTCTCCTTCCGGGGAGGAAGCTCCCGCCTCTTCCCTGTACTTTTAGGTCCCTGCTAACCCTCACTTGCACCCTTAGCGTCCCTGCCTCCCTTGAAGAGGTCTGATCCTGAGCTTTGGCAGAAAGAACTTAACCTCCAGCCAAGCTCGGGACTCAGCACCAGCGTCATTGTGTTAGTCAGACCTTGACCTTGTTCCCCTCTTTTCAGGTGGGCTAATGCCTTGTTCCCTGTGCTTTCAGCTTCTAATTTTTATCTGAGTCCTGTTTGCTCCCACAAAACCCCTTAGACTGGGGTCCAGCTTGTTTTTACTGTTACTTTCTATCCCAGGGACTATGGTTCCAGCAAAATCCAGACCACAGGCTGGGACATTGCCAGCCACCCACCACCCTCCTGTAGAGTGGGTCACATGGGTGGAGGGGAGTGGTGGTCACTCACATTCTCCCTCCCAGCCCTCCCCGACCTGCCAGCCCTGCTACAGTGGCCTGGTATATGCCTTGCTGTTTCCCAAGACAAAACAGATTTCACAACATGTGGCCAGAGCAGAGGTGAGGTGTCCTTGCTGTCATTTCAGGCCTTTCCTTCAAAGGAATCCAGCACTGAACACGCAACAGCTGGCTGTGAGAACGTTTCCCCAGGTAGAGAGCCCCATGCTGCTAGTCCAAGGTTTCTCAACCTAGAAGGGCCCTTAAAATCATCCAGCCCAATGCACCATTTTACAGATGAGAAAACTGAGGCCCCCAACTCAAGACTGGGCAGGAAGGCAAGATCAGGGGTAGAGATGTGTCCATCAACTGTGTATGTTGAGAGCTACCCTAGACCAAGCATTAGAGGTGCAGCCTTTGCTCTTAGGAAGCACAATGTGCAGAGGAGGACAGGGCAGAGACACAAGAGCCACCCAGTAGAGGAGGCACTGGGATGGTGGAGGCACAAGACAGACTGTGGGAGCCAGAACAGAGGCCTCCAACTCTCAGAGGAGCCAGTGAAGGTCGACTGGGGGCCAAGGAAGTGTGATCTGCACCGTTGAGACAGTATTTGTCCAGCTTAAGGAGTGAATTCAGTGTATCTCACCAAACTATTAATACTTTTGGTGACAGATTGAACCAAGGCATTTGTTATGAAATTGCATATGGGACGGTCTGAATTTGATGGCATATAAATAGGAAAGGGCTTAATTTTTCTCCAACCACTGCCTTCAAACATGCTCTGCCCGATTTCCCCTCCAGGCCCTGCCCCATGCCATCTCAGGCAGAACTCAGAGCTTTGCTCTCTCTTTCAGTCATGAGATCATTCTCTGTTGGTAGTTAAGACTTATTTTCGGGTGTTAGAAAGGCCAAAGCTATCCAAATAAAAATTGCTAAAATTTAAACTTCAGTCTTGCATATGACTCAAAGCCACTTCCCTTCACCCAGCTCAGGACTCATCCCTGGAGCTGAAAAGAGGGTGTGGCCTACTGGACACAGGGGAGGGGGGGAGGGTGTGGCCTGCTTGACATGGAGAAGGGGTGTGGCCTGCTGGACACAAGAAGGGGTGTGGTCTACCCTTTGTCTCCTTGTCCGCTTCTCATCCTCACCCCTCTGCTGTTCTTGGCTACTCAAGAATGAAGACAGGAGGAGTTGGGATTGGAAGGAAAGAGTAAAAGTCTTATCTTTAACTTAACTAGTCCTACAGTCCTCTCTTGGCCAGCATTGGTTGGCACCGATGCCCTTGCTGTGACAGGCCTTCAAATTCTGGCTCTCTCACTAGGAGTTCTCTTCTGGGACCCATTCCCTCCCCAGCCTCCTGACATGAGCAGTGTGCCCTCTGGCTGAATTCTTACAATTTTCCTCCCACCCCAGGAGTTCTACCGCTGGCATCCCCTTGCCTGCAAGGCAGAGTGTCTTCACCACTGAGGACCACCCGAGCCCAGTTGTCCTCCACAACATCCACTCCCCTCCCAAGATAGTCATGCCCCTTTGCCACATTCCACAGTGATGTGCAGCTTGATCATCCACTGTCCTACCTCTGGCCTCACAATTGCAAAAGACTCCAACCACTGCTTGCCTTCAGAACTCTCCAGGCACCAGTTTCTACATTCACTTACACTCCAGGGGCCACATGCCAAGCTCCCCGAGCGCTCTCCTACTGTGTCTCACTTTCGGGCATCATCAGGTAGGCTGGGAAGCTTCTGCAGCTCAGCAGTTACCTGGCTGAAGAATGAGATGCCTGATTGCACTTGTGGCCCTTAGAAGTGCTGCCACTTGGCTTGGGGTGGGGAGACACCCTCTCCCCTTATCTTCACCATGGGGCACACAGGGAAAAGGCACCGCTTTCCTCACCAAGTCAACAGCTCACTCTGCCTCCAAATTTCCTCCTTCAATGAACTCTCTAGTTCTCTCTATATGGGTTGAAGATGGATATCAGGGAAAAGACTGGGGTCCGTTCAGCCCCCTTCCAGGAAGCTCCACAGAGAGCATCTAGCAGCAACTGTTTCCATCTTTGGTGCTTTAGCCAGCATTTCAAGATAGCAGGAAAGTCGGTTCAGCATCCTATTTCACTTAGTTATTACTTTTGTAGATGAGTGTAATCAGTTTAATTCCTAGACTTGAGAAATCACCTAGCCCATCTGCCTGTGTTGCAGAGGACAGCCTGAGGCCCAGAAAGGGGAAGAACCTGCCCCAGCAGATCAGAGATGATCCCCAGAGGCCCCGATCTGAGACTCACACTCCAGTCCCTCCTTTTCCCCCGCGATCGCCTCATCCAGACCAGTGAATCATCTCTCTGTGCAAAGTGTGTTCAGTACAGTCCTCTGTTTACTAAAAGTCAAGGCTTCTGGAAAAGCCCAAGGCCTGGGGCCACGGTGCTGACCAGGGGCTGGGGGGAGGGAGTAGATCTCTGGCTTCAGGAAAGGGAGCAAAAAGCTAATGCCAGGCAGGTCAAGAGCCCTAAAGGGGAAATGTGACAGTAATTAAGCAGGAAGCTGGCCTCCTCCTCCTGGGTCATGACCACTCCCAGGAGCCTCTGTCGAGGTCACTTGAAGCGGAAGATCATATCCGGCCAGACACTGGAGGCACAAGCCCAGCAAAGTGTTCAGGACAGTTTTATTTAATTCCCTGTCCATATGGAAATGCCCTCCACTGAATGGTTTGGAAGCCACAATTGCATTAGCCGTCTGGAGCTCCCATAAGCTCAATCAAGCCATAATCAAGGATCTTCTGTGATTGTCCATTATCTGCCTCTCAGCCAGAGAGGCACGTTCTTGAGGGAAAGTGATCAGAGAGCTGCGTTCCTGGCACTAATTACATGCTAGGCTGCATCTGTGTCCTCCCGCGGCTGTCAGGAGCCATTTTGGACAGCCCCGGGACATCTCACCCGCTTCTGTGCAGGTGACCCTGAGCAGGCTCGAAACCCAGAACAGAGTCCGAATTTGGCTTCCCACTCAGATGAGGTCTTGCCGGTTTAAATGTGACTGTATGTTTTACGTGGAAAGAACCCTGCGGTGCTCGGGAAGGGGCTACTGCTGGGTCAGCAGATAATTCACGGCAGGAGCCCAGAGAACATCTGGAGATGCAGCAAAAACAGCCAGATGGGCACCTCGTGAGATCGGCAAGGACGGGAGGAGGCGTGCGCCGGAGGCGTCAACTGGCCTCGCCAAACAAAAGGGCGTCCTTTGGGGTGGGGAGGATAAGCCTGGCCACCGTCTGGTTTTAGCTGATTTCTAGCAACATCCTCTCTCATGCCTCACGTCATGTGTCCTCCGCTCCAGCTGAATGGGGCCTCTCTGCCCAGTCCCCGCTGCCTGGTTGCTCGCTTGTTCTCAACACTGCTAGTGCAAATCTGGAGCACATTTCCAGGGCCAGCCTCCAATGCTAGGGCTGCTGCACAGCCCTCCCTGTGCACCCAAGCGATGTGGCTTCTCCCTCCACTCCACTGCCACAGCGACATCTCTCCCCGCACGTGTCAGTCTGGGCTGCTGCCGTTGTGTCCAGTGGACTGAGAACTTCTCAAGAACAGGAGCTGTCTCCAGCTTTATTTTCCTTTAAGAGAAGTAAAAAAAAAAAAAGCACACAAAAGAACAGAGAAGAATAAACTTATGACATGTGTACCTTTTACCAGGAAAAATGATTGCTAAATGTTAATCACACTTGCTTCTTTTAAAAAAAAAAATCGCGAAGTTGATGTCACCTTACCATAGCTATTAAAAGAACATAAAGCTAATAAGTGGCCCTAGAGCTGAACTGTATGATTTCAAATCCCAGTTCTGCCTCTTATTAGCCAGTTGACCACTGTGCCTCAGTTTCTACATCTGTGCCTCAGTTTCCACTTCTATAAAAATTAGGGGATGTTGTCATGAAGATTCAATGAGTTAATGCGTGTAGAAGTCTTAAAACAGCACCTGCCTGGCCCATAGTAAAACAACAAAAATAACAAATGAACGACTTTTAATTGACATACAATATACAAATAGAAAAGTTTGTGCAAATCCTAAATGTACACTCAGTGAATTTTCTCAAATTCAACACATGGAATATGTGTTGAATTTGAGTTATGTTCCATAAGTGCTAGCTATTATTTGATCTTCCATCCCTGAACCCACTTCTCTGTTTTCCTCTCCGGACCCCTGACAGAAGCAACTGTATCATGAATTGAGTATGTAGGTTTTCCGTCTAGGCTTTGTGCTCGTACTGCCATATGTATATGCCTATGAAAAATATATAGTATTTTTTATATGTGCTCTTTAATTTTACATAAATAATGTATTGGTTAGTGTCCTTTGAGTTGCAACTACGTAAAGGCCAACTCTAACTGGCATAAACTTTGAGGAGGATGTACCAGCTCCCATACCTGAAAAGTGTAGTGGCAAGGAAGGTTTCACGGGTGATCTGATTAGCAGCTCACCAGTGTCATCAAGGACCCACTTTCTGCTGACTCCTGGCTCTTCTTTCCATGGTGTCAGCTGTATCCTAGGGCCCGTTCCTCCTCACGGTTGTAAGAAGGCTGCCAGTGGCCCTAGGACCGCATGCCTTGTTGTCCACCTCCAGGGAGAGAGGGATTATTTAGGAAGGGCTCTAAGAAAAGTGAGGAAGCTTCTTCCCCAGAAGCCCCAACAAACTTCTCACTTCTCATGGCCTAAAAATGTCTGTACATCTCTGAAGCGGACACTGGCCACGGGGTGGGATTGCATTGGTAAACCCTGGCCTGAGACATGCCCCCCTGTAAGGGGAGGGTAGAGTCAGCCTCTGCCAAAGCACACAAGCTTCACAGATTGCTATGGATACCTGCCCAAAGTTATCTCAAGAGAAGGAGGAATGGACGCTGGGGAGGCAACGAGATCCCCTGCAAATAGTATCTTAAAATGTATATTGTTCCGCGTGCTTTTCTCATTCAGTGCTTTGTTATGTTTTTGAGATCTATTCATGTGGTACATAGAGACCTAGTTTATTCCTTTTAAAAGATGAATACTGTTCTATCTGATGAATAAAGCCACATTGATTTGTCCATTTCCCTATTGATGGATTTTAATTGTCTCCATTTTGATTTCTTTGTATTTGGTACTGCAGACAAGGCTGCAGTGAACAACCGTGCACATGTCTCTCCCAGACCGTCTCGGTCGTCTTCGTGTTTGCCTCTGACTATTGGCGGCCAAGCCCACGGGCTGGCTCAGCGAGCACGTGTCGGACGAATGAGTGAACAAGAGAATGAGAGAATGAGTGAATGCTCTTATGAGCCACTGAAATGGTTATTGCGGGATGCTGGTCACGGAACCCACAGTGCTAGTATTCAAATGGTGGCTTTAATTTCACAGAGGAGCAAACAAAGGCATGGAGAGGGCTAGTCTGAAGGACACCATGAGTCTCCGGCACAACCGAAATTTGAACCCAAGTTCATCGACTCCAGGCAGCTCTTCACTCCACTCCGTGTGTCCCCTAGTGCTCTGAGCCATTCACAGTTCATTTACCCAAATTCTTTTGTTCCTGTGATCTGTGGGTTACCTGCAGTCTTGCATGGGCTTCTCTCCCTGCCCAGAGTATGAGCTCCCCATGGGCAGGGCACAGGTCTGACATTTCTCTATCAGCCAAGAGCAAGGCAGGGTCTAAATGTGTTCTGGGTTCTCCTTATTGAGGCCTGTCCTGAAGGACAATGGCCCAGGGTCACAGAACCTCTAGTGGGAGGAGCCACCAAAGATCTTCCGGTCAAATTCTCCCGCAAGGACACTGTTACATGTCTTCCAGCTCCTTCCTGGATAAGTCATAAGGCATAAACCTCCCTTGGTGGCCACTGTGTTTTTGGACAGTTCTGCTTGAAAGCCCATCTGCCTCTAATACCTACCCAGTGCTATCACCCTGCTTTCTGGAGCCACAGAGAATAAAGCCAAATCCATTTCCTATGCATCAGTCTTTCAAATCCCTGAGGGAACCTGGGTCTGTTCTTCCTCGGGGAACAAAATCTCCAATTCCCAAATCCAACCTGCATAGAATGGTTTCTACACACACACACACACACACACACACACGCACACACCTGTTATGATTTGGTTTGTGAAAATAGAGGACCCTTCCTTCCCTTGCTCTAACCTCAGTATGCCTATCCATGAAGCCTGAAATGCCCTTGGCTTCATAGCATCCCACGGTCTCTCCTACTGTCAGCTGCTCCTGAACTTGCAGGCACCTCACACCCCGAGGCCTTCACTGGCACAGCTGGTCTCTTCACTCGCTGTCAGGAAAGCCAAGGCAAGAGCAAGACAAAGAGCTGGGGGTGGAGGGATGTGACAGTGTGCCAGGTACACAGGAAGCCACAAGAAAAATGGATTGACCTGGAACATTGATTTTACTGGACGATTTGTCCAGGAAGTAGGTGGAACAATATAAAACCTCATTTAATAGCAAAATAAAATTGGATGTATTGTAGAGTAGTATGCCAAACCTGGATTCTTTTCAAAGATAAAACACAAAAAATTGTATTGTTGTATAAGAAGGAACCATGATTAATTAATTCATTCATTCCATCTTTCAATGGAATTCTTCTATGCCAGGCACTCACTGATCCAGGCACTGAAGATATGATAGTGAAAAAAACAAAAATATTTTCATCATGGAGCTTACATTTTAGGGAAGAGAGATAGACAAAAAAAAAATCCCACAATAAATAAGTAAAATATATGCTATGTGGGATGACAATAAGACGTATTAAAAATAAACCAGGGAAGGAAGGGGAATAGGACCTTTGGCAGAAATGTGTGAATGGGTGTGCATGGATAGAGGGCTGTAATTTTAAATACGGTGGCCAGCATGGGCCTCCTGAGAAGGTGACATTTGGAAGGAACCCAAAGAAGGGATGAGGAAGGCCCCAAAGGCATGGGAGTGAGCTACGAGGGAAGGAGCAGTTTGGGATAAGAGTGGACAGGAGGTCGGCTTCAACCTGATCCGTATGAGGGGCCTAGGGAAGATCCAGGTGTGATCCAGAGAAAATTTTAAAAAATGTGGAGCTCAGGAAATAACTCTAGGTTGGGTCTGAGATAGAACTGTACAGTGGTCAGCAGAGAGGAGGTAAAACACAAGAGAAGGTGAGCCTTGTACAAGAACCCAGGGCGTGGGTTGAAAACTGGCAACCCATGGACTGAGTCCAGCCTGTGCATGTTTTGTTTGGTCTAATAATTGGCTGGAATACAGGTGTTAAGAGCTTAGGTTGTGGAGTCAGGTTACCTGGATTCCAGATCCTGTTCGGCATTTACTAAGTGTACGAATGAAACAAGTTAATTACTTAAATCCTCAGTGTCTCAATTTAGCTATAATAATAGTACATATCACACAGAGTTGTACGAATTCGATTAGTGAGTTCGTGAAAAGAAATTAGAAAAGTGCCTAGCTGCTATGATTTGAATGTTTTTGTTCCCTCCAAAAATTCTTGTTGAATCTTAATCTCCAATGCAACAGTGTTGGGAAGGGGGGTCTTTTGGGAGGTGATTAGGTCATGAGGGCCTCTACCCTCATGAATGGATTAATGCCATCCTCGAAGATCTTGACAAAGGGAATTCCTCCCTCTTGCACTTTTGCCTTCTGCCACGTGAGGACCCAGCATTCCTCCCTCCAGAGGACACAGCATTCAAGGCGCCATCTTGGAGGCAGCCCTTTCCAGCCCTCATTGGCACCTGATCTTGGACTTCCCAGTCTCCAGAACTGTGAGAAGTAAATTTATGTTCTTTATAAATTACCCATCATCAAGTACTCTGTTATAGCAGCACAAAACACTAGCTCTACAAGTGTTAATTGTGGCTATTATGATTATGATTTTGATTGTGATTATTAGATGTTTCCTTGGAGGGAATGCTTTCTGGATTACCCAGTCCCTGTGGGACAATTTTGTTTATTCAAATGACTTGCCTGGTCTTTGTCAGCATCTGAGTTTGTGATAACTGCTGTGAAAAGAAAACAAGGAAGTTGGGGGTTGACTCTAAGTGATGGGGCTAAAGACAGAAGCATAATTTTGACATTTAGACCTTCGATCCATTTAGAAATTTATTGATGTATGGTGTGAGGCAAGGATCCAACTTAATGTTTTTTTTTCCCAAATATCAAGCCAGTTATCCTAATAACACATACTGAATCATCCACGTTTTCCCACTGCTTTTAAATATCACTTTTATAATATCCTCATTTTTTTGATATAGTTGAGCCCATATCTGGATTTCCTAATTAGTTTCATTGATCTGTTTATGGGCTCTTGCAACAGTAGTACAACTCCATGAAGAAGGGGTTATTGTTTTATACCATCATTGTATTCACAGTGTTAGAACAGTACCTGGCAGATACTAGGTACTTAGATATTCATTGAAATGGTGAAAAAGTAAATGTACATGTTATTGCACTTTTGAAATTTTTAAAAATATCTGGCCAAGATATTTTTACTTGGCTTACTCCTACGAAACTTTTATAAAACACTCAGGTCTAGACTCATGCCTTTATTGCCCCCAAGGAATGCAGAGTTCCAGGGCCAGAGGGTGGGGAAAGGAATCAACAGAAGATGAGGCTGGAGACGTAGAAGAGGACAAAACATGAAGGGTCTTGTGCCCAAGCCGGTAAGATTAGACTTCACTCTGTAAGCCAGGGACAACACTGCAGGGCTGTAGGCAGGAGAGAAATGGTCAGTAGATACTACTGTGGGCCCTGGGGTGGGTGAATTTTGGGGGACAAGACTGGAGATGCCCCAGCCCTAGGCCAGGAAGTGGTTGCTAAGAGGAAGAAATGGACGTGAGAGTTACCTAGCAGGTAGAATCAACAGGCTACAGAACCTAATCTAATTTGGGTGGGATGGCAGTAAGAAAGAAGGAGATGAGATTGGCCTCTGGTCACCTGGCTTGAGTGTCTGAGGGAAGAGTGGTGCCCTTTACTCGTAGGAGACTTGAGAAGGAGGGCTGGGTTTGTGGGGAAATGCAAAGCTCTACTGTGGACTTGGTAGGTTTGAAGCGCCACGGGTCCTGTTTAGGATGCAGCTGATTCTGGAGCACAGAGGAGAGATCCAGAGATAAAGGTTTTCAGGCCAGTAGAGGTTGAAACCACGGGTGTGGATGAAGCAGCCAAAACAAGCAATGTGTTGTCCAAATTTAAACTGTATGGAGGCCATCGTTTAAAAAATGTTTATTAAGTGCTTACTATGAACAGAGCATTGAGCCAAGTGCACTCTATTCATTATCCCATTTAATTCTCACAGCAGCTATTGTCACCTCTATTTTAGTGATGAAGAAACTGAAGCTGAGTTTAAATAACTTTTCCAAAGTCTCACAGCTGATAAGAGGCAGGTCTGTTTCCACTCCATGTTCATGCTCTTAACCACCAGGGCTCGTCCTGCTGAAGGCTGTATCCCTAAGACATACTCTCAACCCCACTCCTGGCCTCCAGCTGCTATTTGACTTGGTCCTCAGCAGTGAATTAATTTCATAGGTTCAGGGATGAACTCCCAGCCCAAGATGAGCTACTTTGCACACACACCCCCCTATTTTTAAACAATCAGATACAGTCCCCAGATCTCCTGGAAGTTCCCCTATGATCCAAACCATGTTGCAGGGCTCTGGGCAGGAAGGGAGCTCCTTACCAGCTCTCTGCCTCATCGCACTTGAGGTTGGGCCCCTGAGGGTTGTGCTGGCACAAGAGCTGGCCACTGGTGGGAAGGGGACAGATACAGATACTCAGTAGCGTCACCCTTCTCTCCCAGTGACCCGCAGCCACTTGCCTCACAAATCGTACCAAATCACCCACGAGCATGCAACCTGCTCTCTTTTGCATTATATTTAATAGATGCAAATGCATGATTAATATTTTCCTCCACTGATTCTGATTTCATTCTGTTAGTGATTATACTGATGGCAACAGTTGAGGGGATTAAAAATCCTGTTTAATTTGAGTTAGATTTTTTTTTTAACTTTGCTGATAAATTTTAAATGTCAAGTGCTTTGGTGCCTTCCACAAGATGCAGAGGCCAAATGAGGAGGCCAACAGGAGTAGCGGGGAGCTCGGAAACAGCTCAGAGAAAGTGGGAACTTAACCGGGTGACCCATATTCCACACAGCTAATGAGAACAGAGCGGGGAGCGCTCACCAGTGGCTCCCGAAGTCTTAATATCATGTATCTTTTCCTCTTAATGATTCACAACAATGAAGGCAGGAGGGAGACCTTGCAATTTAAAGACCCCTTAGGGAACCCTGTTGTAAGACAAATACTCTCTCCTGGGTTGATCTCTTTGTAAGTTTAGCGTGTCTTTTAAAAAGTGAAAACGCAGTGCAGATATGCAGAACCCCTAATTTTTCACTCCTCTACCCCTTCCTTCCCACCCCAAAGTCTATTGGCTGCTCCTCAACACAGGATGGGAGTTCTGTGAGAAGCCAGATCCTGTATGAACTTCCAAATTCCTCTCTGGGGGTCGTGCTATTGAGGGTCAAGACGACAAATGGGTACCTGAGAAAGGAGGGGTTTTATTTTTGTTTTTTAGTTTGCTCACGAATCCAGAGCACTGCTCCTGTGTTACTGAACTGGTGACCAAGCGCCCAGAGAAAAGATGCAAGAACACACGCTCAGGAATTCAGACCTGGGGTGCGGGGAGGGGGAGAGAGGATCCGAGTGAGGACAATCCCACTTCACAGCTTCCCCTGCCTCCCACCTGGCCCTCCTCCTCCAGCCACTGGGACAGCCCTGCTGGTTCCCTAAGGCTCTCTCCTACTTGTTCTCTGAATCCATGGCTGGGGGAACATGAGCAACCAGTCACTCGTGACACAGGAGTTGAGGGGGTGAAGCGGTTCCACCAATTTTCATTAACGAAGCTCTGAGGCTAAAATCTGGGCAATCAGGCCTGTAGCCCTTCCCGCTATGGAGGATCTCCCCGTTCCCCGTGTACCAGGAGCCCTTTGTCTGTAGCTCTCCCTTTCCCACCCCAGCACCAGCATCGATTTCTTTACACTTAGCATGTGTATAGCAATGGTTTGTACCCAAATGGAGCGTCCCTAGGGCAAAAGAGTGTGCTTGCCCCTCCCTTCCCTACTTTCTATACAACACCCAGCCTCATTGCCACCTTTTGCATGGTGTTTTTTCAGTGCACGACACAATCACCTGTGTAGATTAAACAAACAATGAAACAAATACGATCAGACTTCACCCCATTACCAAGCAAGAATCTCCTAGTGAGGCTGGGCACCGTTCTTGCAGACAGCTCCCTGGGCGATTCTGATATAAGCTCTAGGTTAAGAACCTCTGCCATAAGGGTGGTTGGGCTCAGACAGAGGGAAAGAGAAAGACGCAGAGAAAAAACAAATGTGTAAAATAACGAGATTGGAATTATTGTTAATCCCTGCATGTTCCCGACTTTAATTCCTGTACCTGTCCTTGATCAGGTACAAGATCTGCTGCCTCTCTCGCTCCTTGACCACCCGTCCTCTACAAAGCTCAGAGAATGTCTTTTAAAGACACAAATCAGAGCATGTCCTTGTCCTGCTAAAACCACCCAGTGGTTTCCAATGCATTTAGAATAAAATATTCCCGACCATGCACATGGTGCTCCTCTCAGCTGGCCCCTGCCCCTGCCCGCAGCTCCATTACGCACCTCTCTGCCCCCTTTCTGACTGTGCTCCAGCCACATCAACCATGCCGTCCTGTGACCTGCTGTTCCTCATGCTCCGTGCTGTTCCTTAGGCTACAAGAGATCCTAGAGGATTTGCCTTAGAATGTTCTGCCCCAGTTATTCACGTTGTTGGCTCCTTCTTGTATTTCTGGTAGCAGCTCAAATGTCACCTTCTCAAATGGACCTACTAACCTACAGTGGCAGGCGTCCGACTCACACCATCACATGACCCTGCTTTCCTGTCTCCACAGCACTTCTCACGCTCTGAAATTATCTTACTCATTTACCTGTTACTTGTCTACTACTGTCTGTCACCCACCAAAAGGTGAGCTCTGGAGACCAGAGCTCTTATTTGTCACATCCATTGTTCTATTCCATTTGGAGCCTTGTTCAACTCCCGGCACATAGTAGGGGCTCAATAAAGTATTTGTTGAATGAATGACTTACTTCGTTCTCATTGGTAACTATGATCTACTTTCTAATAATTCATTCGGTAAAACTTCCAGGAACTTGTAGCAAAAAATGGACATCTTTCATATTTAAAATGCAAAAGAGAAGAAGTGTAATATTATTAATTTCAAGCATGTACTTGTTAACCAAAATTTCTAAGTAGAAGTTAGAACTATGTTACTTTAATTACTAGACAAACTTATCTATAATTAGTACATCAATTAGATGCAAATGAAACTGCCAATGTCCTTGAATATATTTTATCCCCTTAAGCGGGTGCAACATTCTCCACTCTCACCATGTAATTTTGTTTATAGGACTATTTTATTTCATAGTCTCTTAATTCATCAACAATATAAAAATAAATATCAGTCTTTCACCAGCTGAATTATCACTCATCCCAAATCACTGGAAACCTAGTTATTAAGTGGTGGAATCATCTCTGGCTATATGACAAGTGTAAGACAGATTAGTCACAAGCCTGAATTGCACTTGAGAAACATAAAGCTGTGTTGAGGCCATCATTTTATTGTTGAACACTTCCAGCACCTTCTTTAGACATTGGTGATACCATTGAGAATGACTTGTTAAGCCACAGTCCATACAAGGAGGCAATCACCAAGGAGGAGATAACCTTCTGACCTTGCAGTTAAAGATCAGCTCTCACCAACTGGAACAAGCCTCCCAGCCCTGGAGGGCCAGAGATTAACTAAACATAATCCTTAGAGCTTGCAGACTTCCAAACATAGAGGAGTAAGCAGTGGACCAAATAGAGAAATGTGATTTCCCAAAAGGGTCCAAATCAGGGGGGCACCAAAAAGAAGCATAATGAAGAGATGTTTGTACATTCATAGAAGCATTATTCACAACAGACAAAAGGCAGACAACTGAAATGTCCATCCATGGATGAATAGATAAACAAAATGTGGTATATACATACAATGGAATATTATGCAGCCTTAAAAAGGAAAGAGATTCTGTCACATGCTAGAACATGGATGATCTTTGAGGACATTATGCTAAATGAAAAAAGGCAGTCACAAAAAGGCAAACACTGTATGATTCCATTTCTACGAGACACCTATAGTGGTCAAATTCAGAGAAACAAAAAGTAGAATGGTGGTTGCCAAGTGCTAGAGAAAAAGGGAAATGAGTTGCTTAACAGGTATAGAGTTTCAGTTTTGCGAGATGAGAATTTCTGAGATCCCTGCACATCAATGTGAATATACTTACCACTACTGAATTTACATTTAGAAATGGTAAAGATAGTAAATTTTATGTTATGGGTTTTTTACACTTAGAAATATAAAATATTAAAAATAACTAAGGAATAATTTTAAATATCAGGAAAACCAACTATAACCAAAATTCATAGGATTGGCACTACTGTGTACTATCATAAAACAAGTTAGACTTTCCGACTCCCAAAGGAAATGTTTGTATATTTGATTCCTCTCAATATTCTAGTTCTGACATCTTTTCTCAACTTAATGGTTTGGTTGCATAATTGATAGTGATTGTTTTCATTAGGGGTACCAAAATGCTATTGGTGAAGCTTAGAAGTGTTGGTATTTATTCTTTTGTCTCCAAAAAATTCTTGATTTTTAAAAAGTCCAATCTTTTTAAAAATAAAAATAAAATGTAATAACATTCAAACCTGTGAAAAGAAAATCTTACCCATCATCTCTCTTCCTAACTATTCCCCATTTATATATTTACCTTTCCAGTTCATCATCGTAGTCATGGTATACATGCCATTTTGTCTGTGTTTCATTTTTCATTTGCCATGACACTGTAGACATTTTTCCAAGTTTTACATTTTCAGTAAAATTATCATTCTTAATAGCTGTATAATATTCCATGGAGTTGATGACTATAATGTGCTTAGCCATGGCCTTCCTTTTGAACAGTCATTTCTATTCTAATACAGATAAAACAGCTTTGGATATTTAAACCACTCCTGATACACTCGGTGTTTTTAGTGCTTGCAGTTAGAGACACAAACTATGAGACACTCATAGTGCTGAAAGGCTGTGGGATCAACTAACCCTGTTCCTCAAAGCCTCAGAACCTGCACAATGAAAACCAGGTCATATTTTCCTGTGGCTGGTTCCTGAGCCCACACAATGTCAAGTCGGCTATGGAGCTATGGGTGGTTTTGTCTGAACATCTCTGTGCTGATCACCGAATCTCAGCAACAGTGACAAGCTTCTGTTTAAATCACACATATAACAATATTTGAGTGCTTCAGTTAGTAAATTCCTCAACTTTCTTGGGCTCTGGGTAACTTTTGGAGGCAGAGGATCCATTTCAAGGACAATGCTTACTTGGCTATTTGTTTTGATATTAATAGCATATTTTGCTCATCTGTTATGAGGTTTTAGCCCATTCTATTCCCCTCTGATCACACTTCCTGATTTCAAAGCTCATTGCAAAGCTACAGTAATCAAAACAGTGTGGCACTGGCATAAAGATAGGCATACAGATCAATAGAATACAATAGACAGCCCAGAAATAAACCCTCACATAAAGGGTCAGATGATTTTTAATGAGCATGCCAAGACTATTCAATGGGAAAACCACAATCTTTTCAATGGATAATGTTGTGTATTTTGCATTGGATATCCACATGCAAAAAAATGAACTTGGACCCTATCTTACAGCGTACATAAAAATTAACTCAAAATGCATCACAGGCCTGAATGTAAGAGCTAAAACTATAAAACTCTTAGAAGAAAACACGGGGGAAAAGTTTCATGACATTAGGTTGGGCAATGATTTCTTGGATAGACACCAAAATCACAGGCAACAAGAAAAAAAATAAATGAATTGAACTTCATCAAGATTTAAAACTTTCATGCATGGGCCGGGCG
>NW_012148052.1:4250958-4285897 GCF_000956105.1 Propithecus coquereli | reverse complement strand
CAGGTTGAAAACCACAGTGAGATACCACCTTACACCCATTAGAATGGCTACTATCAAAAAAACAAAAAACAAAAAACCAGAAAATAACAAGTGTTGGCGCTGATGTGGAAAAATCATGCATTGATGGTGGGAATGTAAAATGATGCAGCTGCTATGAAAAACAAGATAGTGGTTCCTCAGAATACTAAATTAAACATGGCATTGTCATATGATCCAGCAATGCCACCTCTGAGTATATATCCAAAAGAATTGAAAGCAGGGTCTGGCACAGATATTTGTACATCCATATTCATAGCAGCATTATTCCCAATAGCTAAAAAGTAGAAGTAATTGAAGTGTCTGTCGACAAATGAATGGATAAACAAAATGTGGTATATATCTACAATGGAACATTATTTAGTCTTAATAAAGAAGGAAATTCTGACATATGCTACAGGATGGATGGACCTTAAGGACGTATGCCAAGTGAAATAAGGCAGTCACAAAAGTACAAATACTATACGATTTCACTTATATGAGGTACCTAGAGTAGTTAAATTTATAGAGACAGAAAGTAGAATGATGGTTGCCAGGAGCTAGGGGTAGGAGAAAATGAGAGGTTGTTCAATGGATACAGAGTTTCAGTTTTGCAAGATGAAAGGAGTTATGTGGGTAGATGGTGGTGATGGTCGTACAACAATGTGAACATACTTAAACCACTGAACTGTATATTTAAAAAGATTAAGATGATAAATTTTGTTACGTGTATTTTATCCCAAACTAAAAAAAAAAAAAAGTAGTTTCTTTTCCCATTATCCATATCAAGTGTGGATCCCCTCTGAGCCTAGAACGGCACCTTACATCTAGCATGCAGCAATAGATGTGCACGGGAATGAATGACCAGTACCCGGAGTTGGAAGGCACCTTCGAAGCCCTTTGGTGGAACCATCTACTCAGTGGATGAGTGCCTCTACAATCCTCCACCATTTCCGAAACACCTCCAGGTTGTAGGACACACTACCTCGCAAAGCATGTCACTTCTTCCTCATTAGAAAATTCTTCTTCATGCCTTTTTTAAGCTGAAATATGACATTCCCCGTAATATCTCCCCATTCCTAGTGATCGTAGCTCTCTGTCTTTGGGGCCCAGAGAGAACAGTTCAAATTTCTAGCTCACCTGACCACCCTTACACAATAAAAACCAGACCTCTGAGCATTATGAAAGTTAAAGCCTCACCCCAAATGCATCTTTTCCTGCAGGGAGACAGTCCTTTTGTAGTGAGACAGCACTACAAAGGCACAGAGTACCATCTGATCCTGGTTCCTTCCAGGGCCTCACTGAATGGCAAGAACATGGAGGCAACAAATGGACCCAGTGGAGTCTACTTGGGGGAGGTGACTCTGATCATTAACCGAAAATATTTAGCTTGGAGTACAGACGTCTCCGAGTGAGCCACTACCTGTCTCAGGATCTGTTCTATGGAGAGGAAGCCTTGCTCTTGGTGTAAGTCCATAAGATATAAGTTACAGAAAAGCAAATTTCAGCTCAAATATAAAATAAAAAGCCTCAAACTGTCTCATAGATAGCAATCATTATTATCAGGCCCCAGCTTGAACTTCATCCTCTTTGAATTCAGAAAATAAATACACACACACACACACACACACACACACAACCATACCCCATATACCACACTAAGGAAGGAAATTATGACATAAGCTACAATATTCTAGAAGTATTTCTGTTTTAATGCAGATGCATATAGCACAGCTAGTTTAAAAATTAAACAACAATGAAAACTGTCACTATTGTCCAGGGACTATTCAAAGACTTTTGGTCTCAGACCCCCAATCACTCAGGAGTACCCTGAGACCTGTTTCTTCCTATTGAGCTGCAGTCATGGTTCTAACCTGGTTTTTCTCATGGGTGGTATCCTCTGACCTTTTCTGTCCTGGCAATGACTTCTATGCATTTTGGCAGTGACTGTCTGAATTTCTGGTTCAACCCTGATCTCAGCCTCTTGGGCTTTCTCTCTCCTTTAATTCCTCCCGCCAGTGACCAAGACTTCTGCCGCCCTTACCCTTCCTGGAGCAACCCGTGCTTTTGAAAAATGACCATGCCGAAGGGAAACTAACACTTCCAGCCTGGAGCAGGTCTTGTCAATCTGATTTTTAAATGATGCAGGAGGATTGAGGACAAAGCTCATGGCAGCATTGCGGCTATCCAGGATGATGCAGAACTTAAGCGGAAAGGAGGGAAGGATCTTCCGAATGCCAGCACACTCCCAGACGCAGAGGACAGCGAGGTATTTAAAGTGAGCTGGAACAAACCTGCAACATCAGGTGCGTTCTGCCTTCAAAAATAGCTGCCAGTTAGAAAGGGTTATTTACATATTGATTTCATGCTAACTTTGTAATGGAATGTGCTGCCTGCCTGCCTGCCTGAGACCTAACAACTGTCATCATAATTTTTTCTAAAAATACAGTCAGAGAAAAACACTCATTGAACCCTCCACTGGAAAGAGGCTACAAAAGACCACCGATCCCAAATCTACTCGTCAGACCACCACGGGCAGGGACTCTCAACCACCACAGCTGAGGAATATTCCACAGCTGCAGCCGGCCCTCCCTTCTTCCAACCAGCCTGCACTCTAATTTTTTTGTCTTTCTAGAAAACCTGTCTTGTTCAAAGGTAAGAGTGGGATGCCTCTCTGGAGCAGAGCAGCCTTTGTGGAAACTCCAGCTGGCCCCTTTTCAGAAATAATGGATGAGAAAGGGGCCCGAGTGGCCCACCAGCCCCAGTGCTCCATCCTGGGTGCATTTCTGCGTGCTTTCTGCTGATGCCTCTCTCCCAAGGATCTCTGCTTCTGGTGCCTCTTAGCTGCCAGCTTCCAGTGCTTCCCACTTCGGCTCTTTCCGAACCTTCCCTCCCCACCCTCCCTACCCCCCCAGGTTTGTCTCTGTGGATCCTACAGAGCTGATCCTTGGCAGTTCTGTCATCACTCCCCAGTACAATATTAGCAATTTAAATGCCTCTTTGCCAGGCCTGATGGAGCTGATTCGGTTGTGATCCTGGGCATATGGATGGCATATTTGCTGCGAGCTAGGTGAGACGTGTCCCAGAAGGACGGCCGCCAGCCCCCGCAGCCGCCTTCCCCAGCGCTGCCCGGGCTGGCGTCCGCGGGAGCGGGGAGAGCGGCCGGAGCCAGCCGTATCTGCTGCCCACTTTGTTTCCAGCCGCCCCCGCTACTGGGGACGAATCTTTCATTCATGAACAGAAGCTTGTTAGGCCAACTCCGACTCTCAAGCCACTTAATTAAATTGCGGGAAGTTGCTCGGCCCCGTGGGAAATTTGCACACAAAGACACGGGGTCCTTGCCCCCTCCGCCCGGGAGCCCCACAACAAAACCAGGCCCCCAGCCCTTCCCAGCCGTTCCCCTCGGCCCTGGCGCCCCCTCCCCCGCCGCTGCCGCAAAAGCGGCGCCCGCTTATTAGAGGGAGTTTGTTATCGAGCGCGATCCCAGCGATTCACGGGCGGGCCTTTCATTCCTCCCCCGGCAATCAAGGGCGGCAAGTGCAGGCTGAGAGCCCTCCACGGCCTGATTGCTGAAAGAATTTCCAAAAGGAAAGAGTGTAAACAGGTACATTGAAAAAGCCTCTTTTGAACAATTATGTAAACATTCCAAACACTATTTGAAAACTTTCACAGTGGAACTGTCAAGTCGGAGCATTCTTGTTTAATTGCGGGGGCACAATGGTTGCTCTCCGGCTACCCTGGCTTCCCTGCAGACCCAGCTCAGAAAGCGAGCTTGGCAGGACGTGGGGACGTGGGGGGCGCGCATAGAGAAGTCACAGGAAGCGCGGGCATGTATGTGCGAGTGAGCTTCACCGTCAAGCCGGCCATCTTTCCCTCTGCGTCCAGAAGCATGCCCTGGAGCAGGGGGTTGTATTCTTTCTTCTGCCTGGATTTCTCCAGGACCTGGTCTGGCCCTCTGTACACAGGGTGGGTTGATAGTCCTGAATACAAGATGTGACTAGATTCACCCATTTTCTTCAAAGCACCAATGATCGTTCCAGGATTCCAAGCAGAATTGTTGGCAAGGCTTCCCTCCCCGCCCCCCGCAACCCCTCCTTCTCCCCCGCCAATGCTCCTTGCTTGATTTCCCGCCTCCCCTGTCCTGGCCCCAGTTTGCTGTCAGGGCTTCTTCTTTTCCCATGCAGCTGAGTCTCGTGACTCATTAACAACTACAAGTGACCCTGGTTATGTTACCAGAGTTGGAAGAGTTTAGGCTGCACAAACAAACTACTTAATCTCATATTTCATGGGGACAGTGAGGTCTCAGATGACTTTTCATACATATTCTTCTTTGAATCTGTTTAGCCAGTCTCCAGTCATTTGAGGTCCATTCGGCCTATAACCACCAAGCCTTCCAGGATGTATCTGAACAGGAACCAGGGTTCTGGTGAGTGGGACATGGTTTGTTTTCACTTTTGTTTTTTCAAATTTATTGCTTAAAAGCCCACGGTGGTGCAGGGGGAGTCTAAATGTTCGAAAAGCAGGGATTGGCATATTAACACAATGAAGTCTTACAAATGAGGACCGTGTAGAGACATGGAAAATATTTATGAGAACAAAGTAAAATATCAAGCCACAAAATCCTATTGGCACTGTACTGGCAAATGCAAGAAAACATGTCTGCATTCAGCAAAGTGCTAGAAAGGACCATGGCAGAATTAAAACACTTGTTCTGGGAGTACCAGCACGTTTTACTTCCCAAGCATATCTTTAATGTTGGTGCCTTGTGTTGTCAAGGAAGGGTCTGGGAATGCTGGAAAGCACCCGTGTACATACAGGGTTGCACCTAAAAGGCCACCGCAGGAACCCGCAGAGAGATGTACACACCAGCCCGCAGCACTATGCGCCCTTACCAAGGATGTGGATCAAGAGCTTCAGAGTAAATGCCTCAGGTCTAAAGAGGAGCTAAGGCTTGCCTGCTTGCTGAGTCCCCAGGAGGCAGACACAGAATCACAACTACAAGCTAAATCAGAAATGTGGTTGGTAAAAACGGTCATGCGCAGCAGGGCCAGTTGCAGAGCAGGGGCCAGAGAGAAACGTCACTTCTCTCCATCCCATGGGGCTCCTTGAACACAATAGAGGCTCAAAGATTGTCTGAATGTGCCTGTCTCGTAGGTTTATTCAGTTAGACTGCAGTCAACACTTTCTAGGCATCCACTCTGTGCCAGGGTCTGTGCTATATGCTGGCCATGTGAGGCTGTAGAATAATTATGATCCCAACAAGTTAATTCACAATGAAGTGAGGAACCAACATCTTTAAAAATGCTTGTGAGTCAACTGATTTTTGACAAGGGTGTTAAGACAACTCAGTGGGGGAAAGAATGGTCTTTCCAACAAATGATGCTGGGACAACTGGATATCCATACGCAAAAGAAAGAATTTGGACCCCTGCCTCACACCATATACAAAAATTACCTCAAAATAGATCGAAGATATAAATGTATGAGCTAAAACTACAAAACTCTTAGAAGAAAAAAAGATACAAATCTTAGTGACCTTGGATTAAGCAATGGTTTCTTCGATATGATATCAAAAGGCACAAGCACCAAAAGAAAAAAAATAGATAAATTGGACTTGATCAAAATTTAAAAACTTTTGTGCTTCAAGGGACACTATCAAGAAAGTAAAGATGACTCATAGAATGGGTGAAAATATTTGCAAATCATATATTTGATAAGGATATCCAGCATATATAAAGAACTCTTACAATGTAATAATAAAAAGACAAATAACCCAATTAAGCAATGAGCAAAGAATTTGAATAGACATTTATACAAAAAAATAAAAAGATGCTCATTCGTCTTTAACATTGTTCATCATTAAGGAAATGCAAATCAAAACCACTCTGAGGTATCACTTCACACCCACCAGGATAGCTATCATCAAAAAGACAGACAATGAAGAATGTTGGTGAGGATGTGGAGAAACTGGAACCCTCATACATTGCTGATGGAAATGTAAAAGGGTGCAGCCGTTATGGAAAACAGTTTATCAGTTTCTCAAAAAGTTAAATACAGAGTTAGCCTATGACCTGGCAATTCCCCCAAGAGAATTAAAAACATATGTCCATACAAAAATGTGTACAGAAATCTTCAAAGCAACATTTTTCATAATAGCCAAGAAATGGAAACTGATGTCCATCCACTGATAAACTGATAAACAAAATATGGTATATCCACACAATGGTACATCCCTCAGCCATAAAAAGGAAGGGAGGATGATTCATGCTGCAAGCAAGACACAAAAGATCACACACTTTATGATTCCATTTATACAAAATGTCCAGAATAAGCAAATCCATAGAGACAAAGTAGGTCAGTGGTTGACGGGGGCTGAGGAGAAGGGGAATGAGGGGTGACTATTAAGGGGTACATACAGGGTTTCTTTTGGGGGTGGTAAGAATATTCTGGAATTAGATAGTAGTGACAGTTGCACCTTGTGACTATACTAAAAAACTGCTGAATTACACACTTTAAAAGGATACATTTTATGGTAGGTGAATTATACCTCAGTTGCGTTTTGGAAGGTTCTGCAAACTGTTAAGCACCACCCACAGTACAACTTCTATAGCAGGAGCAGGGGTCTAGACATCACACGGAGTCCAGCACGCTCATCAGCCTGGTTCCTCACACCTCTCGCAGCCTCGTGGCAGCAGTGCACCAGGATGAGCTGGCCGTCATGGCCGGCCCCGGGCTCAAGGGCATAACTGGGCCTCCGTGTGCCCCTGGGCCTCTAGAAGGAACTGGGCACGTGAGTTCTGGATCTGCTGAGCCCCTCTAGTTTGGGAGAAGGAAGAAATTACAAGGAAGCCTTCCCGGAAAGCCAGCACAGAATGGAAGGCTGAGTCCTCATCGAGTCCCAAGCACAGGGCTTGGGCCAGAATCCCAGGAGCGGAAACTCAGCAGGTGATCCTGAGTGGTGACACTCCTCCCCTCCCCACCCCCTGCCCTGAGTTCTTTTGTCAGCTGGGCCAGACTGTGCCTTCGCCTTCCTCTTGTTCCTTGGTTCTACAATAGCAGCCCCAGTGGGCAGGGTCCCTACACCCACACACAGTCCTTCGGGAGAAGAGGTCCTTTGTTTCCCAGAACAGGCCTGCTGCAGTAACTGGCTTGGGGCCACAGGAGCTGGACCTGGTTTCAGGCTGTTTCCAGGCCACAGGGCCACCATGCCCCACTGGATTCTGAGCCACATCCCTGCACCCTACCCCAGGGTTTGAAAGGGACCCCATGTCTTTGCAGGAACTAGTTGCCGTGGCTGCATCCAGAATCCAACCTGCATTTCAAGTAACCCTGGGAGTCCCATCTACCTTTGGCCATGGCCCCATTTCAGGGCAGGAATGGTTCTCTTCTCGTCCCAGGGCTGGCCCCTCACTTCATTTAGTTCTTCACTCAAATGTAATCTCCTCACAGAAGTCTCCTTTGATCACCTGTCCAAAATAGCGCCGCTGTCCCATTCTGTCCCTGTCTCCTGCTTTGATCTGTAGCCCTCCCGGCATGGAGCCTCCGTGAGGACTGGATTTTGTTCTGCTCACTGATGGATCCTCAGCGCCAAGAGAGGGCCTGGCACCTGGCCCACACTTTATACCTACCTGTTGAATGAACGAATGAGCGAGCAACTGAATGAACAAATGAATATTTTGTCCCATTAAAAATCTAACAGTCCTCTCAGAAAGGCTTTATTTTAACTCTGAGAAGTTTAAAAGAACAGGTCACTAAACCACTCATGTTTATAGAGAGTTGGGGGTTTATAGAGAGAGGACCGTGGTGGGGAAGGTGTCTTAGCACCATCCCTTCTGCTCTGTGTGAAATTCCCTGCGTGGACACATCCTGTAGGGTTCACGGAAGAGCAGCAGAGCCGTGAGGACAGCCCAGGGCAATGGGACTGAGGGACACAGGAGTTAAAGAGCTGAGATGATGGAGTTCCCGAAGGGAGGAGCTCAGGAATGTCTCAGCACAAAGCCCTCTGCCAGAGGCTGCTGTGGCCACACCGGGGACCACACTCTGCCTTGCTGGTCCTCGAGCAGGTCAAGGAGTCTTGGGAATTTCCAGAGCACGAAGCCTCACCACCTCTCATACTTAGAAGCAAGGACACCGTGCTGACTACCTTAGAAAGAAATGGAATAACAGGCATGAAACATGGACGAACAATCCCGTCACACAGGTGGGACCCTGCCTTCCTCTGCAGAGGTGCGGCGGTGTCGTGGAAACAGCACGAGGGCTGGAAGTTTTTTGCTGGAATTCCCGTTCTCATCACTTAGCTCTGTGGTGGACAGACCTCCTCACTCCTCTGAGCCTTTATTTTCTCAACCATTAAATGGGACTAACAAACTCTGCCTCATAGGGATGCTGTGAGCATTTCAGGGACTGAAATGTATGTTATCCTCAGCTGAAGGTCAATGTAAGCTGTTAAGAGTGTGGTACATTTTCTGCACCTGACAAGCTTAGGAATTCAGATGAATAATGAGAGGAAGAGGAAGACCAAAAGCAGGAAACTAAGCAATCAAGACTGAGGACATTGAATCTCTGCCTCAATTTTCTCATCTGCAAAGTGGGGACAATAATAGAGCCTATCATACAGGATTGTTGTAAAATACAACATATATGAAGTGCTTGAAACCCTGCCTGGTGCATGGTAAGCTCTCAGGAGAGGTTAGCTATTATTGTTGCTGCTATTATTAGGACTGTCGTGAAGCAGCATTATAGTCTATAAATAATGAAATATCAACTATGAAATGTTGACACACCTGCCCTTGCTTGGGCACTGTTGATTATCCATTCCATATCTCTTCTCTGTCCCGGGGTCCCTGTCAGTGGGGAAGTGACTAACTCCACATCTCAGCTCCTTCCCTGAACCAAAAACTGGTTTCGGTTCTTACACATAAAAAGAGTTTAAGGGGTAAAATATTATATTGCCTTTCCATGACAAGAAAAGTTTGCTGATTTACATCTCTGTATGAATCAGTAAGGAAATAAGAAGCTGTGAAATAATTGGTTTAATAAAAATTAACTACTCATGAGGTGTCCGACTTAATAATGCCAATAATCTTTGGAGGAAGGGACAAATGTCTGCACCCTCAGGTTGCTTTTAACTGTGCAAGAAGGACAGATGCATTCTCTGTGTAGCAGAAGGCAGAGCTAGGGTCAGGGCTGCAGATAAAAAAAGGCAGATTGCAGTTCAATATTAAACAGCACTTTCCACTCAAATAGCTGCCTGGAAATGTAATAGCCTGACTCAGGAGGAAGGGTGTTCCCTGTCACTGAATGTGATCAAGTGGAGGCTTCTGCTGCAGAGGAGATTAATTCATTGGATAAAGGTCTGAGTTACATTACTTTTAAGGTTCCTTCCAATTCTAAGATTCTATGGCTCTCAAAGTGTATGAATTGCCCACATAGGAGAGGAGGAAGCCACACTGGGGCCTCGATCTCAAATTACAATTATATGCACAAAAAACCAAAGGTGCTTAACAGTTGCCTTTGGCCACCTCCACTGCCCCAGCCAAGGAAATATAAAGATCTCTTTCCCTCCCCCTCCAATTTTGGGATTACAGCCTTGACTCTCCCCCACAGGAGGCCTTCTGTAACCAACATGGCCCACAGCTGACTCTCTGCAGGTGAGGAACACGGAGGGCCATGGTTCTGCTGCTCGGCTCAGCTGGTTATTCATTCATTCTGCAACTGTTTATTGAGCAGCTGGGGTTTTTTCCAGACACTATGCTGGGTGCTGATAATACTGAGTCAAGTCAGATCTGGTCCCTGACCTCGGAAACCCTGCAGAGTAGTGGAACATCCACAGAAGTCAATTGAGTATTGAAGGACCATGTCATGGAGGCAGATAAGAGGTGCTCTAAGGAGGGATGTCTAACCGAGACTAGAAAGGCTCCATGGAGGAGGTGGCGTGGGCTCAATTTCAGAGGTACCATGGGAGTTAGCTAGACTAGTGCTGTCCACAATGATGGCAATGTTCTATGATCTACCAGTGTGGTAGCTGCTAGCCACACGTGGCAATTGAGCACTTGACATGTGGCTAGTGCAACTGAGGAACTGAACTGTTAATTTTATGAAAATTAAAACATAGCTACACTGGACAGCACAGATAGGCCAAGGGTGAGGGAAGGCGGTTCCAGGCAAAGGACAGAGGACAGAAGTGTACAAGGGTGCGGCACATGGAGGTCACGATGAGGCAGCTCGTGAGAGGCAGGAGGAAGGAGTGTGTGGCCCGTGGTGGGAGATGGGCCCCTCCCAGGTGTCTGGCCTAGAGGACAGGTGGATGCCGTGATAAGGAATCCCCAGGTCAGGGTCCATGCATGTGGACATGTGTGCTGGGTCAGCACAAGAGAGCAGAGAAAGGAGCCCCGCAGAAGGCAGTCACTGAGATGGTAAAGTGAGAAAGTAAGCACACAGAGGATCAGAAGAGAAAATCAGAGAGGCAAAGAGAAATCTAGGTTGTGTCACAGAACCAGGGAAGAGAGACTTTCCAGGGAGGAGTAGTCAAGAGTAGCAAATGCCAGATGAGGATTCAAAGGGTGACAGTGACTTTGGCAATGAGGAGACTGGGGGTGTGGCGGGAGCAAAGTTAGTGGATCACTGGGGGCCTTAATGCCCATCTGGATTTGACGATTCAGACCTGTTTCTCCCCAGGATAGCCTGTTCCCTGGAGACTCAGGGCTCTGTGGCTTTTAAACATTTTACAGTCACAAATGCCTTTGACAATTTGATGAAAGCTATGCCTCCTCTCTCCAGAAAAATTCACCCCCAAATAAAATGTTGCATTTCATTTCAGGGACCCCTCTAAAGCTCATCCACGGACCCCTTGGTTTTAAAAAAGTCTGTATGACTTAGTTCCTATTTGCTGAGCTCTGGCTGCAGATATCTGAATTCTAACCAAATCATCTGCTTCCCGGAATGGAAGATAGAAACCTTCAATTCCTCCATCCCTGAGGCCCACTCAGCTCAAGCCTGGTTCATTCACATTTCCGGGCTTATTGTCCTGCTTCCTGTCAACCAACTCTCAACCATTACACAAATTAGCATCTCTAAAGCCCACCAGGGCAGCCTCTGCCTTGAGTCTGTAACTAGTGTTTCCCAGGGTCCTCAGTCTTGGGTACAAAGGGGTCACAGAAGGAGTCATGAAACTTGGGGAACTGCTTGCTGCTCTGCACAACACCAGTGGGGTGGAGGAGGGCCTTGCTCCCAGCATCTGAGGGCTCATGGCCCAGGGCCATGGTGTCACTGTCCCCTCCCACCAAACGTCCTGGCTCACCAACCCCTTTCTTCTAGTTCTTAAACATACCTAGGTATAGGTGAATTAGCTGAAATGTCGCAGCTTCTTCCCACTTCAGGGGATACCCCCAGATATGGTTAGGGCATTTAACCCAAAAAAGGAATATAAGATCAATGTGTTTTTTCAGAAGAAAGTAGGGAGAATGGGTGGAGACAAGGAAGAAAAGGAAGGAAGGAAAGAAAGAAAGAAGGAAGGGAAGGAGGAGAGAGGAGGGATGAGAAGGACGGATCACCTTGTCTCTATAGTTTGGATTCTTAAATTAGTCTTAGTTGTAAAACCTTTAAACAGTAAAGCTGCCACAACCTCACTTGCAATACTATTACTACACAACTAACAATAATAACAACCGTAGTCTCACATGGTAGTGTTCTTCTATTTTTTAATAAACATTGTATGTATTTAAGGTGTGCAAAGTGATGCTTGACATACATATCCGTAGTGGAATGATTACTGCAGTCAAGCAAATTAACATATCCATCTCCTCACATAGTCACCATTTGGTGAGTGGGAGGTGGTAAGAGCACCTGAAATCTACTCTCAGCAAATTTCCAGTATACAGCAACAGCGTTATTCACTGTAGTCATCACGCCGTGCATGAGCTCTTGAGGCCTTCGGCCCACGTAACTGCATCTCTGCATCCTGGGACCAACATCTCCCCGTTGGCCCCACCTGCTTGCCTGGTAACCATATGCCCCCAGCAGTGCTAAAGTGAATGGCGATTCCAGCAAGCTTACACTTGGCTACTGTTCCTGAAAGCTCGGGAAAGCCAGCAAACTCCCCACCAAAGCCCCCCAAACAAGTTCACACATTAATTCCAAAATGCTATCTGTTACAACTTACAGTCGCATCAATACAGGATGGAGCTCCCCAGACGGTGCTGGCTGTTCAGAGCTGCAGCGTGCACCATATTGGCCCTTTAGATTTCACAGACACCCTCTCCAAGTACAAACACACACACACACACACACACACAGACACACACACACACCCACTCCGTCGGCAGGCTGCGTGGTGTATGCAGTCAGAAGCCGTGTGGGGAATGTGCAGTCACACCTCGCTTTCCCAAGGCAGTGAAATCTTTCTTGGTTTTGGAACTGCAACAGTTTGCATGTTGAGAGGGTACGGGAGGTTTCCAAGCACCCCGTGTGTAGAGTTCGGTGCTCTGGCGCCGTTCACCTAGTTCCTGTTTTGCCAGGTCTTTCTGCAGGTCCCCCACACAGCATGGGGAAGGCCCCCAACAGAGCATAATAACATAAATTTGTGGCTCTTGTTAGTTTTCTCAAAGATAATACATAGGTTCATTCAGTAGCTGACAATTTACACAGATCACTTCTCTTTCTTACCGCGTTTGCTACTCCCAGAGGCACGCGGAGGAATCCCAGACAGGAATTACTGACCCTATTTTACAGGACGGTGAGGTGCAGAGAGACTGAATGACTTGCTCAAGGTCGATGTGGCAAGACTGAGACCCAAACCCTGGTTCCGAAGTCAGGGGCCTTTTCCCTGACTGGCCTTGATCATTGTCATCTCAACCTGTCCTTACACTGATGAATAGCTTTACAGCATGTAAAGCTACATGCGGAACCACACAGTGTCTCGTTCTGCTCCTTGAATTAATGCTAAGACTATGTAATGTTTTCTATTTGTTGAGTTCAAATCTTTATTGTCCTTTCAATCTGAGACTTAGGGAACTGTTAGCCTGAAATAAATTTGTATTTTAAGGCAATTCTCATTGATAAAATACCCTTGGGGGGGAAATGATGATGTCATATTTTTGGCCTCAGGTTTCAATTCTACTCTTCTGTTTGTGTGACCTTGAGCCATTCTCTTCATATAAAGGAGGGAAAAGGTATAGCCGGTGGGTTCTAGAGACGTGGTGCTCAGGTTAGAATTCCAGCCCCATCACTTACTAGCTGGGCAACCTTAGACACAACTCCAACCACTCCTAGCCTCAGCTTCCTCATTTGTAGAATGGAGATAATAGTAGTGTTCTGTCATGAGGGTCGTCTACTAGTCTGCTAGGTGTGCCATAAGGAAACACCACAGACTGAGGACTTGAACGACAGAAATTTATTGTCTCACAGTTCTGGAGGCTAGAAGTTCAAGATCAAGATGCCAGCTCCTTGGATTGGTTCTGTCTGAGGCCCCTCTCTTTGGCTCTTTGTGTGTCCAAGTTCCCCCTTATAAACACACCATTCAGACTGGATTAGAGCCTACCCCAAAGCCTTCACTGTAACTTAATCACCTTTTTAAGGGCCCCATCTCCAAATACAGCCATATTCATTGGTTAGGGCTTCAACAGATGAATTTAGGGGGAGGACACAATTCAGCCAATAACAGGTTGTAAGGATTAAATAAAATATTCTATTTAAGGCACATAGCACAGTCCCTTTTAAATAGTGCTCCAGAGCCATTAGTTGTTACAACTTCAGTGTCCTTAACTGTATAATGGAGATAATATTAAATAACTCTCACGGGACTGTTAGGACACCTGATGCAAAAGTGTTTTGTAACCTGCAAGTCTGTGTAACAGTATGAATACTAGGTGCTGAGGGGGTGAATCAAATAGGTCATTCGATCTGGGAATTTCTAGAATACTCATGGGTAGGCTTCAAGGGTACCCTCACTGCCTCAGAGCTGCTCATGTCACAAGGGAAGAGTTTGGGGCAAGGGTAAAGCCCCTTTGGTTCTGGGTAAAGCAGGATGGACACAGGTTAAGACTGGTTCTAGGTGGTAGGAAATATTAGGTTATTAAGTATGGAATGCCCCATTTCCTTAAGTACTAAGCTTGACAGTTGGTATCTTTGACATTTCGCTTTGACACTTCTTGTTTTGTTTTGTTTTTATTGTGATGGTACATCCTCATTCTTTCAAATGCACCTTTTGGCTGTGATTATCTTTCAAATTTTTTTAGAGCAATTTTTGTGAAACCATGGATAAGTCAAAAATTTGTGTTATTTTTTAATATGAGTTCCATCGTGGAGCCAATGCAGTGCAGACAGCTCAAAATATCAACAAAGTATTTGGGAAGGTTGTGGCTAATGATGCACAGTACATTGATAGTTTGAGAAATTCCATTCTGGCGATTTTAGTCTTAAAAATGAGCCACATGGGCTACCTGAGACCAACGTGGATAATGATGAGCTGAAAGCTATAGTGGAAGCGGATTCATCTCAACCTACACATGAATTAGCAGCAAGGTTTGACGTTACTATTCCAACAATATTGGACCATTTGAAACAAATCAGTAAGGTAAAGAAGCTGAATAGATGGGTACTGCATGAATTAAATGAGCATCAGAAGAGAAGTCATCTCAAAGCTTGCCTTTCTTTGCTGTCACGACATGAAGACAAACCATTTCTACACTGTATTGTTCCATGTGATGAAAACAGATTATTTTTGACATTGGCAAGCTTTTTGGCACAATGGTTGGATAAAGATAAAGTGCCAAAGAACAGTCCAAAACCAAATATTCATCCAAAAAAGCTAATGGTGTCTGTTTTGTGGTCCAGCGCCAGTACTATCCATTATAGCTTCATGAAACCTGGTCAATCGATTACAGCAGATGTCTACTGCACCCCGTTGGATGAAATGAAGAGGATGCTTGTGATTAAGCAACCGAGATTGGTCGATAGAGACAGGCCAATCCTCTTGCAAGACCACATGTTGTACTAGATGTAGAAACAACCCAAGTGTCCATCAATACATGAGTGGATTAATAAAATGTGGTATATGTATATCATGGAATACTACTCAACCACAAAAAACAATGGTGAACTAGCACCACTTATATTATCCTGGATAGAACTGGAGCCCATCCTTTGAAGTGAAGTATCACAAGAATGGAAAAACAAGCGCCACATGTACTCGCCATCAAATTGGTACAAACACTAAGGTACTCACATGGATGTAATATTCACCGGGCGCTGGATGGGTGGGAGGGGGGCAGTGGGGATGGATAAACTCACAACTAATGGGCGCAGAGTGCACTGTATGTGGGAGGGGCATGCTTGTAGCTCTGGCTTGGGTGAGGCAAAGGCATTATATGTAAACAAAATATTTGTACCCCCGTAATATTCTGAAATTAAAAAAAAATACATATGTACACCCATAATTTGCTGAAATAAAAAAAAAATAATTAAAAAATAAATAAATAAATAAAAGAGTAAATGTAAAACAAACAAAAAAAGACCACATGTTGCAAAAAACCAATGCTGCTCAAACTACAGAAGCTGGACTTGGAAACTCTCTGTCATCCACTGTATTCACGAGACCTTGCACCAACTGACTACCACTTTCTCCAGGCTTTGGACCACTTCTTGCAAGGAAAAATATTCAATTCTCAACAAGCTGTAGAAAACGCCTTTCACAATTTCATGGACACTCACTCTCCAGGCTTCTTTGCTGCTGGCATAAGCAAGATACTGCTAAGATGGCAAAACTGTGTCAATAGTTTAGGCATATATTTTGATTAAGTGTACTGCTTCTTATCTGAGATATAATAAACTACAGTTTTGATTCAAAAATCAGACATTTCGTATTTAATGACCTAATACAATCATGGTCTCCATGTGAAGATGCAGAACGCGGGTGGACACGCTCCAGACAGGGACCTGAAACTCCACAGTCAGTTAACAGCTGGAAGTTGATTATTCTAGAATGAAGCCACTGGGAGCTCAGAGAGGACCCTCACTGCTCCCCTGGGACTAGAGGATTATTAGGCTAAGTCACATGAAGTTGCCAATATCCAACTGTTTTTGACCTATACAAACAGCAATTTTGTATAACTCAACCTAATATCAACTTACACTTTGTGAATTCACATCTGTACCACTTTATTCATTGACAGAGTCCCATGATTCAATGATTCACTGGTTCAATCCTTCATTCCACAAACATTTACTGTCCTCTGACGTGTGGGCTATTGTGCTTGGAGTTAAGGACCTAACAAGTCTGCCTCTCTCCTTCCGGCCTGAGTTCTGGACCAGTTGAAAGAGGCGTAGAGCCAGACAGATGGAAATGGGAATGTCGGCTTTGTTATGGATAAGACTGGCTCTGGACAGCACGGCTCGGTCCTGGACAATGGGCTTCCTGAGCACCAGGACAGGCAGACCACCCGCCCAGTCTTGAGGGGACCAGAAAACACCACCCTCGCCTTTACTCCCGGAGCCACTCAGGCACAGGTTCTCTGTTGAGACAGCTCTGAAGAAAGAAGGGGGAGAGAGAAGCTGAGCTACATCCCAGACTTAAAGGGGTGGGATGGGGGTGCAGACAGGATGCAGGATTGAAGCGAGGAAAAGCCTATTCAGGGCAAGAGCGCGACTTGCCATCCTACCGCATGGAAACCAAACTGGGGAAAAGGAGTTTTCCCCAACAAAGAGAAATGGCAGCCAAAAAAAAAAAAAAAAAAAGGCAGCCAAAAAAAAAAAAAAAAACACTTACTGAAGGCCTGCGTGTGTGCAGGAGACTTTATAAAAGGTTTTAGGATGATGGGAATGGGTTTACATTCCAGCAAAACCAACAGATTATAATTAGTTACCAGCAATCATTTTCTCAATAGGCTGTCCTTGTGTCCCTGCTCCCTTCTCCCCTTCCTCTGTCCCCTCCCTGTTTTATGGTCTTTACCTCTTAAAAGCATCTTCATCCTCCCATTTGATTATGTAGAACATTCTGGTTCTTTTTAACCCTCATCCCCCAACTTCGATCAGGATATTTCTTTGTGTATCTCCTCTCTCTGTAGAGGTCGTGCGTCTTTCTGTTCCATAGAAGAAGCTACTTTAAGAGCACATCGATAATTCTTCTAAGTCCTGAAACCCCCAAACCTCCTTATGTCCTTATTATCCCATACTTCCTGCCACAAAATAAAAATCTAAAAAATACATCTCAGTTATGCTAATGCTTGACAGATGTGGAATTTGCCCAGAAATGTCTTCTTCTAAATAGTATTTATTCTAAACATAACCCCAGTGAGGCTTAGGGTTAAAAAACACAGCCCTAACAATCTCTGCTCTCCAAAAGGTATGTTCATACATTAAGCTTTGTAATATATGAATCAGTCTCAACCTGAATCACTGATTTCCATTCTCCCCTTCCCTCTCAAATTAGGAAAAAGAGAGGGAAAATTAAGAAATTAAAGAGAAACCTCCAATGGGGCTCTTGCTCTTAAAGAAAGAGATCCTTTCTAGTAATCAGCTCTCAGGAATGATGGCTTCTTTCCCAATGATTAATCATATACATGACAAATCTGGGGAGAAATGTAAACTTAAAGAAAACTACATTTTGATACTATTCTAAAAGAATATTTCAAACATGGGATCAATAACACATTTCTGCTAGATGATCACCTCCAATCCTAAGTGTCGGGATAATACAATGTGGAAGGAGGAGATATTTTAGAAACCATCAGATGTAGCCTCCTTGTTAAGACCTAGTTCAAATGGCTTGTCCAAGATCACACAGGGGTAAGGGCCAAGCAGGAACTGGAACCCAGGTCTCAACTCCCAGTCTTGTGCCTTCCCCTTCCCCTGCTTCCTGTTGGGCTCTGCCTTCAAAGCCACCAAAGCATCAGAGCAGAAATTGGGGTTTTCCTCTTCCCTCGTGACCTATAATAATGAAATTCAGCCCAGTATAATAAAAGGATACTTAGAAAGAAAATACAGTATTTGGAGCATTTGGATTTGGAATCTTGATAATACTCCTCCCGCCTATCCAAGAAGTCACTTACCTTCCTTGCTAGCACTGTCCCCCACATAGCCATCTGCACTCAGCTGATGCGCTAGGAAGGCCTCCCACCTCTTTCCTGTGCAGCCTTCCAACAGGGGCCCCAGCCCACCCAACTCACTGCATCACCCTATGTGTGCCTGCGCTAGGGGAACATTGTTATGCTTCTCTAGTGAAACAGTCGCACTTGAAGAAGAGGACCTCCAGCATTGTTATAGCTGCTCTTGACAAGGGCTATTTTTGATAATATACTTACTTAACTTCTTACTGGACCATGCAATAAATAAATAAATAAATAAGCACGATAGAACATGCATGACCCAAGCTGCTTTGGTTGTCTTAATTTATGTACAATTCTAATGCCCTTAAAAGCAACTTTAACTTATTCTATGAACTTGTTTGTATATTCGCTGTCAGAAGTACAATAAGTATAGAGCAGAAGGGAAACCCAGTGAGTACGTTACATATATATCCTGCTGGTAGTCTAAGTTATCCAAATGCCATCAGTTGCATCCCATTCGACTTAGGAGTCAGGGTTGGGGATGATTCTTTTCATGTTAGAGAGGGGAAATAAAGGCAGAGTGAGGAGGGGTATTTTTCCAAGGTGACCTCCACAGAGCAGGAGGAGAAAAGCTTGTGTGGGAGCCCTGGAGTTCTGGTCTCAACCACTACCGGTGTCTCCAGACATTGGCTTTACTGTTATTATGGCTTGGGGAGGAGGGGCAAGAGGATGAAGGCAAATGTCACAGACAGTTGTCAAAGGGATAAGGAGTTATACTTTGGGAACAAACACCTTGACTTTGCTGAGGCCTAAACTTAACAGTGGGAAACCATTATTTCAGTGACAAAGCTTTGTTCAGTTGACATTCTCTCTTAATTATCTGCATAAGAATACATTTGTCAAGTTTCATAAGATGGGATTGATAACAATAAACCTGCATTTCTGCACAATATTTTAATTCTGAAGGCAGAAGCAGTACAACACACAGGGAAAGAACTGTAGGCGGCTCTCTGCTCATCTTGGCTGCCTCTGGCTGGGCATGGATCCTGGCCCCCATCTACGCAGAGACTTGGGACCTCACCAGCCATATTGGGCTACCAGGCAGTGTCAGCGTTCTGGGGCCACAAGATTCCACAGGCTAAGACAGGATTCCTGGAATGTCTTGGCCTAAGTGCTCCACGCCTTGGGAAGACATTCTTCACTGCCACTGTCAGAAAACACAGTCAGTCTGACTCCCCCCAGCCATGCGTGCCACACTCCCAAGCGTAAGTGTCAACCATGGAGTACTTGACCCCAAGTCACCTCCTGGCCTTGTTAGTGGGCCCCCAAAATCCCTTACTCTTGAGCCCCATCCTTTCCTCCAAGTACGAGATGGCCTCAAATCCTTACAGCCATGGTGATTTACTGTCCATGGCACTGAAGCTGCCTTTCTTGTAGTAGATTTGCTAGGGCAAGACCCATCTATGCCCAGAGACAGGGCCGTGCTTCTGAGCTTAGGTGACCTAACTTTAACATAAACTCAGCTCCTTTTAGAACTCCCTAGGACATCTTTGATCCTTTCATTCTGTCAGGGAATTTGGAAGAAGTTCCCCAAGGGACTGGGCCACATAATATTTCAGGGTCACCACTAAAGATGCTGGGGCTCACATGCAAACTCTAGTAATCTGCTCTGATATTCCAGAGTTTCCAGGTTGAGTGTGCAGTTTAGTATTCCAGCATGACCCTTGCTATATGGAGCTAAGGACAGAACCTTAGGGAAATACCAGCATGTAAAGGGTAGGCTGGGGGCAAGGAATCCACAGAGGGGACTAGCAAGAAACTCCAGACAGAACACATTGCTTGTCTGCTCATACCTGTCCCTCCACGCCAGGGTCAGAGAGAGCATCCTAGGAGATTAGGAAACTGGCTGGCAAGTTGTTGCAGTAATGGCCTCCAACTTATTCACTCCTCCCTTATTCACATCCTTGGGTAGTTCCCTGTCCTTCTGACTTGAAGTTTGTCCATGTGACTTGCTTTAGCCAAAGGGACAGTAAGGGAAAGATGCCCTGGCTAGCCTGGATGGTGAGAGGCATACAGTTCATTCTCTCCAGCTGGCAGTGTGTCAACCCCCAGACACATGAATAAGGCCATCCCAGATCATCCTAGATCATCCAGACAACCTGCCTCCTCACTGCAGTTGCACGAGAGAGCTCAGCCAAGAGCAGCCTAACAGCTCAGACCAGAAGAATCACAGAGTGGTTTGCTTTGCATGGATAGATAATTATTAATACACTGACCAGAGAAAATTCAAATTAGGGATCCCAAGTGTGATAGTTAATTTTATGTGTCTACTTGACTGGGCCATGGGGTGCCCAGATGTTTGGTCCAACATTATTTCCAGGTATGTGTATGAGGATGTTTCTGGAAGAGATTGACGTTTGAATTCGTAGACTGAGTAGGGCAGATTCCCCTCCCAAATGTGGGTGGCCTCACTTCAATCCATTGAAGGTCTGAGAAGAGCAAAAAGACTAAGGAAGAGAGAACTCCTTCTGCCCAGCTGCTTGAGCTGGACACTGGTCTCCTCCCCCGCTCGGACCAGAGCTGCATCACTAGCTCTTCCGGTTCTCAGGCCTTCAGAATCAGACTGGGACTGTACCATCAGCTTTCCAGGGTCTCCAGCTTGCTAACTGCAGATCGTGGGACTTTTCAGCCTCATAATGGCATGAACCAATTTCTTATGATAAATGTCTTCATATATATATGTAATTTCTTATAACAAAGTTAAGAAAAAAATATATATTATATACATGTATATGTGTATATATATTATATATATGTATATGTATATATATATATACACACACACATGCACACACACACACACACACACACACACACACATATATATCTATCTCCTATTGGTTCTGTTTCTCTGGAGAATCCTAATTGATACAGTTTCCCGATAATTGGCACTCTCTGCTCAGGGGCTGGTCCTCTGGTTCTCTGTAGCATGCCTAGCCCTTCCCCTTCTTCTGAGATGGCTAAGACTGTCTGCAGGTGGGGCTTGAGCCTTCCAGACTCCTCTGTGTCCTAATTACAACCAGTAGCGATTTCATACTGACTGATACCACCCACTATCCCCTCTGCAACTTCTCCTCTACTCTGGGAGCACACCTGTCACCCTGGAAATGCAGTCCCTGGGCTGTGGAGGGAAGACGGACCAAAGGAGGAAGGCTAGGTATGATTTCTGCTGCATAGGGCCATTCTTTTCCCACTTTTCACCCCCAACAGAACTGAATCAAAATAAATGAACAGTCTCGCCCATTCCTGAGTTTTAATGGAACGAATGATCTGATTGCAGAGTCCCAACTCTGTGACTGCTTCCATTCTGGCTAGCATTAGATTGCATTACTATTTTCATTTGTTTTCATTATTATTAGCTTTTAGCAATGAAATGGAGTTAAAATTATTACAGTTTGTAACATGCTTTTTGTACTAATAATTCAAGTACTTTTGAGTAGGAGCTGAGAGCATTAATTTGTCAATCACTCCTGCTTTGTATCTAGTCCTACTTTAAATAGACTAAACAAAAGAAATGAACACTATATATTTCCCCAAGGGATAGAACTTGTAAACATTCAGATATGTTAGGCTTTCATGAAATTATAAACCATAATTCCAAGGTATATTGCACAAATAATAGAGTATTCCAAAATCAGTGCAGCTGACACACAAAAGCTTCGACTCTGGTTCAGATGATAACATGGGGCAGTCATCTGTGCTCAGAGTCTACTCACCTAGCCAGGAGCCGAGGTGAAGGTGAACACATGCAAACATTTTTGGAGGTTGAGCAGAAAGAAGGTCCCCAAGAAACTCTGAGTCAGAGACCTATGCATTAAAGAAAATGAGAGCCCTTTCCAGCTTCTAACCCCAGTCATTCGAAAGCAGCACTGCTAAAACAACAACAATATGGGGATAGCCTAAACTACCACTAAGAAAGCCACATTAATCCTCCCAGGAATGTCTGCAACAAAGAGAAAAGGAAGCAAGATACGGAGCTGGAAATAAACACGGTGTTGTAACTGCATGTAAATGCGGTACAACCTCTCTATTAAACATGATAAAAAAGACCAGCTTGTGTCAGTGGAATGCCTAGAGTACAGGATGCTTTTTCAATAAAGAAATGCTAACTTACTACTTTAAAACACATAGAGCACTTAATCAGATGAGGACAATATTAGTCCTCCAGGAACTACTTTTAATGAATGACTAGGAATGATTTGTAATTATCAAATCAATTGTCTCGGGTAATGAGGTCTTTGGGTAGTCTAGAAAACAGTTTATTCTCTTAACTAGGTTAACCACACTTGCACTCTCTCTCTCTGAAAACCTTGTGTATCTTTGTTTCTCAAACCTATTTTTTTCCCCCTAAAGCAAAGGAATTCTAGACGTCAGCACCATTGTCTGTCGATGGTTACAGGTTCTGAATTGTAAAGGCCCCCACAGAATACGGGCCGTGAGTAGGGTTCTTCCAGTCCCAGTGTCATCTGGGAAGAAAAATACCCAAGTGGAACAGTGCAAAGGTTCATTTCTGTAGGTTCGACTCCTACTTCAAATTGTTCTTATGCCAATTTTTTAATCCCGCCTTGAGAAAATCCAGAATGTTAAACTTGGTCCCTAAAATCAAACGCCTCCAAGAAAACACAGGAATTGGTATGTTACCGGGTTTCACTCCCACTGCTTAAGACTGTGATTTTTGATAGTCTCATATTTCTGACTAGAATATATTTTGTCATTAGTAAGAGGCTGAGCTGCACCTGTTCACCAAACCAGGGAGGTTTTTCAAGTTTGGATTTTCCTTGGCAGAAGAGACCTTGGAACTTGACCAATTGGCTAATCCCGTTGACTCTCTGAGTCCCCTCCACACGCCCCGGTCCCCACCCCCACCTCTGAGGCTGCTCAAAAAATAGCTTTTGACTGTGGCCTTTAACAATATGATAATTTATTTAAAACAGATACAG
Organism: Propithecus coquereli; assembly: GCF_000956105.1. Lineage (NCBI taxonomy): Eukaryota > Metazoa > Chordata > Mammalia > Primates > Indriidae > Propithecus > Propithecus coquereli. The sequence continues at coordinate 4,262,842 of NW_012148052.1, read as the reverse complement.
TCCTGAAAGTGACCCACTTAAAATTATTAAAGAGATACTGTGTTTATTTTTGCTGTCCATAAAACAGAAAATGGTTTATGAATATGCAAACCGATCTGATGTAATTAGCATGATTGGCTCCTACTGCACTCCGTTTTATGTGGTTAGAAGAGTAGATGCAGAAACTAATGAGGTCATGTTAATGTGCCTGTGAAGAGAGCTTCAGCTGTCAGAACAACGCAGGCGAATGTCTGGGAGAATCTTTTCTTTTCCACAAAATCACTGAAATTTGGGCACACGCAGGGTGAGCTCCCGCCTGTGTGCTGGGGAACTACCAGGTCCGGGAACCACTTTGCCTCCTGCATGCGAAGAGTGGAGATGAGAAATAAAAATCTGTGTCCATTCTGAGCAATGATTCATGTGGTATTTAATTATCTAGAAAGTCTTCAACAAGTGCTAATAACTGAAACTCCTCGGGCAGTCAGCACATGCCACGCGGTCCCATTAGACATGCGAACGCCCTATCCCCTGGCCCTCCTTAATTAAAATAAGAGGCAAAAATGTTAATTGTGCGCCGACTACATCTGGGGATTGTTCTACCCTGATCATTGGCCCCTGCTAACCCCAGAAAACAGGTTGCTCACCCAAGCACGGACACTGGCACACAGGGCTCCTCCTACCTGAGCGCTGCCACCCACCTGGTAAGGGCTGGCCCCTGCTGGGGGAGGGGAATGGGAAGGGAGGCCGGCAGCGAATGGGCAGGGGTGCTTCTTAATCAGAATGCCAGGAGGCATGTCGCAGAAAGCTTCTTAGATATTGAACAGGACACACAGACTGCCACTGAGCTTTTCCTTCTACATCTCTCCTAAAGCATAAACATACAAACTGGAAAATCTTATTTTCAATTTCTGCCAGCTCCTCTATTGCTCTAAAAATACACTTCGCCTCTTTGTACCCCCTTCCTCCAACACACACACACACACACACACACACACACACACACACACACACATACACATTTTGCAACACAAACAAAGAACATCTTGAGAGCTCAAACTTTAAAAGGGAGGGGACCAGTCAAAAGTGAAAAATGAGGCTTTGGTGCTAATCAAAGACTCAACCGAGTTCAACGTAAAGGGACCTTGCAGTACAGACATTGAATTTGTTAATTCTAAAGACTCTTAAACTGAAAGAAAAGGAAATTGGTGTTCTTCAGCCTGCACCTGGCAGCAACCTTGACTCCTGCCTCTGGAGACGCAGCTGGTCCATTTTTGATGGCCTCTCCAGTTATAGGATCTCAAAGAGAAATATTTATTGAGTGCCTACTATGTGCCTGGCACTTTTCTGTGTCCTGAGTAATAGGAATTTTTATCCCCATTATACAGAAGTGAAAACTGATCCTTAGAGAGGGTAAACGACTTGTCCATAACCAAAGAGCTATCAAATTACAGAGGCAGGCTCTAAATCCAGATCTTATTTAAAGGTTCGTGTTCTTCTATTATATTATCTTAGGATGTGGGACAAAAGGAGAGACACAGGTGTGGGTCCCACCCTGTAATGCCATAAGTTTGGCTTGTTTAAGGAAAAGAACATTTAGCCAAAAATATCTTTACAACCTTAAAAACTGGTTGGAACTTGAAGTGGAAAATGACAGTATATCTTGCCCAAGTCACCCCAGGGAAGGAGAGTAACAGGAAAATTAGAAACTGGGTCTTCTTCGCCCTGGCCTCCCTGCACCCACAACCCTGCACCCTGCGTCCCGGCCACATGAAACTCACTTGCCACTTCCAAGCATGTCACAAACATGCACATCTCCATGCCTTTGCCCACGCTGTCCCCTCTGCCTGGGTCTCCCTCTCCTGGCACGTCCCTCTCCCCCTCTCCCCCGTCAATGTCCCCATCCTTCAAGGCCAACCCTGAACTCCCCTTCTTCCCCAGGAGTACCCTCCTGCGGAGGCCAGCACGTTGAACCAATCTCGTGTCCTGTCATCATCCCACAAGATGAAAGCTGCTCGTTTGCACGTCTGTCTTCTTGGCCAGCCTGTGTGCTCTTTGAGAGAAGGGACCTGAATGTGTGTGGAGAGAGCTCTTAGCCACTGCCAGGTACACAGAAGGTGTTCCTTAAATGTTTGTTGAATGTGTGAATACGTGAATGAATAAAAGAATATGTAAATTTTTAAAAAGCGTGTGAACCTTTTCTTAGGGATTTCCACGACTTTGGGGAGTACACTTATGAGATCATTTCTTTCTTTTGCTCACAGAGCCCTGTCCATGGACAGGGTGCAGTTCCCATCCGTGACAGCAGGGGCTTTGCACAGCTGTCAAAAGGTCCCATCCTAATCCAGAATCTCTGTCCAGTGTCTCAGTTTCATCCTGATTTCATGGCATAAACAGTTATTGCAGCTGTAATTTTACATCTGGTTGGGCGATTCTTTGATTAATAGCTATTAATAGTAGTTCCCTCCCCCACTGGGCTCCGGGATCCATGAGGGCAGATTTTGTTGGTCTTATTTTATCTTTAATCACTGTTGTATGTCCCACGCTTAGCCCAGGCCTGGCTTAGAGTAGGTGCTCCATTAGTATGTGCTGGATGAATGAACGTGTGACAAAGTGGTTTGACGTCAGCCAGGTCGCTCCTTCTGAGCCTCATTCTTTCCATCTCTGCAGAAGGGCTTCCTCCCAGTTCTGTCATTCTGTGATGCTGCGATAGCCCCACACTTAGAGTTACTTCTGGAAGTGAAAGCTTGAAGTCTCTAGAAGGCCCAGGTAAAAATGCAAATCTATTATCCAAGCAAGAGTATACTGATGCAAGAGCAAGTGATGGCACACAGATTGGCCAGCCACCGTTAAGCAGGGCCCCGGCAATAGGCAGGGAGGAGGGTGTGAGTCCGGTGGGGGGACCCATCCGAGGGACCAGGCCTGGCTGTCAGTGCCCAGAACCCCAAGGGAGCAGGACCATGGCCCAACAAGGAAAGAAGAGGAGTAAGGAGGCAAGGAGCAGTGTATTCACTTCCCAGGCCTGCTAGAGCCGGGTACCACAAACTGGGGGGCTTACACCAACAGAAATTTGTTGTCGCATAGTTCTGGAGGCTGGAAGTCTGAAATCAAGGTCTGGGAAGGACTGTGCTCCCTACCAAGACTTTGGAGGAGGGGCCTTCTTTGATTTTTCAAGCTTCTGGTAACTGCAGTCTTTTTTTGGCTTGTAGTAGCATCACTCTAATCTCCACCTCCATCTTCGCGTGGCCAGCTTCCCTCTGTACCATCCTAACAACCTCCCTCTGTGATCTATGGCCCTTCTCCTCTTTTTATAAGAACTCCAGTTATATTGGATGAGGGCCCACCCTACTCCAGTTTGACCTCATTTTAACTTGATTACATCTCTAAAGACCCTTTTTCCAAATAAGGTCACATTCACAGGCACTGGGGGTTAGGATTTAAATATCTCTTTTGGAGGGACACAGTTGAACCCATAACAGGTATTAAAAACAGACTCTTAGTTCAGCAAACCTTTGACCACTACTATGTGCCAGGCCCCGTGCAGGTCTCCATGGAGAAAAAATGAGTTAGACATAAACACAAAGCACAGAAAGGAGAATTCTTCCAAGGTTGCATTCAATGCTGTGAGGGTTTGAAGAAGGCAAGATCGTGTTCCATCAGAAGAACCTGGAAAAACTTCAAAGAGGTGGTTGGAATTAAGGTAAGTGTTGAAGGATGAATCAGAGTTCAACAGGTAAATACCAGGGAAGCAAAGGTTGTCCAGGAAAAGGCACAGCCTAAGAAAATCATGCAGTGCAGGATTCATGCTCCACCCTCTGACAGCTTAAGGTTTTCAGGCAGAGAATAAAGTGATTCAATTTGGGTTTTAGCAAAAATCTCAGCCAACTCAGTAGAGCATCCAAGGCCCTGCCTGATCCAGTCCTGCCTAGTCACTTGTCCTGCATGAAGTCTACTCTGTCTTAGATGTGTCCTAGAGCCACCAAACATACCAGGTCAGTACTCACTGGGCACATGCTTATCTTGCTGCTGAAAATTTCCTTCCCTACCTTATTTTTTAAAAAAATTACTGTGGGTATATAATAGTTGCATATCTTTATAGGGTACATGTGATGTTTTGATATAGGCATACAATGTGGATTAATCCAATCAGGGTAATTGGGGTATCCACTGCCTCAGGCATTTATCATTTATTTGTATTAGAAACATTCTAATTCCACTCTTGTAGTTATTTTAAAGTATATTCTAACTTATTGTAGATTATAGTCACTTTGTTGTGCTATGAAATATTGTTCATTCTATCTAACCGTCTAACTATATTTTTGCACCCATTAACCGTCTACACTTTATCCCCGGCTCTCCACTCCCCTTCCCAGCCTCTGGTAGCCATCATTCTACTCTCTGTCTCCATGAGATTAATTGTTTTTAATATTTAGCTACCACATATAAGTAAAAACATGCGAGATTTGTCTTTCTGTGCTTGGCTTACTTCACTTAATATAATTATCTCCAGTTTCATCCATGTTGTTGCAAATGGCAGGATTTCATTTTTTTTTGTGGCTACATAAAATTCCATTGTGTATACATACTACAATTTCTTTATCCATTCATCCATGGATGGACTCTCAGGTTGATTCCAAATATTGGCTGTTATGACTAGTGCTGAAATAAATATGGGAGTGCAGAAATCTTTTTGCTATACTAGATTCCCCTCCTTTGGACATACAAAGTCTGTCTGAAAAGTATCCAGCTATTGTTAATATAACAAAAACTGTTTACATGGCTGGATACTTTCTAGACAGACCTTATACACATAGCAGTGGGATTATTGGGTCATAAGGTAGTTATATTCTCAATTTTTTGAGGAACCTCCATACTGTTCTCCATTGTGGTTGTACTAATTTACATTCCCACCAACAGTGTACAAGGGTTCCCCTTTCTCCACATCCTTGCCGACACTCCTTATTGCCTGTCTTTTTGATAAAAGCCGTTTTAACTGGGGTAAGATGGTATCACATTATAGTTTTGATTTGCATTTCTTTGATGACTAATGATGTTGAGCATTTTTTCATCTACCTCTTGGCCAAATACTTGTATGTTTTCTTTTGAGAAATGTCTATTCAGATCCTTTGCCCATTTTTTAATCAGATTATTTGATTTTTTTCCTATTGAGTTGTTGGAGCTCCTTCTATATTCTAGTTATTAGTCCCTTGTCAGATGTGTGGTTTGCAAATATTTTCTCCCAATCTGTAGGTTGTCTCTTCCCTTTATTGATTGTTTCCTTTGCTGTATAGAAGCATTTTAGCTTGATGTGATCCATTTGTCCAATTTTGTTTTGGTTGCCTGTACTTGAGGGGTGTTAATCAAGAAATCATTGCCCAGACCAATGTCCTGATGCATTTCCCCAATATTTTCTTTTAGTATTTTTATAGTTTCAAGTCTTAGATTTAAGTCTTTAATCCATTTTGATTTGATTTTTCTATATGGTGAGAGACATGGGTTTAGTTTCATTCTTCTGCATATGGATGTTCAGTTTTCTAAGCACCATTTATTGAAGAGACTGTCCTTTCCCCACTGTATGTTCTTGGCAACTTTGTCAAAGATAAGTTCACTATAGATGTGTGGATTTATTTCTGGGTTCTCTATTCTGTTCCATTCATCTATGTATCTGTTTTTATGCCAGTACCATGCTGTTTGGGTTACTGCAGCCTTGTAGTATAATTTGAAGTCAGATAATGTGATTCCTCCAGTGATATTCTTTTTTTGCTCAGAATGGCTTTGGTTATTCTGGGTCTTTTGTGGTTCCATATAAATTTTAGGATTATTTTTTCTATTTCTGTGAAGAATGTCATTGGTATTTTGATGGGGATTACACTGAATCTGTAGATTGCTTTGGGTAGTATGAACATTTGAACAATATTGATTCTTCCAATCCACAAGCATAGAATACCTTTCCATTTTTTGTGTCTTTTTCAATTTCTTTCATCAATGTTTTATAGTTTTCATTATAGAGATCTTTTACTTCTTTGGTTAGTTTTATTCCTAGGTATTTTATTATATTTGTTAGCTATTGTAAATGGGATTACTTTCTTGATTTCTTTTTCAGACTGTTTACTGTTGGCATATAGAAATACTACTGATTTTTGTTTATTGTTTTTGTGTCCTGCAATTTTACTGAACTTGTTTATCAGTTCTAATAGTTTTATTTTGTGGAGTATTTAAGTTTCTCTAGATATAAGATCATATCATCTGCAAGCAAGGATAATTTGACTTCTTTCTTCCCAATATGGATGCCCTTTATTTCTTTCTCTTGTCTGATTGCTCTAGCTAGAACTTCTAGTACTATGTTGAATGATGGTGGTGAAAGTGGGCATCCTTATCTTGTTCCAGATCTTAGAGGAAAGACTTAATTTTTCCCCATTCAGTATAATACTCGCTGTGGGTCTGTCATATATGGCTTTTATCATGTTGAGGTAAGTTCCTTCTATACTCAGTTTTTTCAGAGTTTTTATCATGAAGGGATGTTGAATTTTACTGAAAGCTTTTTCAGCATTAATTGAAATGATCAAATGTTTTTTGTCCTTTGTTCTGTGATATGATGTATCACATTGATTGATTTGAATGTGTTGAACCATCCTTGCATCCGTGGAATGAATCCCATTTGATCATGATTAATAATCTTTTAATGTGTTGTTCAATTCAATTTCCTAGTACTTTGTTGAAGATTTTTGCATCTATTTTCATCAGAGATATCAACCTACAGTTTTCCTTTTTGTTGTGTCTTTGTCTTGTTTTGGTATCAGGGTGATATAGGACTTGTAGAACGAATTTGGGTATATCCCCTCCTCCTCTATTTTTTTGAAATAGTTTAAGTAGGATTGGTGTTAGTTCTTCTTTGAATGCTTGGTAGAATTCAGCATTGAAGACTTTGGGTCTTGGGCTTTTCTTTGATGGGAGACTTTTTATTACTGCTTCTATCTTGTTACTTGTTATCGGTTTATTAAGGTTTTGGATTTCTTCCTGGTTCAATCTTGGCAGGTTGTATGTGTCTTAGGAATTTATCCATTTCTTCTAGGTTTTCCAATTTATTGGCATATGGTTGCTCATAGTAGTCTCTAAATGATCCTTTGGATTTCTGCAATATTAGTTGTAATGTTTCCTTTTCATCTCTGATTTTATTTATTTGGGTCTTCTCTCTTTTTTTCTTATCCTGGCTAAACGTATGTCAGTTTTGTTTATCTTTTCAAAAAACCAACTTTTCATTTTGTTGATCTTTTGTATTATCTTTTTGGTTTCAAATTCATTTATTCTTGCTCTGATCTTTATTATTTTTTTCTCCTACTAATTTTGGGTTTGGTTTGCTCTTGGTTTTCTAGTTCTTTGACATATGTCATTAGGTTGTTTATTTGATGCTTTTCTGCCTTTTTGATGTAGGCATTTATTGCTTTAAACTTTCCTCTTATTACTGCTGTTGCTGTATCCCATAGGTTTTTATATGTTGTGTTTTCATGTTCATTTGTTTCAAGAAATTTTTTCATTTCCTTCTTAATCTCTTCATTGACTCACTGGTCATTCAAGAGCATATTGTTTAATTTCCATGTGTTTGTATATTTTCCAATGTTCCTCTTGTTATTTGATTTCTAGTTTTATTCCATTGTGGCCACAGAAAATATTTGGTATGATTTCAATTTTTTTTTGAATTTTTTGAGACTTGTTTTGTGGCCTAACATATGGTCTATCCTTGGGAATGATCCATAAGCTGAGGAGAGGAATGTGAATTCTGTAGCTGTTGGATGAAACATTCTGTAAATATCTGTTAGGTCCATTTGGTCTATAGTGAAGATTAAGTCCAGTGTTTTATTGTTGATTTTCTGTCTGGATGATCTGTCCAGTGCTGAAAGTGGAGTGCTGAGGTCTCCAGTGATTATTGTATTGGGGTCTGTCTCTCTCTTTAGCTCTAATAATATTTGCTTTACGTATCTGGGTGCTCCAATGTTGGGGGCATAGATATTTAGAATTGTTATATCCTCTTGCTGAATTGACCCCTTTATCATTATATAATGACCTTCTCTATCTCTTTTTACAGTTTTTGTCTTGAAATCTATTTTATCTGATAGAAGTATAGCTGCTCTTTTTTGGTTTCCATTTGCATGGAATTATCTTTTCCATTCCTTTATTTTCAGTCTATGTGTGTCTTTACAGATGAAGTGTGTTTCTTACAGACAACATATGGTAGGCTCTTGTTTTTTTTTATCCATTCAGCTACTCTATGTCTTTTGGTTGAAGAGTTTAGTCCATTCACATTCAACGTTATTATTGATAGGTAAGGACTTACTGTTGCCATGCTATTATTTGATTTCTGGTTGTTTTATGGTCCTTTCTTTCTTCCTTCCTTCCTTCCTTCCTTCCTTCCTTCCTTCCTTCCTTCCTGTCTTCCTTTGTTAAAAGTGATTTTCTCTGGTATTGTGTTTTAATTTCTTTCTTCTTATTTTTTGTATATCTGTTGTAGGTTTTTTGATTTGAGGTTACTATAAGGCTTACAGAAAAACATTTTATAACCAATTATTTTAAACACGTGATAACTCTGATTACAAACAAATAAACAAGCAAAGAGAAATCTAACAGAAATTCTACCCTTTAACTCCATCCCCACCCTGCTTTTTAACTTTTTGTTGTTCCCAACCATATCTTTTTATACTATCTATCAAAAAGTAGTTGTATTTATTTTTGATAGGTTTGTCTTTTAGGCTTCCTACTTGAGATGTAAGTCATTTATATACTGCAATTACAGCAATAGAGTATTTTGCACTTGTGTACTCACTGTTACCTTCAGATGTGTACCTTCAGATGATTTCTTATTGTTCATTAATGTCCTTTTCTTTTAGACTGAAGAATTCCTTTTAGCATTTCATGTAGGACAGGTCTGGTATTGATGAAATCTCTCAGCTTTTGTTTGTCTAGAAAAGTCTTTATTTCTCTTTCATGTTTGAAGGATATTTTTGCAGGATATAATATTCTAGGTTAAAGTTTTTTCCTTCAACACTTGAAATATGTCCTGCCACTCTCTCCTGGCTTATCAGGTTTCCAATGAGAAGTCTGCTGCCAGACATGTTGAAGCTCCTTTATGTTACTTTTTTCTTTTTTCTTGCTTCCCTTAGAAGCTTTTCTTTATCCATGACCTTTAGGAGCTTGATTATTAAATGCCTTAAGGTAGCCTTATTTGGGTTAAATTTGCTTGGTGTTCTATGACCTTCTTATTAATTAATTAATTAATTAATTGCAAGCTTGAGATAAAGTTTATTGAGGAAGGACAAGATAGGCTTACAGAGCAAGAGCAAGATATAGGTTCACAACAAGAGCAAGAAACATTCCTCACAGATGACAAATGGGCTTTCCTGTCATAACAAAAGGGCCCTATGACCTTCTCGTATCTGAATATTCATATCTCTCTCTAGGTTTGGTAAGTTCTCTGTTATTATTTTTTTGAATAAACTTTCTACCCCAATCTCTTCCTCTGCCTCCTCTTTAAGGAGGAGGATTTCCCCCTTTGAGACTATTTTCTAGATTGTGTAGATGTTCTTCATTATTTTTTGTTCTTCTTTTTTCTCTTTGGACTGTGTATTTTCACATAGCCTGTCTTTAAGCTCACTAATTCTTTCTTCTGCTTTGCCAATTCTGCTGTTGAGAGTCTCTGATGCATTTCTCAGTTTGTCCATTGAATTCTTAAACTCTAGAATTTCTGCTTGATGATGATGATGATGATTATTTCAATCCCTTTCTTAGATTTCTCTGATAGGCTTCTGAATTCCTTCTCTGAGTTTTCTTGAAATTCATTGATCTTCCTCAGGACAGTTATTTTGAATTCTTTGTCTGAAAGGTCACATGTCTTCATTGCTCCAGGATTGGTCACTGGTACCTTATTTAGTTTGTTTGGTGAGATCATGTCTTCCTGGGTGATCTTGATGCTTTTGGATGTTCATTGATGTCTGGGCATTGAAGAGTTAGGTATTTATTTTAATTTTCACAGTCTGGGTCTCATTTGAACCCATTTTTCTTGAGAAGGCTCTCCAGGTATTCAAAAGTAATTGACTATTGTGATCCAAGTCTTTGGTCACTGCAGCCATATCAGTATTGGGGGTGCTTCAAGCCCAGTGATGCTGTGACTCTTGCAGACTCCTGGTGATATCACTTTGGTGGACTTGGATAAGATACAAGAGAACTCTCTGGATTGCCAGGCAAAATCTCTCACTCTCTGCCCTCACACTCTGTGCTGGGCTGCTGGAGTTGGGGGAGAAGCGACGTGCACACTCCCTCATGGCCACCAGCACCAGGTCACACCTGAAGCCAGCCCAGTGTCTCACCCAAAGCCTGTGGTGACTTTTGCCTGTCTACCTCTGAGGTTTACTCAAAATCCAAGGGCTCTTTAGTCAGCAGGTGGTGAATCTTGCCAGGGCTGGGTCCTTCCCTTCTGGGCAGCATGTTTCCTTCTGGCCGAGGGTGGGTCTGGAAATGCCTCCAGGAACTAAGGCCTGGACTCAGGGGCTTCAGGAGTCTGTCTGCCTGATATTTTATTTTACTGTGGCTGAGCTGGTACCCAAGTTGCAAAACGAAGTCCTCTGAACTTTTCCCTTTCCTTTCCCCAAGTGGAAGAAGACTGGTCTAAGTGCTCCCTCCACGGCACTGGCAGGATTCTGCCCTGTGTTATGTTCCTCTGCACCAGGGCGGCCCTGAGTTTTAATGCAAAGTCCCCCCACTCTCCCTGCCCCTGGCTTATAGATTCTTCCTCCACTTGGGGAGCTGGCACAGCACTGCTGGGGGGATAGGAGAGGGATGGCATAGACAGGGCAAGACTGTCTTTTCTGCCCTCTTTGGTGCCTCTTTCCTTGATATAATGTTAAAACCAGGTAGGAAGATCGCTTGCCTGAATTTTTGGTTCTTCTGAAGGTGCTTGCTGAATTGGTGGTTGCTGGAGGTTTCTATTTGGCCACCTTGCTCCTCCCCCTCTACCACCTTATCGTCAGGCAAAAGCCTACTTGCCTTTTGTAACTTGGCTCCGATGTCACCAGTTTGGTTTGTTGTGACTTGCAAAGCAACATCGGCTCACTTTCATTATTTCATTATCATGTTGTCATCATCTGTCACAGTGTGTCTCTCCGGCCAGACCAGGGGTTTCTAAGGCTTAGGTGCTGGGTCTGGTTCATTTCTATGTCACCAGTAAACAACACAGTGTCTGACATGCATGTGACATTTAATAAATACCACTGACCACAGTGCTAAGGAAGGCTCGGAGGAGGTGACCCATCTAGGTGACTCTCACAACAGTACTGGCAAGAGATGATAAGGCTCGAAGTACTTAAGGCAGAGTCAAGGGGATAAAGAAGGAAGGCAGATACTCCCAAAGCCTAGAAAGGCAGACTTCATAATTTCACCCACCACACCCTGAAAATCCCTTTCTAAAGCCCCAAGCACCTGGCCTGCCTGGAGCTTGTCTGCACCAGTTCTGGGCAGGAAGCACAAATGCTTCGGCCCTTAGCCTGAGGCTCAGTGGGGAAGTGTTGGGGCCTGGCACAGCCCTCTTCAAGGTCCAGGTAGCTCTGGGCTGCTAGCCCAAGGCCTCCCTTAAAGTCTCATCTTAGAGCCCAAGAAGGGCCCTGCTATGGCCCTTTGGTGGGATAAGAGCGACCTCCAGTGCCCAAGAACTTGCCCAGGCAGGCTCCCCCTCTGCAGGTTCTATTTAAAGGGGCAGTCAGAGGCTGTGCTGTCTCTTGATAATTAGCCCCGGGTAGACCAGGAAAATCCCAGTGAGAGCCTGGAGAGCAGGTCTTTCCTGATTCAGGGAGAGAGACCCCAGCTGAACTGGACTCACAAAGGAGCTGGCGCCTCCTGCCTCCTCCCTCTCTCAGCATCTCTG
>NW_012148052.1:4231089-4250385 GCF_000956105.1 Propithecus coquereli | reverse complement strand
ACACACACATATACACAAACACACACAAATATATCTAGAGAGAGGGTCTCTCTCTCTGTTGCCCAGGCTGGAGTGCAGTGGCATGATCATACCTCACTGCAGCCCTGAACTCCTGGGCTTGAGCAATCCTCCTGCCTCAGCCTCTGGAGTAGTTGGGACTATAGGGGCCTGACACCATGCCCAGCCAATATTTCTATCTTTTGAGGAGACATGGTCTCACATTTGCTCAAGTTGGTCTAGAACTCCTGGCCTTAAACAATCCTCCCACCTTGGCCTCCCAAAGTACTGGGATTACAGGCGTGAGCCACTGCACCCAGCCCACTGTATATTCTCTCTCTGTGTCCCCCTCTCTCTGTCACTCCTTCCTTCCATCTCTCCCTTCCTTCCTCCCCAGGCTCAATAATCCTCACATTCTGTTGCATTTGCTTCACTTGTAGACTCTCCATTTTCTTTGTTTGCAAGGATATTTTGGTATTATGACTTGAAGGCAGGATTTCAGAGACAGCCAAAAAACTGCAATGGGCCTTCTGACTCTGACAACGCGGTCAAGTTTGCTCTTTGTTCTGAGTGCTGGAGAGCGAAAGAGGAAAGACAATTAGAAGACAAGATAAGGAATGGAGAGAAGCATGCTTTGATGTCACACACAAATCCCCAAAGCCAAGGGGGAGGCTCCCTTTTGCTGCACAGATGTGGCTATGAAACCACCCATGGACACAGACAGATCCTTCAGCAGACACTGGGTACTCGCTATGGCCGGCCACTCGCACACCTGTACGCCTGCAGTGTATAAAGCACTCTCACGTCTCTTAGTCCTTCCACTTCCCACAACTACCCATGAGGCACCTGTGATAATCCCAACCTCACTCACAGAGAGACTGGCGCCCAGAGAGGGTGCGAGGAAGGCCCAGGGGAGAACTCCGGTCTTCTGACTCCTGACCCAGAGCTCACAGAGGACCAGCCACAGAGCACTGATCCCGAAGTCACCAAGTGAAACAGTCCTCAGAGCCCAGCATGTCTGACTAGACTCTGCAATCCTCAACAAAGTCACTGCCCTTCAAGAAGGCCAGAAACGATCTAGAGAAGGGTAACAATGACTTTGTGTCAAGCAAAGAAGAGCAAGGGACAGCTTGAAATGACCCCTACCCAGCACGGTGAAAAAGTTCCGAGTGGAAAGACCCAAACCCCATGTCACTACGGGCACCGAGTAAATGGCCACACACGGCCTGTCTTAGGCACTTCAGTTTGGGGTTCCCTTTGAGGCTTGGAGAAGTTCACTTAGAAACAAGGTGGAATTTGCTACCTTATCCAGTGGGGGGTAGACTTTGGGGAGTCACATCTCTAAGTGGTCATACTAACAATATAGTCACAAAGAAGAAAGAAACTGAAGACGTCCATTAATACCATCTCCTTCAGTGCTATTTTTTTTTCCAAATGATTTAGATGAAGTTGTGGGTAGTAACTTATAAAATGATCTAGAACATTCTGAGAACCTCTTTAACCTTTGAGGCTGACAACTGGTCAGATAGGTATGCCCTTGAATATAACATTCCTCAATGTCCCAATCAATGACAGATTCTGAGCCTAATGATCCAGGAAAGCATCTCTGACATTCTTAACTCAGTCATTTCACAAATACTTTATTGAACACCTGTTATCTGCTAGGCCCTGGGCGGGCTGCCGGGAATACAATGGTGGACTAAAGTAGACACAGTTCCTGCCCTCAGCCTGCGGCAGAGTGAGAGATACAGAAAACACAAGTATAATACAATGTGATAAGCTTTGCCATAGGAAATAAAGGATACTATGCTCACGTGGTCCAGGAAGATTCTTTGGAGTCGTTGACTTCTAAACTGAGACCGGGAGGATGAACAGAAGTTAACCAGGTTAAATAGCCAAAGAATAAAGACAGGTGACAGTGGAGGGGTTTGGGGGGAGGTTGAGTTCCAAGCAGAGGAAATAGCAAAGGACTGCAGTCCAGTGAGAACACAAAACACATACGAGATTGAAAGCAGCTTAGAACAGCTGCAAAGTTGACCAAAAGAGGTAGAGAGATGAGTTTTAAGAGAGATGACTTTTGAGGAGCAGGCAGAAGCCAGACCATGAAAAGCCTGATATATAATATTCAGAAAGGTGAACTTTAGCATAAAGGCAGAACCCTAACCAAACCAGAAAACACCTTTTGGAGGAGGGTACAGCTCAGGCTGCAATCTGTCCTCAAAGGCCCCCTGGATGTCCTACAAAAAGAAAATGTGCAATGCGAATGAACTGCCTAAGCTGAATGGCCTCAAATGTAAAAATACTCTTTTGAGGATCAGTGCACAGGGCAGGCACAGATGTATGTCCCTGTTGCATTTCTAAGAACAAAGTTGTAAAGTGCTTGAGGGTGCAGCCGTGGCATCAAAGACACAGGGTTCAAACGCTGGCTCTGCAAAGTAGTGGCTTCCTGACGTTGGGAGTATTCTGAAAAGTCCCTCGGACACTGTCTCCTCATCTGTGAAGTCAGGATAACCATAGCCACACACTCCAGGACTTCTGCAAGGTTAAATGAAATAATAAATATAAAATCCCTAACACGGTGCCTGGCACATATGTGCTCTGTACATGGTATTATTGTTTTTTAACTGTATATTTCCCTGGATTGTGGGGGCTAAATCTGGTCATGGGCCAATGAGATTTGATAAAGCAGCAAAGAGTCCAATCCTGCCTCATAGGCAGGTGTTTATTTCTTGTTTGTATGTCAGAGTGACCTGACATTGACATTCTTTGTACTCAATGCCTGGTCTCTGAGTTCCTGGGAAGGACAGGCTTCCTGGGAAGGTCACTTGGGACCTGGATGCAGCGTGCACAGTGATCTGATGAGCATGGATGTGAACTAGGGGCCTCCGGCAAAGGCTCCAGTTGCAGAGGCAGAGATGCCACCATAAACTCAAAATGTGAGCCATGAACCTCCCTGGGAGCTTGTGGGACAGGGTAGGGCTTGGCCCATGTATTAGTGTCCTAGGTGGTTGTAACAAATTACTGCAAATTTGGTGGCTTAAAACAACAGTTATCCTTTCACAGTTCTGGAGGCCAGAAGTCTGAAATCAAGCCATCAACAGGGCCGTGGTCCCTCTGAAAGCTCTAAAAGAGGATCCTTCCTTGCCTCTTGCAGACTCTCGTGGCTCCAGGCATGCCTTGGCTTGCGGCTGCATCACTCCAATCTCTACCTCCTTCCCATGGTCTCCTCTTCTTTTCCTGAGCGTCTCTCCTTCCTGTGGCACCTGAGCAAATTTGTCATTGGATTTAGGGCCTACCCAGATAATACACGATGATCCTTAACTTAATTACATCTGCTAAGACCCTTTTCCAAAGAAGGTCACATTCACAGGTTCTGGAGATTAGGATGTGGATATACTTGGGGACGGGGTGCATCATTCAACTCATGACAGTGAGAGTGCAGGATGGGTCCCGACTCCCTGAGATTTCTGTTCACCAATGGCTCTTTACGCCCAAATGAATACAGGGGTGCGGGCAGAGACACAGGCAGAGAGCCTTGATACTTCATCGCTCTGCTCCCAGAGCTTCTCTTTGTCCAACCCCATCGTGTCCATCCTTTGTCCCTCCTCTTTCAAGAAGGGTCCAATTATGGGATGTGGAGATGTCCATTTCTCCAGGGTCCCTGGCTGTTCCATCTGAAGTTGCACAAGCTACCTGGCTCTGGACACATGTGCAACCTTCCAAGAAGCCATAGGAAGGAAGGTAGCTTTATTTTCCCAGAGCCTTTCTCACCCAGAAGGGCTCATTATTTGTAGGGACGAGAAAGATACATAATGAAGGAAATATTAATTCAAGAAAAAGGTTTATTCTTTCTTTTTTATGTACAAATTATGCAACATAATTGTTTTACAATGATTAATATTATTTCAGGGGCAGAACAAACACCATTTACAATGCAAATCTCCTGAAGAAAGGTATCTGTAATCAGGAGGGGTGTGGTGGCTGCCCAGATGGAGCGAGGGCAGGATGGAGCAAGTGACAAAGAGTCACACTGCTCATCTTTGAACCCAGCATCAGAAAGCCCGCCTGGGCATGGTGGCCTGCCCCTTGTCCCACGCAGCAAAGGCTTGGGAGAACTTTCTGGATCTGCTGGAGCATGCCCTCTGAGCTCTAAGCCAACATCTCCACTTCGACCCTCCCTTCCTGAGGCTTCCCTTTGAAAAGTCACATGCTTTCACTCCTAACCAAGAGAAAGGCACATGACTAGGTGGTGGGAAGATGGGAAATTGGAAAATAACAACATGGGAAAATGTGTCAAAAGTATCCATCTGTTCTAATTCATCCCGTCATTAATAACATCTCCTCCCCCCATCCAGAAAGAAAAAACAGGAGGCCTCCTGCTGGGCTGCATCCCCCAACTCCTGGTGCCATCTCAGTGGCTCTGCGATCTACCGCTTTGAAGGCGTTTAATTCCTTAAACGTGTGATCAGCACACACTTTGCACCACACACCCAGTTATAGTCCCTCCTAGCACTCACCGCTACAATGCCCCCCTCCAAGTTGCCAAAGTGTCCTCTGAGCTGGCTGCTCTCTCTAACGCAGCTTCCCTGCGCCAAGGGGCTCCTAACGTAGAATGAAAAATCACCTAGCTCTGCCTACGCTCCAACAATACAGAACACATCCTGGGGAAATATCCTCGGTCACTCTGGGATATAATTTCTCCTTACTGCCCTAGTCCCATTGTTTCCAATGTCCTGTGTTATAGATGTATAAATTCAATAAGTGTGAAATTTTCTAGAGAGAGAGAAAAAAACATTATAGTATGGCATATATGTGGGTGAATAGTTAATTTGCTAGAGCAACAATATCACTGCAATGTTACAACTGGTTTCCTTAGTAACATGTTAAAGTATATAGGAAAACATTTTAGGGTAATAAAATGTTCCCATTTGAATTTTGAATAAACTTTCACATGAGGTAAGGAAGTGGTATTCTAAAAATAACAGATTAAGCAATCAATTAACTTATTCAGTCATTCTATGGAACTTTATGAAAATATTGTACTGACAGGAAATAAGTCAGGCTACCAGAATTGTGTCTAACTATGCTGGTCAGTGAAATTGTGAAGAATCACTTGGAAATTTTTTCCTGTTTATCACTCAGCTATGCATGGAAACAGCTCACCTGGGCATTCTGAAAGGAAGAGAGTTTATTCTTAAGGGCCCAATAATCAGAAAGAAATTTCTTTCCCGGTGTTGGAACCCAGCAGCCTAGACTCCCAAATCATGATTTTCTAGGGCAATGGTTTTCAAACCTTACATTGCTTCAGAATCCCTTGTCGGGCTTGTTAAAGCACACACTGCCAGCCCCACCCTCCAGAGTTTCTGAGTCAGTAGGAGCAAAGTGGAACCTGAGAATCTGCATCTCTAACAAGTCGCCAGAGGGAACATCTGGTTCAGGGACTATGCTTCGAAAGCCAAGTTCTACCAGAAGCCTAAAAATGATCCCTCTGGCCCCACACACCTGAGCAATGAAGAAGTGGTTTTTATACCGCCTTAACACAATCAGGATCTTAAAGCAATTGCACAGACATCCTCTTTCCTCATTCATCATTTATGAAAATATTAAGATGGGTCCATTCTCCTGGATGGGGAAACATAGGCAGGCACAAAAGCTTCGTGCTTTTTGCAGAGGATAAATAGGAAGTTGAGCCCTCGCCAAAATCACACAGTGTGCAGCAGAGACCCTATTTTTAATCACCTCTGTCCCCAGCACTGAGCAAGCAGCTGGGCACCAAGAAGGAGCTCCACGAAGATTGGCAGTTGTGTTCCCACTCTTGACTTAAGGTTACGGTCAGTGAGAACCCTGGTTTTGTTACAGGTTTCACTAAATGTATTCACAAAGTCAATGGTGACAGGAAAATGCTTAAATCGCAGTCCTTGCCCTTTAGCTCCTGATATGATAATCCAGGTCTCCAGGTAGACAGGCAGCATAGAAGGCGGAGCGTGCCCTGGGCTGGAGTCAGGACATCTTGCTTCCAGTCCTGAATTTGCCGTGACTCGTCATTGACCTTGGGCTCTCCTCCCTCTCCGAGGGGGTCAGACGGGCATTCTCTGAGACCCCCCTCCAGCGCTTGTATTACAGGAGTCAACCTTGATCCTGCACTTGTTCTTTTTTGTTTGGTTTTGTTTTATTCTTTTTCTGTACCAAATCAATTTCAGTTTGAGGTAAAGGAAATTCCCAAATTACTGTTTTCTATCTTGC
This sequence comes from Propithecus coquereli, assembly GCF_000956105.1. Classification (NCBI taxonomy): domain Eukaryota; kingdom Metazoa; phylum Chordata; class Mammalia; order Primates; family Indriidae; genus Propithecus; species Propithecus coquereli. The sequence goes on along the minus strand of NW_012148052.1, from coordinate 4,244,145 downwards.
GGAGGATCGCTTCCCACAGTTAATTTCTCAACTTCAGTTTCCTTCCTCCAGAAGCTTGCTGTGTCCACATTTCAATTAATTGCCTACTGGCACACGCCCGACTCCAAATATTTGTGCAGTTCCCGAGAAAGCCTCATTCGGCTAAGTACCTGATCGCGTCAACCTGCTCTCCGGTTCCAACATCTCAGATTATCCAAGCGAGCAACATGCAAATGCCAAAGTCACCCAGAGAGAATTCATCAGGGGAGGCAGTCACTAGAGGCAGGGAGAGAGGATCGCATGAAAGATATTATCGCTTGCTGGAGACCAGGGAAATTGGGGTGGGGGAAGGGAAGAAAGAAAGCATCTGAAGACTGCAAACGCTCACACCTTACAGCACGGGATGCTGTTTCTTCAGAGAAAGGCCGAGGGGATCCGCTAAGTTACAAACATGCCAGGGAGGCACTGGCAGGGAGGGCAGGGCTCGTCTTAGGAGCAGGCAGAAAAGGGAGTATTATTAGAGCGGCTACCCCAGGTCTCGGTGCCAGTAAATTCAGCCCTCCTGCTTGCCGACAGCCTCCTATTGTTACAATCACTCTTCAGTGTGTTTGATAACATTGCAGAATGATTGGGATAAACTGCTCAGTAACAAAAAAGGTGTGCAAAATTGTATGAACATAGGAGCTCAAATGCACGGGGAAAAAAGGAAAAATATGCGAACACTGACTTGCCTCTGGGTGGTAAGATCATCAAAAAGATTGGCCCTACTTTGTATTTTTCTTTACCTTCCAAGTTTTCGACAATTATTAAGCACTGTTCTATGCTCTTAAGGTTTTAAAAAAAAAAAAAATGTTTTTGAAGGTGCTTTATTTAACAAAAAATATTCTTTGAAGGGAAGTCACTGTCTTCAAAAAGCTCCTGGTAAAATGCAACTCTGTTACCTTGAAAGGAACTGTCTAGTAATAGTTGTGCATGATTTAGTTTGTTGTCCTGGTTTCTCTTCATCTTGGAGTGGCTAGACCAGGGGCCAGTGATCTTGTTTCACTCACCTTTGCACCCTGTGAGTTAGTACTATCCTAGGCACAGGATGGGTGTCCCATGTTGAATTGTCCCCCAGAGGAGACAACAGATCTCTCAGGAAATGGAACCCAGGGTAAGCTTTGAAAGAGCAAGGATGATCTGGAAAGGCTTGGGGTGGGGTAGAGCCCCAGGGATGCCGTGCTGTGGGAGTCCCAGCAGAGAAGAGCACAACGGGAGGCTCTTAAACGCTGGCCTCCAGGAGGGGTAGGGGTGGGGGTCAAAATGGGGTGGGGATGGGGGACCTCCAAGGCCACCGTTTTTACCCCACAAGCAGTCTGTCAGTGACAGGGACAGTCATGCCTAGCTCTAGAGCCTGTGGCCCTCAAGATTAAAGAGGCAACTTTTCTTCCGATCTTTTTTTTTCTTTGGATAGTTTTGTTTTGTTTGCAGGGGGCAGTATATTTGTGATCAGAATAGCCTCTTGAATTTCCTCACCACACAATTTCACTACTAGCCAGCCCTGTCTTACAGCAATGACAGCTCAATGGCATTGGGAATTCTTCTGTTGAGCTCTGGTTTCAAAGTTATTCCAGTCCCGGAGATACCAAAAGCAAAATGGAAGTTAAACCAAGGAGAATAGGAAGAGCTTCTTCAGAGTCGGCTGGGTCTGCCCCACCTGTATCCAGCATGAAAGAGCTCTCCGGGGAAAGTTCAGTGGCTTTAAAGGATTCCACAACAAGACTCGGGCAGATGAGGAGGAAACAAAGCAAGGCCAGGAAACTGAAGGCGCAGAATGGTGGAAGGACTTTGACAAAACCTGGTGACATAATGCAGTCTGCCTAATTGCCACCATATACGGGCCCAAGGGAAACGGCTTATGTGAAGTAAATGGAAAAAAATACTTCCTTGAATTTCTCATTTGGAGCAAGCTGCTTACACATATAATTATATCTACTCATTTAATAAATATTTATCGAGTGCCTACCATGTGTTAGGAGCTGGGAATTGGTAATGAATAAAGCAATACTCCCTGCTCTTGAGGAATCTGTGAGCTGGAAGGAACATCATTTACTATCTAATTCAATGATTGCATTTTATGGATCAAGAGATCACAGCCCACAAAAAGGCAGCAATGTGACCAAGAGCGCTCAGGTAGTGCACCTCCACCGTTTTTCACACCAGGAAGTGTTGCATCTCGTGACTTCCCAGGGTTTTCAATGTTCTTGCCCTACTCCATTGACGGAAATTCTACTTACCCTTGTGAAAATGTCACCTCGTCTCTGTGAAGCTTTGTCTCTGCCCTCCCTTGGGTTCCCATAGCCCTCCATACCACTATTATAGCATTTGTCACAGTCTGTCTGAACTTTAGTGAGTATACATCTGTCCCCTCTGCTCGATTCTGAGTCCCCTGAGGGCAGAGATGACCTGTCGTTCATCACTATTTCTCAGCGCCTTGCACAGCTCGGGGGGAATAACTTTTATGAAGGAGCTATCAAAACCTGGACGCCATGCTAAATGCTTCATACACGGTCACGTTTAATCTCCACCACTCTCTAAGGTGGGTCCTACTTTGCTTGCTTTAAAGATGAAGAAATAGAGACTTAGAAAGTTTAAATAACTTACCCAAAGTCACAAAGCCAAGTGGAGAAGTGAAGGTTCAGGCAGTTCTATCTGGCTCCAAAGTCCGTGCTTTTCCTGCTGTAAACTGTAAGCTCCATAAACTCCCTCCACGAAGTCAATGACTATGTCTGTCTCGTCCATTGCTCTGTCTCTAGCACCTAACAGTGTCTAACGTGAAGGTATTGTATTGATCATGCAGATCAGCCCTGATTCTGTGTGGGAGACGAGAACCAGGAGGCAGGGACCATCGCAGGTCGTCTTGGAGCCGCCAACAGAGGGCAAGGCGCAGAGTCTCGCTCAGGGACCACTTCAACAGTCTCAGCAGTCCTGCCACCGCGGCAGCCTAAAGATGTTCAAGGGCAGTAAACTTCAAACGGGACAAACAAACAAACAAAGCAAGCCCTAATATGACAGCAACGTAATTTCCCCGAGATAAAGGCTAAAGCAGACTCATATAGGACAAGGAATAAAGCCACGTGGAGGCTGGGAAAATGGTGAGGTGAGCAAGACCTAGGGTTGGGGACGGCTGGGGGCTGCTGGGACTATTCCAGTAGCAGAATGTGCAGAACGTGAACCTCAGGAGGAGCCTGGCACGTGGCACAGGGCTGAGCGTGGCTGCTAAGAGAAGTTTTGCCGCTTTAGACCTTCATTTCAACTCCTAATTCCCGAGCCACATCTCACGGGGCGACTGGTTTTGTCACGAGGTGGCCACCAGTTCCCATCCCCACCTCCCTCCAGCCCCTGCTTCCTGGCTGTGCCTCAGCCTCCGACACCAAGTCCGGGTTTCTAGAAGCAAACCAGGGAGGGCTCAGTGCATCCACATTTTTGTCTCCTCCATCCAACTCCAGCCAAGAAATGATCGCCTGGAGAACATCTCTGAGAAATCAGTAAAAACACTGAGCTTTTCTCCACTGGGTCCCTTCTTCTTTTTTTTTTTTTTTTTTTAATTTTACTTTTCTTTAGTATTTACAACAAGGCAACAAGCCTACCTCTCCACGGACTTGCTTTCTTTTATTTCACGCTGAGAACTAGAAAACCCATGGAGTTCCCCTGAGCTTTGCCTTCTAAGAAGCTCGGAACCAAATGCAGCGTTCATGTCTCACCCTGGATTATAAGTTCCTTACAGGCCCAAAGAGGGATGTGTTCCTCTTTTTGCTCCTGCAGGGCCTAGCGCTGTGCTCAGCAAAGGGCCTCGACAAAGATTTGTGGAAGTTAAATATTCAAGCGCAGTGCCCACTCCCACCCCAAGATTTCCAACCCCCTCTTTTGATTTTTTTTTTAACTGTCTTATTATTTATGTGTTTTTATTGTGACCTACCTCCAATCCTTTATGTAGGAAGCCAGGGAATAAATGAATAAGTAAACAAATAAATGAATAACGGACTCCCTCCTGCCTCGGGGTACTTGTGCAGGGTTTTATCAGCTCTGCTTGCAGAAAATCCACCCTAACTGATACAGAGCTGGGAAACAACAGTTTGGGAGCTTGGCAGGTTCCTTTTTTTTTTTTTTTCTTTTAAACCTAGATAAGCTTGGGTGCCTCCAGTAAATTCCCCTTTGATTGGTATGTTTCATCAGTTGAACTCTAATTGGTGCAAACAGGTAATTTGGAGATTACAAGATTTATTCTTCTATAACAGTGATTACTGATTGCTAATGATAGTGCTGATTTTTAGGTGTTTAAAATCTTGACAGTTACAGTACGCATGTGATTTACTACAGCGTCTTAGAGACAGCCTTCTCCAGTTCCCCGAGGACAGAGGCTGTGTCCTCCACGCGCTCTGCCCAGGGCCCCATGGGTGAGTGCGTGTCTGAATAAATGCTTATTAATATTAATAATAATAATCACAAGACTACAAAGCATTCACCCAGGATACTGAGTCATGCAATCTTCTTGCAATTTCATGGATTTTAAAATGTATATCTTCTCTTACCAATGCCTAATTAAACAGGGTATTAGGATTATTAGCTCTAGAAATAATTGGCCTTAGAAGCGCATCATAAAAGGACGAAGTCATAAACTCTCCTCCCTGACATTTGGAGAGACTCTGGTTTGGAAGCATTCAAAGGAACTAGAACTACTAAGGAGCTGCCTTGCTGCCACCCCAGGGAAAGGAGCTAAACAAGGCTGCTCTGGCCCGGTGCCAGCTCGGGAGCCAGGCACTGCCTTTGGGCGCTTTCCCTCGTTATCCCGTGTTAACAGGCCAGGCGCTAACATGTCAAAACGCCAATGTGTGAAGCAAGTGGAAAGGGGCAGTGCCCAGACAGGAAAGATGCCTCCACCCAGAGAGCCAGGCACGCAGGGTGTGGGCATCCAGTCCTACCAGGGTGAAGCTTGGCACACAAGAACATTTGCCAATAAGGAGGGCATGAGTGATACATTCAGGCTTAACTCATTCAGAAATGGCCCCAATGACCACTGGGTCAGGCTTTGTACCCAAACAGAATACAACAGCAACCCTCCAACCTCAGTACTTACTTAAATTTCCTATTTGGTAAGACTTTAAGTGAACAATAACAGACTAGGTCACCTCCCATTTCCTGCCTCGAAGCCTTTGCACAGGCTGCTCACTATGTATGTGTCCTGCACCTGCAAGACCTCCCTATCAGGCAAGAGCCAGGTCAGTGCCACCTCCCTCCCTGGTTGTCCCTGTCACCTGCCTTCCATGAGAGGTCATGCTTTCCTCCTCCGAACTCCCATGAAATTCTGGCAACCCCCAAGTGGCAGGGACACGGCTTCTGAGCAGTGCCAGTTCTCTGGGCATGGGTGCCTTCACTCGGGTGTGAGCTTAAGTCCTAGAAAACCAAAGACCAAATTCCACATTCAACACACTTCCTGGTATGTAACCAGTGTTCAAGAAAGCTAGACTATTTTGACTCAATCAAAAGCTTTTCTCTAGGTTTGTAGAGTCATATGACTTATGAGTTGAGAATGGACCATTGAGGAATCTCTTTGACCCTTTTGCGCCAGGGATAAAGACACGAAGGTGCAGTGGGGTGGAGTGGCTTTGCCCAAGGACTGTCAGTGAGTGGCAGTGTCAGAAGCAAGACTTTTCAGCTACAAGGATCCAAACAAGAGTATCTCCAGCCACCCACAAGCAAGAAATATTCCTACTCCTTTTGCTCTTGGAAAAGAGCAGGTCTTAGATCAAACCCAACACTCACGACCACCCAGGTTTCCTGGCAATTTGGGATATGGACACAACCCCTGCCCTCTGCATCCCATATTCATCACCATAGGAAATTACCACACCCGCAGCACCGTGTAGCACCGCAGCACTTTGGAACACTCAAAGTGCTTTCAAACGTAGAATGTGATCCTTATAACAATTTTTAATGGTGTTATACCTTGCATTTTACCCAGGATGAAATTTTAGTGAAAGGACCTGCCCAAGGCCACACAGCTGGCAGGATGTAGCAGGGCTATGCCTTGAACTTAGGGCTTTTAATTTCAAGTCTGGTATCTGTGCTCTTTGTCTCAAAGCTGCCGCTCCCAGCTGTACTCCATGGAGACAAAGTTCCAGTACCTCCCTCTGGCCTGTCGCTTTGGGAGCCGTGGGCTTTTAAGCAGGTTTTATCCTCTACTCTCCTCCTGTAACCCTAAAACATGCCCATCAGGCTCTTGCTACCCTGCTTTTAAAAGCTTCCAAAAGGCTGGGTGTGTGAGGCTTTCTGGGGTGTCAGCTAGAAATAGAGGGCTAGCTCTGGTTTGGCCTGCGTGGCATCAGTCCCTTGCCCCTTTAGACTGAATTCTATTCTGCCACAATATATCTTTTCCCTGAAAAATTGGGAAAAGTTTGCTTTTCCTTGGGGAAGGGGTTCTCCTATCACTACTAAAGTGAAATTATAATACAACATAATTCATCTCCATTTGAGATAGAAGAGATAACGTGGGAATCATTGGCTCACTTCCCACATCGGATCCCTCATTTCCCCTGTAGCAGAAAGCAATGAGGCTACAGACTAAATTATTTGCATCTGGTCAACTCCCTTCGCTTTTACAAGGGGCATCCCAATTTTGAAGCAGAAGAAAGAAGTAAATGCAGCTGTTGTCAGCTGGAGTGGCTGTCAATACACAATAATACTGGCAGTATCCTGAAACTGTTCAAACAGGCCCACACGGTCATTCTCCAGAGTGTTCTGACCAGGATCAAATAGGCATTGGATAAGGTGCTAACCCCACAGAGCTGGGGGAAGAGGCAGGGGAGGAGACGGGGCCAGATGCTGCCCCTTTCTCCTCTCTTAGTAGGAGCTCTGGGCCCAACCCTTTCATGTTGATTGGCAACTTTATTATGTTATATTTGGTCATTATATAAGGGTAAGATAAGTCTCTCATACTTTCTTTCCCTAAAGAACTTTTAAAACAGCCAACAGAGAGGTTTCCAGAGGATGTGGCAGCAAAATCAACAATGGCCACAAATCATCATTCTCTAGAGTTCTTGAGGTCATTGCTTCCTTGCAGTATAACAATTTGCAACATTACCTTTTGGCCTCCCCTCTTCCCCCTCCTGCCACACAGAGGCTTTGATATCATCAGCGGCACCCCAACACAATTTCGAACAATTCTCCTTCACACGCACACCCAGAGTCTTGCTTAAATATAGCATGAATCATCTTTTCACAGTTGTTATCAACCATCTCCAGTTATCCTAAGAGAAGCCGAGGCTGCGGTCTGATGGTGAGAGCCTAATCCAGTCCTTTTGGGTGAGCAGGCTGGGTTTGCTGGTTGTGTGCGAGCCCAGTAGATCCTCCCAGGTGAGCACTGGGCATCTGCCCAGCGAGTGCGTCCCCAGACTCTGCCACTGTGGGGCTTTGGGTATTCAAGAGCTCAGCTGCCAGGAACAGGTTCCAATCTCTGCCGTCCTGGTGGCACGGAAGATTGAAGAGGGCACTGGGCCAGATGACTTCATGGGTCTCCTCCACCCCTGCAACGGCTGCTCCTCTCTGTGACATCATGACAATGGAAGTGGGTGGCCCCTGGAGCTGATTCCAACTTGAGGGAAAGACTTTCAGCTGTGTGTCCTCCTGTCCTCCTTCTCCTCCCTCCTCTTCTCTAACACCTGCAAGCCAGGACCGGGGTGGTAACACCCACCCAGATGCCATTTTCCCCAGAGAAAACAGGCAGGGGGCCAGGGGGCCACAAGGGCACCTTGAGGAGTGGAGTGGGTCTTTCTTGCATCAGAGGAGAAGAGCAGCCCCGGTGAGGACATGCCTTGGCAGAGAGGAGGCACTCAGATGGTAGAGCAATATCTCCTTCAGCATCAAACGGCACCGGCAGGCACAGGCCCAAGTCTCCAGCCTCCACGAAGAACGGAGCCAACTCCCTGGAGGCCGTGGCAAACCCTCCCAATGCTCAGTGAGCTTACAAGCAAAAGCTGCCAAGGCAAATATCCAGACAGCCCATCCTGAGGATGTCAGAGCCCAACATGGAAGGTTCTGGCTCTGCACACTGTTACCTCAGAGCATGTCCCCTAAGACCATATGTGGCATACTCCTGCAGCCAAACAGAGATCCTCCTGTCTCCTGAGCAGACCACAGACTCCTCCACAAAAAGGATCATAATCTGCAGAGAAGTTACAGCCCTTTCTTATAAGGACACCAGTCATTGGACTTAGGGCCAGTCCTAATCCAGTGATGACCTCATCTTAACTTAAAGTTACATCTGCAAAGACACTATTTCCAAATAAGGTCACATTCCGAGGTTGAAGGAGGACATGAGTTTTGGAGGGATAGTGTTCAACCCACAACTGTGAACCCAGCTTGAGGAGCCTATTCTAACTCCAGGTCTCTGTGTTTCATGCACCGGACCCCGCACTTCCAGCCTCTCGGAAGACAGAGTGGGAGCCCCAGGGTATATCTGGGGTTCAGGAATATGGTGACCCCGACAGACCTGGAACTAAAAACATTCCTAGCAGGAAGACAACATATTGCCTCCCAAATAACACCGCCAATTCAAAACATTTGCACATTCCCCCCTCATTTGATCTTCCCAACACCCCAGTAAGGTGGACAGAATGAGTAATGTTAACCTCAAAATACAGAAGCAGCAGCTGAATCTCACAAAGATGAAATAACCTACCCCAGGCCATCTTGCTGGTTAGAAATGAGTTGGGATTAGGACCAGGGTCTCCTCATGCTCAGTCCAGTGCATACTGCACCATCCCAGCCAGCCTAGCATCCTGCCTATACCTAACTAAGATAGGGGAGAAGTCATTACCAGAAAGATGAGTGTCACCATAAACCTAGAGTTTCAAATATCCAAGCTATTAATTAAATACTCAGTCCTGAGTTCATTTATATAATAGACACTGGGGAGACAAGGATTCATGAGATACAGCCTCTATTCTCAAGGAATTTCCAGTCTGGTAAGGAAGACCAAAACACCTAAGCAAGCACACATGGTAAAATGTCGTGCACATTGTGACTGAGGACCGAAGGGGCAAAGTAGGGAACACAGAAGGAAGTAGTGACCAGTGCCAATAGGCGAGAGGGAAATTGGGAAAGGTTTCAAGGAGTAGAATGCATTTGGAGACAGTCCAAAGAAATTGGTGGTCCTGGGTCAGAAAAAATTGCTATAAAGAACAGTATGCAGACAATTAAAAATATGAATATGAACTATTAGATAATGAATTGTTATCAATGCTAAATATCCAAAATTTGATCAATGTATCATGGATATGTAAAAAAAATGTTCCAGGAGATCTTTTACTGAAGTCTTCAGGGGTAAAGGATATTGGTATCTACAATTTACTGTCAAATGGTTAAGCAAATAATAAAAACAGTATGAATGCACATGTGTGTAAAAATGTATACACATGCATGTGTATATATAAAGAGATGAGAAAAGAGAGAAGCAAAGGAAGCAAAATGTTATCAATTGGTAAAGGCAGCTGAAGGGTACAGGAAGATTTACTGTTATTGCAACTTTCCCTGTACATTTGAAATTTTTTCAAAATGAAACGCTAAAATAGATCAGGACTGAGTAAGAACAGGAGCAAGTCATTTAAGAAATAAATAGAACTGAAAATTTTTTGGATTAAGATCTGACTAAATATCGTTGCTACCCAGCAAGAAAGGAAGAAGGGATTGATAGAACACACAGGTGGTGGTTACTGGGGAAAATGAAACTGCTTCATCTAAAAAAGTTATTTAGAGTTCACGATGCAGGCTGAAGGGAGAGGAGGCAGGGAGGGCAGTGATGGGCAGGAGGGACCACATGAGCAATGCCCAGAAGCCCAGCCAGCCTGGGCATGTGCTGGCTGGGTATGGCTGGTGCTTGGGGAATTGAGGCAGGAGCTGAAGCTGGGAAGTTAGCAAGGACGAGATCATGGCAGGACTTGCCAGCAGCACTAAGGAGATGAAACCCATTTGAGAGCCAATTGGGAGGCACTGAAGAGTGTCAAGTGGCAGATTGAGATTCCCACGCGTAGAGGGCAGCAGCCGCGTGGAGAGTGGGTTAGAGCAGAGTCGACATCATTTGGGAGATGTGTTGCAAGTCATTTATCACGGATAATAGTTAAAGTCCAAAGAGGATGTACTTACTTTAATACATTAGAGTGGATTCAAGGTTACGCTTACAATAGTGCCACACTTATTCACTTGCATTCTAATTGCATCATTGTACATCGGGTGTTTACACATAGCAGGAAGTGTGTCCAGCATGTGAACATCATCCCTCTTGTGCATTGCAGCCAAGAAAAGGTTAAGAACCACTGGATGAGACTGGGCGAAAGAACAGGGAGGTGTGGTCAGCTGGAGCTCTGCAAAAATCAAGGAAAGAAATGCTAAGGATGTAAAACCAATGGCTTTCAAACGTTTAGCCATTGAATGCTCTTCAGCCAACAAGCAAAACAGATGAACGTGCAGTTGCTCGGTCTAATCAGAGACAGGAAGCCCACAATCCTGCCTGCTTCATGCCTCTGTCCACCCTAGCCTCAGAAGTCCCTCAGAGGACCCCAGTAAAACAGTTTTAAAGGGCTCTGTCCTGGACTAAGAGGGAGAGGGCAGCAGTGAAAATCTAGAGAGGAGGTGAAAAATGCAGAATGTTAAGAATCAGCTTCTCAATTAGGAGGTGAGAGTGGGGAAAAGTAATGTAAGTAATAGAGTTACTAGACTCGTTGCTAGAGTTCCAGGTTGGGACTGGGAAGGTGATGATGGAGATAGCAGATTTGGGAGAAGGATGAGCTTTCCACGTGCTCAGTCAGAGGTCCATGTGGGGCATGTATCCAACAGGCAGGGGGATGATTGGTCGTAGAGCTCAGGAGAGAGGTCCCACCTGGAGAAATAGACTGATAATTCATCAGCAACTGGTGGTAACCAAAGTCCAAGAAAAAGAAAAAAATCCGGAAAAAAAACCCACATGATATGATGAGGAGAGAGAACACAGGATAGCATCCTGGTTAATGCCAACATTTAATGGTTGGTCAGAGAAGCAGGAAGAGAAGCAGGTTCATAATTATCTTAGAAGCTAAAAGAAGAAAGAGAGAAAGGGGATAATCATTATATGTTCTCTATGTTCCTAAAACACTGCAATTATACTCGTAGCTTAAGAACTATGACAAGGAATTATGTGCAGAGAGCTCAGAACCTACCTATTTCTTCATCTCAACTGAACTCAAGAATGGGGATTTTCTCATTCATAAATATGTCCCATGTTTAACAGAGGCTCTGGAAGAAAGTGCTTTATAAATATTTGTTGAATGAGTGAATTAATTAATAGATCTTTAAGAACTATTTGGAGAAAGCATTATAATAGCTTTAAAAGCTGAGCAGAACTATTGAAAGGATCAGGATAAATTTGAGGACCATCTGGAATGTTCGTCAGAGAAAGAAATATACCAAACTATGTGTTGACTCCCAGTAGACCCACATAGCGTAAGATTTAAGGATGAGCAATGGAAACAAAAAGAAGCCGGCCCAAGAAGGCATCACAGCTCTGAAGCACAGGTAGAGAAAACTGTGTGGAATGGAGCTGAAGAGTCCAGAGGACATGGAAATTATCAGATGTACTTAAGAGAACGTAAAGTCATCGAAATAGAAATTCTGGATTTGGGTTCTCACCGCATTACCCTGCAGGGTACCTTGTCCCTAGAAACCAGGCTCACTTTCAGTCCTCTTGACCCTATAAGCAACATATCAGCTTCAGCAATGTTTCCTCCTTACAAACAACCAAATGTAGCAGGAGAGTCTGGGACCACTGAGGACAAAGCCCCAGAAGAGGAAATACGTCCAAAGTCTACGTTGGCAGGAACCTCTAGTGGGCAAGAGCAGGAAGAGTGTCCCCTACTGAGCAGAAGGTCATTTGCTCCTTACAAAGGAAGTCATCAAGTCACTTTACATATTATGGTAAGTAAAGAATAATAGAAATTCACTCTGTAATTAGCTGGATAGAACCCTGTGCATAATCCGAAAGATAAGGGTGGTTATTTCCCGCTTGGGAAGACATGGGACTCTAATTTCCACAAATAAATAGTGTGTTGACCAAGAACACTGCCAAGCAGGTGTTGCCCCTGCCCTGCAATCCAATAAAGAGGCTAGGAGGAAGGACTCATAGAAGCTACAAAGAGATTATTTTCTTCTCTGATATGGACTAAATCGAATATTGCAGATCACTCCTTTGGCCACGCGTGTTCAGGGACTTCTGGGCACAGCGTGTTGAAAGTTGTCCTTTCCAGCGCAACTTCCAAATGGTCTCAGCATGAATCTGAGCATTCTGATCACACATTTCTTGGCTTCTTTTCAGTGTTTTATCACTTCGCTTAGTTTTAGAAAGTGTTTCCCCCCATTAGATGGGTAAGACTAAACTCTCATATAGATGAGCACTCACAAAAGAAAGTGACCTCAAAGTGCCTAAGAATGGGAGGGTGCAAACTGAATCAAAGGGAAAAAAGGAAGGAAGAAAATGAAACAGGAGAGAGACAGTCTAGAAGAGCACTAAGGTTTTAAATGTACTTCTCTCTGGGATAATGAATGTCTTATTTTTTCCCTTTTACTTTATCTGCATTTTCTGCTTTTTCTTCAATGAAATGTTATTTTTAAATAGTGAAAAATATAATCAAAATGGTTTCTAAATGAAAAAATTCAAATTAACAAGACCTAAATATAATATTCTAAGGTAAGACTTCTTACATGCTTAAAAAATTTTTTTCTATTGTGGTAAAATACGCATAGCATAAATTTTACCATTTTAAGTGTACAATTCAGTGGCATTAAGTACATTTATGATGTTGTGTGATCATCACCACTATCCATTTCCAGAAATTTTTCAGCATCCAAAGTGGAACTCCACACATTAGATAATAATTTCCCATTCTGCACTCTTTTCACCCCTTGGTAACCTGTATTCTACTTTCTGTCTTTACGAATTTGCCTATTCTAAGTACCTCATACAAGTGGAATCATATAATATTTGTCTTTTTGTGTCTGGCTTACTTCACTTAA